>NC_083341.1:15935572-16291854 GCF_019175385.1 Lycium barbarum
CCTAGTTGATATGTCATGTCATTAAAAAAAAAAAAAGGGCAGCCCGGTGCACTAAGCTCCCGCTATGCGCGGAGTCCGGGGAAGGGCCGGACCACAAGGGTCTGTTGTACGCAGCCTTACCTTGCATTTCTGCAAGAGGCTGTTTCCACGGCTCGAACCCGTGACCTCCTGGTCACATGGCAACAACTTTACCAGTTACGCCAAGGCTCCCCTTCATGTCATGTCATTAAAACTTTTTTTAATAAAAGACTTATTTAACTCATCAAGCTCATTTAATCAAACTTTTATTTAAAAACACTCTTGGTGTCTCATCACCTTCTCTTCCTTCATATCTACTAATTTCTCTTCCTTCATATATCTACTAATTTTATAAATGCCTTTTTGTTATGTTTAAGTGAAACAAATGGCTGAATCTACGGCAATAAAGCTTAAAGAACAATTAGTAGATACTTCTAGGGCTGGGCATAAATATCGAAAACCAAAAAATCGGACCGAATCGAACCGAACTTCAAGAAACCGAAACCAAAAGAACCAAACCGAACTAGTTGGGTTCGGTGTTTGGTGTTCACCTTCAAAAAATCGAAACCGAAATAGCCGAACCGAACTTTGATGAAATCGAACCAAAGAACCGAAATTTATAAATTACCCAAAAAAATTAAAATAGTCTAGACCCATTATGTTTAAGCTCAAAAAAACCCAATTGTAATAAGCTCTCTTTTGCTTTTGTATCCCTAATTTTCCACTTCAGTTGAGAAAATCAAATATCCTTAACAAAGAAAGGTGACTAGGATGTGTCTTTAGGATTAATGTATGTCTTTTATGTGTTTTCTTAATTATTTTACCTGTATGTATATAACACCTAGTAATCCTATATTATGGTTATGGTTTTCTGTTCTTGTGTATCCTGTTTGTTTGATTTTGATTTTAATTTGTTAGTTTTATGTTTTGTTGCTTTTGAGAATATGAATCAGTGTAAATGGAATCGCTTCTAATATCATATAAAAAAAACCGAATTGAAAAAACCAAAACAGAACCGAACCAAACTTCAAAAAACCGAAACCGAAATAACCGAACCGAACTAGTTTGGTTCGGTGTTCGGCGTCCACCTTCAAAAAATCGAAACTGAAATAGCCAAACCGAAGTTTGATAAAACCGAACCGAAGAACCGAATGCTCATCCCTAGATACTTCCTCCGTTCCATAATAAGTGATTTTTAGACTTTTAAATTTTTTTCATAATAAGTGGTGCTTTAGTATTTCAAGAATACTTTGAGAAAATTCTTCCAAAATTGCTCTTATTTAAATAATCAAGATTCATTAACTACCTTTTCTTTTTCAAGAATACTTAGGGGTAAGTTAGTAAAAACACTCCTAATTTTTTAAGAGTAAGCAATTTCTCAAGGAGTGTGCATGAGCTACAAGAACTATGCGCATGAGCTACAAGAACTACTTATTATGAAACAGAGGGAGTATGAAGGAAGAAAAAGGTGATGAGAAACCAAGAGGGTTTTCAAATAGAAGTTTGGTTAAATGAGTTTGATGAGCTAAATAAGTCTATTATTAAAAAAAAGATTTTAATGACATGGTATGCCAATTAGGATAGAAGGAGATTTTTGAGGTATTTAGTACATTCTGAGGAAAATAGTGATAGTTGAGTGGCCTTGTTGTCCTAAAAATAAAAAAGTAATATTTGTACGCAATTTTTCAAATTTGGGTGATCATCTAGGGAATTAACTCGAGGATTTCATGTGAACTAAAGAACTAAATTTTCCAGAACCATCAGGTCTTTTTTACATTGGGTGATCTAAAGCTCCTTGACCATTTTGTCCATAACAAGGAGCACAAGATCATTATGCTATCCTAATGTGGTCCATTAGGATAATTTTCAAGATATTCAAAAGGTTTCAAGGTTTTTTAAAACACAAATAACCACTTCTGTTTTTGTTTGGGGCAAAAACAAAACCACTCCAGTTTCAATTTCTGTGATCCTACTTTTTTATTACAAAAAGGTTGCAATGGGATGAAAGGTTATCTCAATTCTTAATTAGAGATTTTAAGTTTGAACATTGAAAATGAAAAACATCCCTAATAGGGAGTGCTTTCCCCTTTAGTACATTTTACACGACGCGAATTTAAATTAGTCAGAACTTCAGATCGGATAATGGACACAAGGTGAGACAGTCCTAGAGGTGGCAATTTGAGCCCATATTTAGAAAATTAGCTCATTTTACCCACATGTTAGTAAGTTGGGTCACTCATATTTCAGGTGCGTAAATATGGGCTTCAAGTCTCTCTTTAACCCATAAAAATATGGGCAACTATGGGTAAAATATGAATATCCATATAAGAACACACTAGATGCAATAACAACTCATTTTAAAAATGAGAAATTTCTTTCTTATCTCCCATCCCAACCCTTATCCCACCGCCCAGCCGCCATGTCCCCCATTCCCACACACTTTTTTATTTTTTATTTCATATACTTTATTTTTCTTTTATAAAAAGCTTATAAAAAAGGAGAAATTTTTTTCTTACCTCCCACTCCGATCCCTACCCCCAGCCCCACCATACCCCCCTCCCTCCATCCGAAAATTCAATTTCATATATTTTACCTTTATAAAAATTTATAAAAAATGGAAAAACAAAAATCTTACCCCCACCCCACCCCTCCACGAGCCCGCCCAACCCACAAATTTCAATTTCAAATATTTTACTAAAAATTATAAAAAATGAAAAAAGTTTCTTACCCCCACCCCACCCCTCTTCGACCCCCCCACCCCCAAAAAAAAAAAGAAAAAGAAAATCAATTCAAATATTTTACTTTTATCAAAGTTTTATAAAAAATGGAAAAAAAAATCTTACCCCCGCCGCACCCCCTCCACGACCCCCCGCCCCCACCAAATTTCAATTTTCATATATATATATATATATATATATATATATATATTACTTCTATAAAAAATTTATAAATAATGGAAAAGAATTTTTGGTCCCCCACCCCACCCCCTCACCTACCTCCACCCACCCCCTACCCCAACACCCAAAAAAATCAATTTCATATATTTTACTTTTATACAAAATAAAAAATAAATTCTTACCCCCACCCCTCACCCCTGAAATTTATATGAAAAAATTAATTTAACTTGACAAAAAGAAAAAAATTATAAACATACACTTGAAATAATATTACACTTGTATAATATGGGTTAACCCATAACCAACCCAGTCATTTATCACCCAGCCCATATTTACCCACATAAAATATGGACGGTTTGAAACCCAACCCATTTTTGTTCAAACCATATTCAACCAAACTAAATCCAATCAAACTCACTCATTTGCCACCCCTATGAGACACTAAAAAAATACACTATAACCTTTTACAACAACAACAACAATAACAACTTAGTGGAATCCCACAACGTGAGGTCTGGGGAGGATAGAGTGTACGCAGACCTTACTCCTATCAAGGTAGGACGGATGTTTCCGAAAGACCCTCGGCTCAATAGAAAGCATAAAAAGAGGTTAGATAAGACCAAGAAATTCAAAGCGATATCGAAATGAAAATAACGAAAGCGACTAAGTCATGATGAAACAGTTTGCAAAGAGGCAGTAGCTATCACAAATAAAATAAGATAATCAAAGTATAAAAAATAACATATAGTAGCAAAACTATTTACATTTTAGTTACAATGAGCTTTTATAACCACGAGGGCATGAGCTATAGCTTGCCTACAGGTTCGACAGGAGCAATGACTTTGACTCAACTTTTGTTAAAAATTCACTCAATATGAATATATGATTTATAAAAATCAAGTAAGTTGTATTTCCTACAAAAAAAAGAATTTATAAACTCAAAATCTTAATTTCACCTTTGATTAATATATAAAAATTTGTTTAAGATCACAAATTTTAAAAATCTTAAAATTACATAACATAAATATTATGACATATTTATCATAATAAGTTATTTTATTTTTTAAAATTTAATTAAATAGATTTACATAAATTAAACGGAACGAGTCTCCTACATTACATCATCAAGTCTGGCGCCAGCTAATGTCCTTGAAAATCGTGGAGTTGACATCATTTTATTTGGTACTCCTTGTTCCACTAGCCAACCTTGTCTCATCAATGATGTACCTTCCAACTTTAATTAAACAACCATTTAGAGGAAACGAAATAAATTACTCCTAAAATATTGGACCTGATTTGACAAACCTAGTCAACAGATCTAGATACTATTGTTTAATTAAAGTTGGACAAAGCTTGAAATAAGATTTTGCAAACCAGTCAACAGGTTGTAGCTACATGACTTAAGGTCGTCTAATAAAGAATTAAACATCAATTAAAATGAACAAAAAATAAATAAATAAACGTGTATATCTCGCTTTCTTTAAAGAAATTCAAGTCCCTACGATATAATCATCACCGATCCAGTAATATAACTTTTGACATTTTCCCTCTAGAATACAACTGTCTGACAATGTCGTGTAAGTCAAATAATTCCGAACTAATTGAAGAGTCCAAAGCTTCACAAATAAGAACATATTTCTTCAATATAAATTACTTTCTTTTATAGTGAATAAGTTGGAGTATTTTATAAGACACTTTCGTATGTATATTTCACCTCCACATGAAACTTTACAATTTGATCTGAATCATTGGATAAACATAAATACAAAGTCCTTTTAATCACAATAATTACGTTTTAGTATAAAATAAGTTTGAAATCAATTATATGAATTTTCACCTGACACATTTCTTCGTGTCAACTCATTTATGGTACTCTTAATCCACAATTCAACAAAAAAGTTCATATAGACGCCAAAAGTTTAGCAAAGGAATCAAAGATAAAGATAATGATGTGATAATAGTAACACCGTGTTCTAAGTTAGCCAGTTAGGACTACTTAGAATTTTCCAACGTACCTAAAAATAAAAGTTAGGACTTAGAAGACCGTTATGGTAGATACTTTTACAGCTTGAAGTTTTTTCTTTAAAGTCTAAATCGTAGTGATTGCCTCACATTTTCTAGGTCGGCAAAGTAATTAGTAGTAAATGCAAGCACCGATCAAAACACTTAAAATGACTAATTGACAAAATTTAGGAGTTGGAATAGAATCACGATATATAGAAAAGCAAAATTCTACTGCCCTCAAGCTGAGGGACTGCATTTCCTCTAATTTGAACCTTGTTTGTTTCTTTATTAGCTCTAATATTAAAATGTTTACTAATAGTATAGATGTTTAAATATTTTTCATTAAGGAAAATAGAATTTCTAGAACTCGAAGCAAAACTTCTAAGGAAAGATAGTGATGCGCAAGTTATTTGAAAACTCAAATTGAATCGAAATTTTAAAAAAAATCAAGAAGCTTGAAACAGTTCGACTGAATCGTATCATTGACACCTTGGTTTCTTGGGTAGTTATGGACTTTTTGGGTTTATTGTGGATAAATAATGAGTTTAACTACTATCCACCGACGGAGCAGCCTTTTTGTACACTATCAGGTAATTTAAAAACCTATTACAGGTAAACTCTCAATTATGTTAATCCCACTTTACCCCTTAACATTTAAGGATTGGGAAACGATAGCCCCCTCACATATTGAATGAGAACGATAACCTCCTTATTCAATATTTTCCGGTGAGAATCTTTTACTGTTAAATAAAGATCTTTTTTCTTTTTCTTTCTAGAATTAGAATACAAAAATATATAACTCTTATTATTATCCCATTCACTTGTTCCGTTAAAAATAATGTATAACTTGAAAAAGTATGTTAATAAATTTCAAGCTATGTGGCGTTTAGATTTTTTTTTTTTTTTTTTGGATAAGAGGGTCAAGATTTTAATTATTATACAGTCTAATTAGTAAGAAAGAAGGAGGGTTTTTCTATATAATAAATATTCACACTACACGTTAAAACCTCAAATAATTTTATTTTTATTTTTCAAGCATGATGGAGAAACTAGAAAGTTGCAAGGATGCAGCACCTTGAGGCTGTTCTTGGCTATCAAGGAAATGAAAAGCACCAGATTATTTCCTCCAAGGCACAACAAATATCTAAATGAATAATTGTAATTACTAGCTGGTGTCTTGGCGGAAATTATTAATATGGTGCTTTTCATTTCCTTGGTAGTAAGAACAACCTTCAAGATGTTGTATCCTTGCAACTTTCTAGTTTCTCCATCATGCTTGAAAAATAAAAGAAAATTATCTGAGGTTTCAACGTGTTGTGTGAATATTTATTTATTATATAGAAGAGCCCTCTTTTTTTTTTGTGTGTGTAATAATTAAAATCTTGACCCTTTTATCCCACAAAAAAAAAAAAAAAGAGAACGCCACATAACTTGAAATTTATTAACAGATTTTTTCAAGTAATTGTTATATATTATTTTCGACAGAACAAGTGAAGAGTTATATCTTTTTGTATTTTAATTCTAGAAAGAAAAAGAAAAAAATCTTTATTTAAAAACAAAAGGTTCTCATCGGAAAATATCGGATAAGGGGTAATCGTTCCCATTTAATATGTGAGGGGGTATCATTCACAATTTAATATATGAGGGAGTATCATTTCCCAACTCTTAAATGTTAAGGGATAAAATGAGATCAACCTTTTTTTTTTTTTAATATTTAAGTTATAAATAAGATAAATAGTTGTGGAAGGTAACTTGGACTCCACAATCAACATATATTGTTTTACCCTGTTTACCAAAAATACGTAGGATTCCCGTCTTCTTGGTTTTAATCATTCTTCTACATATTCTATTTATTCACCTTCATTGAAGCAATTAACAACATAAATACACCATTCAAGCAATCCCAAGCTATATTACATATGAGAACTCTTTATATATTTAAGTTTTTTTTTTTTAATTCAGATTTTAGAGATAGGAAAGTTTTGTGATTGATCCATATTATTCATAACTCATAAGAGCAAAGGACTCTTTTTAGGTAGCTAATCTAACTAAAGAAGAGTATCGCCAACTATTTTTTATTTTAACGACAAAGTTGAAAAGATTAATTCAGCTCACTTTTGGAATTAACAAGTTTAATATGATGAACTCATTGCCATTAAAATTAATCAGAACTTTTAGGCCCAGTACCAGCGGCGGATTTACATGGCGGTGAGGGTGTTGACCCAATCACCCTCGACAAAAAATTACAGTGTATATATAGAGTAATTTTTTCTTTTTAATGTATATATATTGACTTTTGACCAACTTGAAAAAATGCAAAAGGTTAGCTCAAGCGGTTCGGGGTGTTCAAAATTGTCTCTGGCGTCTTCGGTTCAATACCCAGGGACAACATAGTTTTTTCATATTTAACTTTTGTTATTTTTTTTATACCCCTGAGTGAAAATTTTGGATCCGCCGCTGGCCCAGTATGTATAAAGTTTGCATCTTATGAGAGAAACAATTTTCTTCCCATGAAAAATCGATTAAGTTAAAACTTCATCCAAAAAGAGACGATTAAATTTAAAACTTCATCAAACAATTAAAGTTGTTTCGAACTTAAGCGAGAGAGACGATTAGGATAAAGGAGACAAAAGAGTTAGAATGGGAGAGAGAGTGGGACGGAGCGATTAGCGGAGGAAGTGTGCAAAAAAATAAGAATAAAAACTGATGGTAACCGGTTATTGCCATTTAACGTTACCTAACCGTGTATAAAAAAAATTATTGTGTCATAAACTTTCTTTTGCCTATAATTAAGGGCAGAACTAGAAGCCTAAGTACGGGTGGTTCCGACCGATCTCAATAATTTTTGTCTAAATAATATATTTGTATTAAAAAATTTATTAAATATGCATAAATATTAAATTTAGAACTCAATTATTATTACTTAAAGTTGTCATTCTAAAAGTCAGTACCATAAAAATGAATAATGATGAAGCCAACAAAGTTGAGACTCGTGCAAAGGTAAAAAAAAAAGGGGTTTAATCTGAATTATAAACTACTAGCTGAAACATCCTCATGTCATTGTGGCCAGCAGAAGTTAAGGACCGTATCGTTACTTAGCTTGTGATGCAACAAATTTCACTTAGTTGTCAGTCTTAACACATAAAGAAATCAATTACTCATAATTATACCTTCCCAATATATATTAGATTCCATATGCCATTTTAACTCATAGCCACTATATCAGTTTGGCTATATGTATTATTTTACTGTCAATACTTTTATTTCTTCATATTTTCATTATAGTTTTTACTCTTGCACTTTTTTCAAATTTGTTCTAAAAATAATTTTCTTGAACTGAGGATCTATTGAAAATAGTCTCTCTACCCTGAGATAGGTGTAAGTTCTGCGTACACCTCACCATTGATCCCCCGACTCCACTTGTGGGACAGTGGGACTGTACCGGGTATGTTGTAGCCACAATCCTAAGATAACATAGTCAAACCTCTTTATAACAACAATATTATCATTTGTCTGAATATTTTTTAGTTGATATAACAAAATGTGTTATTTTCTTTTGAGCCGAGGCCCGAGGGTCTATCAGAAACAACCTCTCTATCACAAAGATAGAGATCAGGCCTGCATATGTCCTACCCTCTTCAGATCTCGTTTGTGGGATTATACTGAATATGTTATCATTGTTGTAAAATAAAATGCTATTATAGAGAATATATAAATGATATCTCGGTTCCAAAAAAACTAGGTTACGAACATAGTTATTGTAGAAAGATCTGTAAATGGTACTTCTGAGTAGTTGTAACATTACAATCCGGGGCTGGCCTACCTTTGTCCTGGAGGATCCAACTATTCAGTAAAGTTCACTGTTTAAACATTTATACTAGACTCTGTGTTGGAGTTGTTGAGTGAAGTAAAGAATATGAGGGGCAATACTGTCCTTTCACAGAGTTAGTTAGGATTAGCTAAGCTTCCATTAGTTAGTTAGAAGTTAGTTAAGAAGCTATTAAGCTTAAATTATTGAACTCATCTCTTAACTATAATCTTATGTATATATACTGATGTATTGATCCATTTGTACTCAGAAAATTATAATGAAATTTTCATAAATTCTCTCTCTCAAGATATTGTTGATCAAATTAGGGTTCATCTTAATTCATAAATCACAATATGGTATCAGAGCAATTCGACTAGATTATCTGGTTGGTTGCACTCGATCTTACATTCCGCTACACAAATTGATAAGAGCATTAACTGAATTCAATCGAAAGCGAAGAACAGTTGCAATTTGGAATCTCAAGAAATGGGAACCATTGATGAAGCAACAAGAGACATCAATCGATCTTTGAATCAGGAGAATGCATCACATTTGAATAAGATGAACAATCAAATGAATTCTGGTAACAATTCTGGACAGAGTTCTAATATTGACTATAATCATCCCTTGTTTTTAAGTTCATCAAATGTTAATGGTTCTGCTATCATATCATTTCAATTAACTAGTACTGATAACTATACAATCTGGTATATATCAATAAGACTTGCATTATTAGGACGAACTAAATGGAGCATAGTAACTGGTTCTTGCAAGAAAGAGAAATGTCCTAAAGAGTTGTAGGATCAGTGGGAGAGAGTGTTATACCCTATTTTAACCGGGGTCAAAATAGTTTATAACATTCCGGTAATTCCGGGGTTATTTAAAGTTAAGAGTCGCCACCTAATTAATTATGGTGAATTAGGGCACCTAAAGTTAATTAAAGTTATTATCTAAAGTTAACTCTGTTTTAAAGTCTACGAAACCAAAAAAAAGATCTGAGTAAGGGTTCAACTAACCTAGAGGGAAGGTATTAGGCATCCTCTAAATTTCATTAATAATGGTTAATCCGACCGGACTTAAATTAATTAGCCTATGTGCTGAATATGCTAAAGGGTTGTTTAAAATATATGAATGTCTATTGACTATATTCCAATGGTCTCTTTTAAAACGGAACGTTGAAAAACAACAAGCAGTGATTAAGGTGAAACCTGTAATACTTCATTCATTTCTGAAAATATTACTAACCGGGCAAAGGATCTAAATGTTCAGCGTTAGTAACGTGACTTTAGCTGGTAAGGTATTGTTCAGCAGTTGATTTTATAGTTGAAATTTACTTAAAACAAAAGCCATTCTTACTAAAAGTATTTGCTCAATTCCTTCAATATTCTACATGTTCCATTCCAAATAAATGCCTACGGTCTATTGTTAACTATAGTGGACTTTAAGTAAAATTTTGCTATAACTATATAGTGCCTCACGTTAATCAATCAATGACATAAAATGGAAATAAAGAGGTTAGTCATATAAGGAGCTTTAATCACACTAATGGGCAAATCGAAGGAATATAGAATGATAAAAAATGAAGCCATTTGGCCTTCGTAAAGGGCAGCGGTATTCTGCCAATTTCAGTCAAGCGAAACAAGAGTATAAGCGATGGAAGGGTGTGAACTCCGTAAGCGGCGTCGTTGAGTCTCAAAGTGAAACTCTCCGGCTCCGATGTACATGTCAAAACAAAGAAAATAACAGAGGATTAGAGGGAGACAGATTTGCACAGGGAAAATCCCATTTCAAAACAGAAGAATACCATACACATGCTCAACACTTATACATTAGTATAGTCTTGTAAGTGATCAAAGTAAACTGGAACACAGGAGAATATTATGTCAAAGTTCAGATGTATTCTTATGTATCAAGTATAGATAACATAAACACCTTAAGAGGAAAGGGAATGAGGAGGACCATGGTGCAAATAACTATTTCTCATCGACACTTAAACTACATTGACGCTTTTAGTATTCAGACTTGTATCAATCATTTAACGAGCTGCTCAAAACTGGGAACATGTCATACCAACAGCTATATCGAATTAGTGCACAAACGACAGTTTTGTTTTCCTGATTAGCTATTTCAATACTCTAATCTATTCTAATTCAAACAGCCCAGCAGATAAGCATTGAGATTGAAGGTGGTCAAAAGGTCTGGAAAATAAAGGGGAAACAATAACTACTAAAAAAAACATATACTTCTAAACGGTTGCACCACACAGAACCCCCACTAACCGAGAACCAAACTTAATCCAGGGGAAATATGAACCAGTAACTGGAGACAAGCATTGTCATAATCGTGACCAAAACTAAATTAAACACAGAGATGGAAGTTCATACTAGGCTATACGACAACTAGGCTAAACGAACTAACTATGATAATCAAACTAACAGGACATAAATACTACACTAAACATTGATAACTAAACTATACTAACCCGATAACTAAACTAGCCAGAAGGTAAATATTACTCTAGAACATGACAACCAAATCCGACAGGCAACAGAAAAACAGATGTAGCAAAACCAAGTTAAACAAGTGAAAATACTAAAAAAACACACAGAGGAATGTAAAATTGCAAAGATGGAAGAGAATGGAGGATTGCTAACCTAAAGTTAACTCATAACTTAATCAAAATATGCAAACGAGTTTTAAAGTCTATATATGACTAATCTTCCAGACGCATATAAAGTTAAATGACCACAACATCAAAATAAGACAAGATTAACTTAAAACCAAACTCACGCATGAATCTACAAATGTTATTACCCACCAAACCGAAAGTAAACCGATTAAATAGGAGCATATATAATGCTATTCCGCTATTAAGCAGAAATCAAACCCACTAAAACAACGAACATGTTGGACACACAAGCACTTATTAAACTACTAAGGACCGGAATTGAACTAACGAAATAAGATTTGTTTACCTCTTTTGAATGGAGTGAAATGGGGCGTCGGATCTCCAATCTACCCTCGATCTTAAGGTAACAAGCCGGAAGAGTAAAACGACTTAATTTTCAAGTGGGTGTTCTAAGTATAGTGATTGAAAAAATGTAAAATAATTAAGAGTGGTTAAAGTGGCTGAAAAAGGACTGAAAACAGAATGGGATTTGAACAAAATCCCAGATTTAGAGTAAAATAAAATGTTGAGGATCGTAAAGTATCGATTTTTTTTTCCTTCGGCTACGGACTTAACGATGCATTTATGGGTGAAGTGACTAGGGTTTCGAGGTTTTTGAATTCACGATTTTTGGCTCCAAACAAAACTAAAAAGATCCGTTTGAATCTTGAGCAAATCACGTGATTTGATTCGGGTGTTACCCGAAAATGGTTCGACCATTCTCGATTTTTGAAGATCAACGTGTCTTGTAGCGAAAAAAGGAAGATCTTTCCCTTTCAACAACAGAATAAACAAGTAGACGTAGGTACGATTTTTTGCACGGAAATGGCGAGGTAAGGTCTGTTCATGGTGAAAGAGGAACTGACCTTTGCTAAAAATGGAGGAAGACGACGAGAGAGGAAAGAGAAAGGAAAGATGAGTGCGTGGTTGTTTCAATCCGGAAATGGAGTGACAAACCTGCCATGGTTGAAAGGGGACTGATTTTCGCCTAAAAATGGATGAGAGAGAGACGAAGGGAAAGGGAAAGGGAGAGAGAAGCGGCGTTAGGAGAAGGGAGAGAGATAGAAAGAGATGAGGCGGCTGTGTTCTTCATTAGGTTTAGGTGAAGAGAACTGATGAAATGTTATGTTGGGCCGGGTCGGGTAGAGTAGGGCATTGGGCTGGGTCAAATGACATGGGTAATGGGCTGACCTCACCTGGTGGGCTGGTCGGGTAAGAAGGCCGGGTGGTTTTAGTTGGGCTATTCCGTTTGGGCTATAAGAAATGGCTTCAAATTGGATCAAATATATTATGTAGTAATAACAATAATAATAACGATAATAATAAATTCCATAATTAGCGTTAATATATAAAATATGAGCAAAGTAATAATAGAGTAAAAATATTACCTAAGTTATGCATAGTAAGTAGCGATGTACGACGTATTAATACTTAACAATATTAATATAGTAGTAGAAATTATAATAAAGTAAGGGTAAAAATAAGATATTGATTTATCAATTGGAATAAATGAGGGGGAAAATTGGGTGTCAACAGATGCCCCTCTTCGACCGGAGACGATGTAAGAGTTTTCGGGCGAAGAAGTTGACGTAGTGGCCAATTTTGTCCCGACCAACAAATACGAACTTGAGAAAATATAGGTTAGGAGATATGGTGGAAAATATTATGGGGGGTAGAAGGAATTATGACCGAAACTGTTTCGAGTTGCCTATACATCTCGGGTTTTGTGAAAATCAAGCTGTGTGAAGTTTGAAAGAAGTGAGTCGATACTGACGCTACGCTTTTTGCCCCAGTGTTGAATTATGGTGAGACTGGGATATAGAAAGGCTACAAGATTGTGAAAGGAATTGATTGAGTAGAGTTTTAGCGATGTATGTGAAAGAAAAATTAACCTACGTGTCACGTGTTTGTGGACGTAGGCGGAATCGAGTTCGAGAGTAGATCCATGACCTTTGCTTGTGAGTTTGATATTCCTCTTCAGCAAATTTGCCCCAGTTCACTGTGCAAGATTAAGTTTCACTTTGTAGATTGTACTTTCTGTCAAAATTGAAATTCATGTCAAAATTAGTAATAAAGTCTGGGGTAAAGTTGAAAGTGTAAAATTTACAAAGAATGTAAAATGATAATAAATATAAGTGTGAGAATGAAGATGAAGCCGTGTGGCTTATGGTGAGGTCGTGTGGCCAACTGTTGTCTCTGGTTGTCTTCAGGGACTTGAATGAATGCGTGATGTTTACGCTGAAGATGTAATAATATCTCTAGTTGCATTTGGCGACTTTAATGATAATAATAAAGACTCCGGTTGTCTTCCGGGACTCGATGTCTGTGGAATTTTAAGGTAAAGTCGTTAAAGTAGGTAAAGTGAATGGTAAAGTAAAGTAATAAAGTAGAGAGTAAAGTAAAAGTGTAGCCGTTTGGCTAATGTGATGTCTCCGGTTGTTTTCGGGACTCGATGATATGATATCTCCAGTTGTCTTCAGAGATTTGATGAAAAATTTCCGTAAAGTCGTAAAGTGGATGATGTCTCCGGTTGTCTTCGGAGGCTTAATGATAATTCCTGTAAAGTTTAGGGTAAGGTCGTTAAAGTTGGTAAAGTGAATGATAAAGTAGAGAGTAAAGTCATAGTGTAGCCGTCTAGCTTACTCATGTGAGGCTGTATAGCCGAATGATGCCCCCGGTTGTCTTAGGAGACTTAATGATAACCCCTGCAAAGTTCAGGATAAAGTCGTTAAAGTTGGTAAAGTAAATGATAAAGTAATTGGTAAAGTAAAGTGATGGCGTAGCCGTTTGGCTGATGCGGAAGAGGCTGAATAGCCAAATGATGCCTCCGGTTGTCTTTGGAGACTTAACGTTGATTCCTGTAAAGTTCAGGGTAAAGTGGTTAAAGTAGGTAAAGTGAATGATAAAATAATTGAATAAGTATGGAGTAAAGTGATAGCATAGCCGTTTGGCTGATGATGTTGGGTATCGTGTCAGCCTGATTAATGACACGTAATCCCGATTTAATTCACCTTCGATCTCGACAACCTTCAAAACAGGTGTATCTGTTAATAAAGTCATAAAGTTATTGTGATAAAAATGAAATTAAAGATAAAGTTGGAAATAAAGCCGTTTGGCTTTTAAGGCAAGGCCATAATGAGCCAAATGATGCTTTTCGGCCATGATTGGTAGACTTGATTGTTGGTCTCGCGGTGTTTAAGTTCCTGCACTCAAAGAAAAATTCTTAGTTTGGGAGGGGGAAGTTGATTCGTGTTGACTCGAAGTTTGACGTTGTTGGCGCTCCATTCGTCCTGTTTGTTTGGATCTTGTGATCTCCGTTCAAGCCTCGATAGATGAATAGTAGTGAAAACGATTGAAAGAAAGTGTTTCATTTGAAAGATACATATGTAAGTATATGTATAAGGAAAGATATATGTGTAAATATATGTATGTAAGGAAAGATATATATGTAAGTACATGTATGTAAGTTGTAAAATATTTCTGCCAACTTCAGATTGTGACACTTCTAAAACAATTGAAAAGTCATTTGTCTAAAATACTTCCTGTCTGATTGCCTTAACCTCGTCGATGCCCAATCTTTCAAGATATGCCCCAGTTTTAGACTTAGAAGGGTGTACTAAAATTATGTTGTGGTGTGACCGAACCTTATATAGGTTACCTACGTATCCCGGCAAGGGAATCAGGTCAGAACGTAGTTCGTAAGGTAAATGGTAAAAGGTTTGTTGGATTTCTACCGAAATGCGACTGTCCCGTATGTCGATAGTCTACGAATCCCCCCGAGGGAATCAGGCTATGCGTAATTCTCCTTGTATAAGGATTTTTTGGATTTTTTGTTATAATACAACCGAACCCTATGTGGGCTGCCTACGTATCCCGCCGAGGGAATCAGGTCAGCGTAGTTCGTACTGATTGTTAAAGGAAGGGTTGCAAACTAGGCTGTCTAACTTAATGTCGTCCTTTGTTTTCTTCTTGAATTGCTAGCTTTCAGGCTTACGTCATCACCTGTCGGCTATTTCGTTTCTTCCAAATGGAATCTTGTCTTATCCTCTAATTTCTTTATTATTCTCTCGAGGTGTACTTGGTTCATTCGTTCATTTTATATCACAATCATAGAGTTGACAGATTTGACAAATAAAGTAGAAAATAACAATAATCGATGATTAAGGAAAATCAGAAATGCACTCATGGTTTTTGCAATTTAAGCTTTCAAAAAAAAAAATGAGGCAAAGCAACAAAGTTTTAGGGCACGATTTAAGCCTCAATTTTAAGATCGTGCTATCACAAAAAGTTTACTACATGTTCATCTACCTAGACTCCCGGCGAACCAGGAACGGAGTATAAGTCCAATCCTTCAAAGTTTCTCCTGGTTCGGCACCCCAGATGGTCGGTGTTTCGGTGTTGTGAGTAGTTGTAGCAGCAATCTCTATTGGTGCTTATTTTTGGATTGTTCCCACGGGAGTAGCAAAAGTTGATGGCATGCCCTTTTCAATTGGCATAATGGCTCTTTTCGAATCCCTATCCTCTTCAACAGTTACTATGTTCACGTTGGCATTTTCGTGAGTAGGTAGAGGATTGTTGTCCACATTGGGCCGAGCTCCAGTGAGCTGGATTGCTCCTTCCTTAATCAGGGCTTCGATTTTGTTTTTGAGGCCATAACAATCCTCAGTGGCGTGCCCAGCAACTCCAGAATGTATGCACAACGCTTGGAGCCATCAAACCATTTTGGAATAGGATTGGGAATTTTCCCTTCAATAGGTTGTACCACGCCTGCCGCTTTCAGTCTTTCAAATAATTGAGCCAAGGGTTCAGCGAACCGAGTGTAATTTTGGGTATTTTTGATGTCAGGGTTTGGATGGGCTTTATGTGTGGTATATGGTCGATTTTGGTAAATGGGAGCTTGAACAGATTGGTATGAACGTGGGTTTTGATAGTGAGGTGCTCAGGGTTGGTAGTAATTTTCTTGGGCGTTGTAGACAGGATAACGGGTTAGTGGAGCTTGGTAGGGTTCAGTGTAGTGGTAAGGGTAGAAAGGTTGTTGTGGGTAGTTAAAGTATGTAATGGCTCGGCTTATGTCCTCGGATATTCATGACTGCAGTGGCATCTTCTTTCTTCTTTTTGGTCCCACTGATAGAACCAGATTGAATAGCTTTATTTACTGCTTGCAAAGCAGTAAGATCCTGATTTTTTTCTGATTTGATGCCTTCTTCTAAGGCTTCTCCCATTCGGACAAGTTTTATGAATTTCTGTCCCATCATACCTATCATTTTCTCATAAAATATGTCAGCCTGGCATTCAATGAAAGTAGCAGTCATTTCTCGGTCATTCATCGGGGGTTGAACCCTGGCTGCTTCCGACCTCCAACGCAGTGCATGCTCACGGAACGATTCAGTTGACTTCTTAGTTAACTTAGTCATGTAGACTCTATCCGGTGTGATATCGGTGTTAAAACTGAATCTATCCATTAAGTCTTGTGCCATATCACTCTAACCACGCCATTTACGGACGTCCTGTTGTGTATACCAAGTAAGAGCTTCGCCAGATAAGCTTCTTATGAACAACTTCATTCTTATGTTCTGATCTCTACCTACTCCAACCAGCTTGTCGCAGTAAGCCCTTAAGTGTGTATGGGGATCGCCGGTTCCATTGAAAGTATCAAATTTCGGCGGTTTGTAGCCTGCGGGTAAGTCAACGTCAGGCTGGACACACAGATCTTCATATTCTACACTCTTGCTTCCCCGAGCAACTTGAAGGTTTCTCATTGTTTCTTTGAGACTGTGGATCTCTTTTAACAACATATCATCTTCCATTGCTTTTGCCTCCTTTTCCATTTCCTCGTATTGATCCACCTCGGGCTGGAACCTGACCGTTACTGGGTCGGTAAAGGCTTGTGTTTCTGCTGTATATTCCGGAGGAACATATTGCGCATTAGGGGTGACAAAATTTGCCCCTTGTATATGCTGGGTTGAATAAGTTTGAACGGTGGGAGTGTTTTGTACTGGGGGTGGTGTGTTATAAGTGGTGTTTATAGGTAGTTGGTTTGGTGGGTTCAGAGGAGTAGTTGCAGGTGGCGGATTAATGTTGGTAGATAAAGGGACATAAGGAGGGTGGACTAGCGATTGACTTGGTGGGTTGACGAGTGGTGGATTAGGAGTAGCGTAGGTAGTATAGGTGGGTGGTTGACTTTGTGGAGGGGTATAGACGGATGATGGATTCGGTGGATTTGCGAGGGTGATTGAAGGAAAGTTGTTGTTGGTAGGTGCATTATTTCGGGGAGGAAAATGTTCAAGAACTGGAGATTCAAGTGATGGAAAACGAGGCGGGTTTAGTGCGACATTCCTAGGTTCAGGAGGTGGATTTTGGAGTGTAACGGATAAGTTGGTCAGGTCTCTAACCCGATTTAGTTCTCCACGCAGGTCCTCAATTTCTTGAGTCAGGCGGGCTATATGTTCGTCATGTTGAACGGTAGTTCTATGTTCGGAAGTCTCGGGGGGATCGCTAGAGACCACGATGTCTTCCAAACCAGTTGAAATAGATGCGACCGGATCAGACATAACAATTTCATTTCCTTGAACAACCCAACTACGTTCAGGTAACGATGACGTCTTTGACCTTGTGAGGTAAGGATGGTCGGCCATCGAGTGTCAACACGAATCAACTCTTTGGGAGTAAAATAGAAAGAAACATAAAGTGCAAATAACTTTGACTCAACTTTTGTTAAAAATTCACTCAATATGTATAAATGATTTATAAAAATCCAGTAAGTTGTATTACCTACAAAAAAGAATTTATAAACTCAAAATCTTAATTCCCCCTTTGATTAGTATACGAAAGTTTGTTTAAGATTGTAAATTTTAAAAGTCTTAAAATTACATAACATAAATATTATGTCATTTTTACCATAATAAGTTATTTTATTTTTTAAAATTTAATTAAATAGATTTACATAAATTAAACGGAACGAGTCTCCTACATTACATCATCAAGTCTGGCGCCAGCTAATGTCCTTGAAAATCTTGGAGTTGACATCATTTTATTTGGTACTCCTTGTTCCACTAGCCAACCTTGTCTCATCAATGATGTACCTTCCAACTTTAATTAAACAACGATTTAGAGGAAACGAAATAAATTACTCCTAAAATATTAGACCTGATTTGACAAACCTAGTCAACAGATCTAGATACTATTGTTTAATTAAATTTGGACGAAGCTTGAAATAAGATTTTGCAAACCAGTCAACAGGTTGTAGCTACATTACTTAAGGTCGTCTAATAAAGAATTAAACATCAATTAAAATGAACAAAAAATAAATAAACAAACGTGTATATCTCGCTTTCTTTAAAGAAATTCAAGTCCCTACGGTATAATCGTCACCGATCCAGTAATATAACTTTTGACATTTTCCCTCTAGAATACAACTGTCTGACAATGTCGTGTAAGTCAAATAATTCCGGACTAATTGAAGAGTCCAAAGTTTCACAAATAAAAACATATTTCTTCAATATAAAATTACTCTCTTTTATAGTGAATAAGTTGGAGTATTTTATAAGACACTTTCGTATGTATATTTCACCTCCACATGAAACTTTACAATTTGATCTGAATCATTGGATAAACATAAATACAAAGTCCTTTTAATCACAATAATTACGTTTTAGTATAAAATAAGTTTGAAATCAATTATATGAATTTTCACCTGACACATTTCTTCGTGTCAACTCATTTATGGTACTCTTAATCCACAATTCAACAAAAAAGTTCATATAGACGCCAAAAGTTTAGCAAAGGAATCAAAGATAAAGATAATGATGTGATAATACTAACACCGTGTTCTAAGTTAGCCAGTTAGGACTACTTAGAATTTTCCAACGTACCTAAAAATAAAAGTTAGGACTTAGAAGACCGTTATGGTAGATACTTTTACAGCTTGAAGTTTTTCTTTAAAGTCTAAATCGTAGTGATTGCCTCACATTTTCTAGGTCGGCAAAGTAATTAGTAGTAAATGCAAGCACCGATCAAAACACTTAAAATGACTAATTGACAAAATTTAGGAGTTGGAATAGAATCACGATATATAGAAAAGCAAAATTCTACTGCCCTCAAGCTGAGGGACTGCATTTCCTCTAATTTGAACCTTGTTTGTTTCTTTATTAGCTCTAATATTAAAATGTTTACTAATAGTATAGATGTTTAAATATTTTTCATTAAGGAAAATAGAATTTCTAGAACTCGAAGCGAAACTTCTAAGGAAAGATAGTGATGCGCAAGTTATTTGAAAACTCAAATTGAATCGAAATTTTAAAAAAAATCAAGAAGCTTGAAACAGTTCGACTGAATCGTACCATTGACACCTTTGTTTCTTGGGTAGTTATGGACTTTTTGGGTTTATTGTGGATAAATAATGAGTTTAACTACTATCCACCGACGGAGCAGCCTTTTTGTACACTATCAGGTAATTTAAAAACCTATTACAGGTAAACTCTCAATTATGTTAATCCTACTTTACCCCTTAACATTTAAGGATTGGGAAACGATAGCCCCCTCACATATTGAATGAGAACGATAACCTCCTTATTCAATATTTTCCGGTGAGAATCTTTTACTGTTAAATAAAGATCTTTTTTCTTTTTCTTTCTAGAATTAGAATACAAAAATATATAACTCTTATTATTATCCCATTCACTTGTTCCGTTGAAAAAGTATGTTAATAAATTTCAAGCTATGTGGCGTTTAGATTTTTTTTTTTTTTTTTTGGATAAGAGGGTCAAGATTTTAATTATTATACGGTCTAATTAGTAAGAAAGAAGGAGGGTTTTTCTATATAATAAATATTCACACTACACGTTAAAACCTCAAATAATTTTATTGTTATTTTTCAAGCATGATGGAGAAACTAGAAAGTTGCAAGGATGCAGCACCTTGAGGCTGTTCTTGGTTATCAAGGAAATGAAAAGCACCAGATTATTTCCTCCAAGGCACAACAAATATCTAAATGAATAATTGTAATTACTAGCTGGTGTCTTGGCGGAAATTATTAATATGGTGCTTTTCATTTCCTTGGTAGTAAGAACAACCTTCAAGATGTTGTATCCTTGCAACTTTCTAGTTTCTCCATCATGCTTGAAAAATAAAAGAAAATTATCTGAGGTTTCAACGTGTTGTGTGAATATTTATTTATTATATAGAAGAACCCTCTTTTTTTTTTGTGTGTGTAATAATTAAAATCTTGACCCTTTTATCCTACAAAAAAAAAAAAAAGAGAACGCCACATAACTTGAAATTTATTAACAGATTTTTTCAAGTAATTGTTATATATTATTTTCGACGGAACAGGTGAAGAGTTATATCTTTTTGTATTTTAATTCTAGAAAGAAAAAGAAAAAATCTTTATTTAAAAACAAAAGGTTCTCATCGGAAAATATCGGATAAGGGGTAATCGTTCCCATTTAATATGTGAGGGGGTATCATTCACAATTTAATATATGAGGGAGTATCATTTCCCAACTCTTAAATGTTAAGGGATAAAATGAGATCAACCTTTTTTTTTTTTTAATATTTAAGTTATAAATAAGATAAATAGTTGTGGAAGGTAACTTGGACTCCACAATCAACATATATTGTTTTACCCTGTTTACCAAAAATACGTAGGATTCCCGTCTTCTTGGTTTTAATCATTCTTCTACATATTCTATTTATTCACCTTCATTGAAGCAATTAACAACATAAATACACCATTCAAGCAATCCCAAGCTATATTGCATATGAGAACTCTATATATATTTAAGTTTTTTTTTTTAATTCAGATTTTAGAGATTGGAAAGTTTTGTGATTGATCCATATTATTCATAACTCATAAGAGCAAAGGACTCTTTTTAGGTAGCTAATCTAACTAAAGAAGAGTATCGCCAACTATTTTTTATTTTAACGACAAAGTTGAAAAGATTAATTCAGCTCACTTTTGGAATTAACAAGTTTAATATGATGAACTCGATAGCCATTAAAATTAAT
The DNA here is from genome assembly GCF_019175385.1 of Lycium barbarum. NCBI lineage: Eukaryota > Viridiplantae > Streptophyta > Magnoliopsida > Solanales > Solanaceae > Lycium > Lycium barbarum. Next base: position 15,956,976 of record NC_083341.1, read on the forward strand.
CAGAACTTTTAGGCCCAGTACCAGCGGCGGATTTACATGGCGGTGAGGGTGTTGACCCAATCACCCTCGACAAAAAATTACAGTGTATATATAGAGTAAATTTTTCTTTTTAATGTATATATATTGACTTTTGACCAACTTGAAAAAATGCAAAAGGTTAGCTCAAGCGGTTCGGGGTGTTCAAAATTGTCTCTGGCGTCTTCGGTTCAATACCCAGGGACAACATAGTTTTTTCATATTTAACTTTTGTTATTTTTTTTATACCCTTGAGTGAAAATTTTGAATCCGTCGCTGGCCCAGTATGTATAAAGTTTGCATCTTATGAGAGAAACAATTTTCTTCCCATGAAAAATCGATTAAGTTAAAACTTCATCCAAAAAGAGACGATTAAATTTAAAACTTCATCAAACAATTGAAGTTGTTTCGAACTTAAGCGAGAGAGATGATTAGGATAAAGGAGACAAAAGAGTTAGAATGGGAGAGAGAGTGGGACGGAGCGATTAGCGGAGGAAGTGTGCAAAAAAATAAGAATAAAAATTGATGGTAACCGGTTATTGCCATTTAACGTTATCTAACCGTGTATAAAAAAAATTATTGTGTCATAAACTTTCTTTTGCCTATAATTAGGGGCAGAACTAGAAGCCTAAATACGGGTGGTTCCGACCGATCTCAATAGTTTTTGTCTAAATAATATATTTGTATTAAAAAAAAATTATTAAATATGCATAAATATTAAATTTAGAACTTAATTATTATTACTTAAAGTTGTCATTCTAAAAGTCAGTACCATAAAAATGAATAATGATGAAGCCAACAAAGTTGAGACTCGTGCAAAGGTCAAAAAGAAAAAGGGGTTTAATCTGAATTATAAACTACTAGCTGAAACATCCTCATGTCATTGTGGCCAGCAGAAGTTAAGGACCGTATCGTTACTTAGCTTGTGATGCAACAAATTTCACTTAGTTGTCAGTCTTAACACATAAAGAAATCAATTACTCATAATTATACCTTCCCAATATATATTAGATTCCTTATGCCATTTTAACTCATAGCCACTATATCAGTTTGGCTATATGTATTATTTTACTGTCAATACTTTTATTTCTTCATATTTTCATTATAGTTTTTACTCTTGCACTTTTTTCAAATCTGTTCTAAAAATAATTTTCTTGAACTGAGGATCTATTGAAAATAGTCTCTCTACCCTGAGATAGGTGTAAGTTCTGCGTACACCTCACCATTGATCCCCCGACTCCACTTGTGGGACAGTGGGACTGTACCGGGTATGTTGTAGCCACAATCCTAAGATAACATAGTCAAACCTCTTTATAACAACAATATTATCATTTGTCTGAATATTTTTTAGTTGATATAATAAAATGTGTTATTTTCTTTTGAGTCGAGGCTCGAGGGTCTATCAGAAACAACCTCTCTATCACAAAGATAGAGATCAGGCCTGCATATGTCCTACCCTCTTCAGATCTCGTTTGTGGGATTATACTGAATATGTTATCATTGTTGTAAAATAAAATACTATTATAGAGAATATATAAATGATATCTCGGTTCCAAAAAAACTGGGTTACGAACATAGTTATTGTAGAAAGATCTGTAAATGGTACTTCTGAGTAGTTGTAACATTACAATCCGGGGCTGGCCTACCTTTGTCCTGGAGGATTCAACTATTCAGTAAAGTTCACTGTTTAAACATTTATGCTAGACTCTGTGTTGGAGTTGTTGAGTGAAGTAAAGAATATGAGGGGCAATACTATCCTTTCACAGAGTTAGTTAGGATTAGTTAAGCTTGCATTAGTTAGTTAGAAGTTAGTTAAGAAGCTATTAAGCTTAAATTATTGAACTCATCTCTTAACTATAATCTTATGTATATATACTGATGTATTGATCCATTTGTACTCAGAAAATTATAATGAAATTTTCATAAATTCTCTCTCTCAAGATATTGTTGATCAAATTAGGGTTCATCTTAATTCATAAATCACAATATGGTATCAGAGCAATTCGACTAGATTATCTGGTTGGTTGCACTCGATCTTACATTCCGCTGCACAAATTGATAGGAGCATTAACTGAATTCAATCGAAAGCGAAGAACAGTTGCAATTTGGAATCTCAAGAAATGGGAACCATTGATGAAGCAACAAGAGACATCAATCGATCTTTGAATCAGGAGAATGCATCACATTTGAATAAGATGAAAAATCAAATGAATTCTGGTAACAATTCTGGACAGAGTTCTAATATTGACTATAATCATCCCTTGTTTTTAAGTTCATCAAATGTTAATGGTTCTGCTATCATATCATTTCAATTAACTAGTACTGATAACTATACAATCTGGTATATATCAATAAGACTTGCATTATTAGGACGAACTAAATGGAGCATAGTAACTGGTTCTTGCAAGAAAGAGAAATATCTTGAAGAGTTATAGGATCTGTGGGAAAGAGTAAACGCAATAGTAATCTCTTGGATCATGAATGTAGTATCAAAGAATTTACTAGGTGGTATAGTGTTTGGATCTGATGCACATGCTGTCTGGGCAGATTTACAAGAGAGTTTTGATAGAGTAGATGGCTCAAGAACGTATAATCTACCCTAAGAAATAGCTACTCTCTAATAAGGTCCTGCATCTATGTCTGTGTATTATGCTAGAATGAAAGAACTATGGAATGAATTTGAAAATATTGTGCCAGCACCAGGATGTGATTGTCCCAATTCTAAGAACTTTGTTCAGTTCCTTCTAAGACATAAGTTATACCAGTTTTTTATAAGTCTGAATGAGTCCTATCAACAGGCCAGAAGCCAAATTCTACTGATGAATCCTCTGCCTACAGTTAGTTAAGCATATGCAATGATTGTGGGTGATGAAGGTCAAAAGGGAGTTGCTAGTGTTTCAGGAGTTCCTGGAGTTAATGCAGCTACAATGAACAAGTTGAACTCTTATGACTCAGTGGCAATGTACTCAAAAGGAAACAACAATCCTAGGTAAAAGAAGGATTGCAATACTTAGTCTAACAGCAATTTATACTGTGATTTTTGTAAGCTCAGAAATCACAACAGAGTTGATTATTGGAAACTCATGGCTATCCTGCTGATTATAAACCAAAGAAGAGAACTGGCGGAAATGCTGCTGCTCACAATAGGTCAGCCAATCATTCTCAAGATGGAGGTGTAGTTAAGTCCAACAATGTATACTCTCAGAACTTTGGTGCAACTGGTGTGCCATCTTACCATACTGATATGACTACTATGGGGAACAAGGATCAAAAGACAAACAACTATCAACAAGCTGGATAATTTGGCCAACAACAACAAGCTCCTATCATACAGTTTGGAGGCAGCGTTACCCCTGAACAATATGAGAAAATCAAGCAAATGCTGCACAAGTCAAATTCTGCATTTGTTAATGTGGCCAATGCTGCAGGTATTAGTCATGCTTTAATAGCAATTGATTCTGCAAAAGTAGCTAATAGTTCAGATAATCATCAAACTATGTCAACTACTAATCAAGGACAAGAATGGATTATAGATACTGGGGCCACTAATCATATGGTATCTGACATCAATCTACTTGATAAGTCTAGCATAATAAAAAATAGTGTGCCAAAACCTGTTTACTTGCCAAATGGAGATATAACTCAAGTTACTCATACTGGTGCTAGTTCAATCTATAGTAGAAACACTGTGACTAATGTGTTTCATGTTCCTCAATTCAAGTTTAACTTGTTGTCAGTCTCCAAAGTCACAAAGGAACTACAGTGCTCAGCCAATTTCTTTCCTGATTTTTGCATATTTCAGGGTCTCTTTAATGGAAAGGTGAAGGAGATTCGTAAGGAGGACAATGGGCTGTACATACTGATCAATGAGTCAAGTAAACATAATAATCAAGTGTCTCTTGTGGCTGATGGCAGAATAGAGTTGAAAGAGATCAATATTGGACTGTGGCACAGGAGGCTAGGTCATACCTCTATAACTGTTTTACATAAGATTTTCCCTCTTAGTAAACAAATGATACATGCTAAAATGGATAAATATAGTATCTGTCCATGTGCTAAACAAACAATTCAAGTTGTATAAAGACTAAATGTTGTTTTGATATGATCCATATTAATCTTTGGGGACCTTACAAAGTGTCTACTTTTGATGGCAATAAATTCTTCTTAACTGTGGTAGATGATTATTCCAGGATGACTTAGGTTTTCTTGCTTATGTACAAATTTGATGTGTTTATTTTCATCTAACAATTTATGAGTTATGTTCAAACAAAGTTCCACAAAACTATAAAAGTAGTTGGAAGTGACAATGGGACAAAATTTGTCAATTCAATATGTGATAAACTGTTCAAGTCTCTAGGCATTATACATCAAAGGTCTTGTCCGTACACACCCCAAAAGAATGGGGTGGTAGAGAGAAAGCATAAGCATATTCTAGAAGTTATCAGGGCAATAAGGTTTCAAGGCAAAATTCCTCTAAGATTCTGGGGACACTGTGTCTTGAGTGTTGTATATCTGATAAATAGAATGCCAGTGCTGTTATTGGGAATAAGTCACCATTTGAGAGGTTGTATCATAAGAAACCTTCATTAGGCCATCTAAAGGTACTGGGATGCTTATGCTTTGCTAAGTTAGTACAGGAGCATGACAATTTAATACCACAATTTTAAAACAAAAACAATCTTCAGACCAAAATAGGTCTAAAACAGGTCCTAAACACATACTTCATACTAATATAACGAAAACAAAAAACAATGCTCAAACCAAGACAAATACCCTACCACCCCAACTTAGAAACATGCTTTGTCCTCAATGCATCTATATAATCCAAAAACAGAATGTAAGGCCTCCCTGAAGCGCACTAGGCGCTTGGATCTGCTGCGGCATCATGAGGTTGGATAATCTTTGAAGTAGGAGCAATGGTGGTGTGCTTAGTAGTGGTCGTCGTATCAAGCTCGCCAACAATAACAGTCCTGGCTTAGTCTGTAGAGCAGAAGTATGGTGAGTCGGCTGAATAGGATGGGCTGAGCTAGAAGTCGCTCCGGTGGTGTCGGAACTCAACTGGGACTCACGTCTGATCTTCTTCAGTGTTTGTCGCTTCTCCTCCTCATTCTGAGGGCGCATGGCATCAAAAGGATCAATAGTCTTGAGAATGGTATCAAGGTTTGCATCCTCATTCTCGACTCTCTTGCGCTTCCCCTTAGCCGAGGAGTGGGTATCCTCCTCCAACTCCTCCTCATGCTCCTCATCGACCGCTTCCTCAATATCATCATCTCCAAGTAAACTCTCAACCGGCTGATACAAGCTCTGTACAAGCTCTGCTTGCACTTTAGGAATCTGGTCCGTCACAGTAGCCACTTCCTGTGGCTTCGATATTTGTACATCATCCTTTAGTGTCCGCAACTCACTCCGAACAGTTCCCAACTCCACAGCGAGGTGTGACTTAGAGCCTGTTTGGATTGGCTTATAAGCTGTTTTCAGCTTTTTTGAGTGTTTGGTTGGCCAGCTTAAAGTCATTTTGTGCTTAAAATAAGTTCAAAAAAATAATTGGGACCGTTTATTTAACTTATCTAAAGCAGCTTATAAGTTGAAAACAGCTTATAAGTCAAAAAAAAAAAAAAAAGTTGGGCTACCGCAACTTATTTTTTTTAGCTTATAAGTTGTTTGCAGCTTATAAGCTGCTTAAAATAAGCCCATCCAAACAGGCTCTTACTAAGCTCTGTCATGCTGTTTTCAATACCATCAATCCAAGGGTGGATCTATTGATAGTTGTTATGCACTATTATTAACAGATTAAAACTAGTTCACAACTTATGACTATATTTCCTCTGGTTTTGCAAATTTTCAGAGTCGCCACCTAATTTTAGGAAACTATTTGTAAAAATGTAAACTCCATTTTTCAATCTTTGAAACCTTTGAGATTCTAGATAAGAGTTTTATTTACCCCGAGGGGAAGGTATTAAGCATCCCTCAAAGCTTAAACTTAGTTTAACTAACACTAGAGGGGGATTGTTTATCTATTTCTTATTTATTATTACCTATTTTAACGAACTGCTAAAGGAACTAATTTCCTAAAATGATTCATACAAATAGCAATTTTAAAGTCATTATAATCATGTAAATAAATGTATGCACGTATAGAAATGATTAGTGAGAGTATGTATGCATGTATGTAAAAGATGATATATGTGTATGTTTATTTCTAAAAGTAGTTTAGTATGCATGAAATGTAAACATGTAATACACATGTATTCATGATGTATTTTTGTATAAAATAGTATAACAATGGGAGGATTAGTAGGAACCCTATTTTTGAGAAAATAATATATATGTGTGTGTGTGTGTGTGTGTGTGATACTTATATCCTATGTAAAGATGGTATACAACGCTTCAAAAATGACTATTTTGTAATATGAGTAATATATATGATTAAAGGAATTATTGTTTACGAGAGAATACCTTTGGGCCAATTATTTGGGCCACAATGATAGAAAAACCATTTGTTCTTGCTCGAGAATTGCTTCGTTATAGTTTAGACCTGCCATTAACTCAACATAGTAATAATATGAAATTAAATCAATCTTAACTTTAACTAATCGTGAAATACCAAATTGGCAAGCTTTGGGTTTCAACTGAATTAAGAAGGAAAACCAAAGTAAATAAGTTAGCAATTTGTTATAGATCCAAATATACATGTAATACTTGGATACATAAATTTAGATAGAAATAAAGAAGCTTTAAGACTTTAGCCCTATTTGCCTCTTTTCTAGTTCTCAGCCAAACATGCCGTGCTTCCAAATTTCTTCGCTTCAACTTTTGGTACATCTTTGTTCTACTGCCTCGCGTTATTTGTGCCTCGCAAAAATATGAAAGGAAAATGTTAGTAAAAATACATGCCACCTCATGGTGTGGCATTTTAGAAATAAATACAAATAAAATCCTTTTCGGATTCATAACAACATTAAGAGTTTTAGTTACGGAGGCTCGGATCTGTATTTGGTATTCAGACGAAAGAAAATCTGACACGCCATGGCTGCAATCTAGTTGCTCGTCAGCCATCCTAGTTGCCTAGCCAAGATACATGTTCATGAATTTCTTTGTCATACCATTATCTAGATCTTTTCGTCATCGCTTTTTAACAAAGGGGCTTAAACGAGGGACAACCAATTCCGAAGGGGCGTGGCCTCAAATTTAATTTCTTCGGCCTTTTAACTTTTAACTTTTTAGAGTGATTCTGTTTTTTTCGAATAAAAAGAGGAGAAAGGAATGAGGTTTTGACAGTGGAGGTGATGTCGCTCTTTGTCCGATGGTCCGACGGGTGTGGTGGTGAGGTGAGGTGAGGTGAGGTGACGTGATGGGAGAGAGGGGTGGCAGCCATAGCTGAAGAGATTTTCTTTTGGTTAAAGGGAAAAGGGTCGTTTGGTTAGGGCTGCTTGGTTAGAGAAAATAGTTACTGATTTGGAGGACTTAGGGGATTTCTAGTTTAGGTGGGTTTGGGCTGGGTCGGTGGGGTTTTGGGCTGGATTGGAGTGTGTGGATAAATTGGGGTGGAATAGGAGTTATGGGCTGCTGATTTTTGTAGAATAGGAATAGGATTTGGCCCAAGTTTTAGGTAGATGAATTATTTCCTCATCCCTTCTTACTTCAACCAATTAATTAAAATATGCTTCTTTGTCTTAAATAATTCCCAAAATATATGCCTATATAAATTACAGTACCAGTAATTTAATATACGTATTTAGTTTTAAAATATAGTAAACGATGATTAATATAGTAAGAAATAGTATTAAAAGAAAAATGTCATCGCTAATATTGATATAGGAATATCAACACTATTTTTGAGTGATTTAATTGTAAAGAATGTTGTTTAGTAATTTTTAATTATAAAAATATGATGTTTGATAATTTTTAAGAAACAATAAAAATGTTCTTAATTTTAGAGAAATAACGTCTTAAAAATAGTGTAGTAATTAGTAAAAATATTCCAAACTCATTTTTGGGGAATTTTCATGACTGAGAAGTATAGTGAAATTAATTAAACGAAAAAGGAGGGCCAAAATTGGGTGTCAACAATGGTCATTAGCAATCTTCTCTTTGAGCGGCCTCAAAGTTGCATCAATAGCCTTTTTGGTATACAATTTCAGCTCTGTCATGATCTTCTTGACTTGTCTGTATGTTCAATCTGCTTGCAAGACCAATGCCCCAAAATTTTCTCTGTTGAAAATCATCTTCCTCGCAAGTTCTGGTAGAACGCCCGGTATGGGCTGAGCCGGTGCAGGACTAGCTCCAGTGGAAGAGGTGGGACCACCCGAAGTAGGTGGAGCTGAAGTCGGCATGGGCTCTGGAGCAGGGTCAGTAGGTGGAGCATCAGAATCTGTGGGCTGACCCACATCAGTAGCCTTAATACCCATAATGGCCAATGGCAGAACATCTGATCTCGTTGGCTCCTCAGGCAAATCAGAAGAAGAGATAAATGGCATCGTACCATGGCCCAACATTTCATCTCGGCTCTGTGTGATGTCATAGACGCTCTTGGGAAGCAAGTTGTGATCAATAAGGGGGAGGAGTTCTGGTTCCGCTCGCAAGCATAAGAATGTGAGCAAACAAGGATAAACTAGGGAAGTGGCTAGATGTGGGGCTCGCTCCCGGATATCCGCAGCTATCACTCTCCCGATGTTGACCTTATACTTTGACATAAGAGCAGCCACAAGCACTGCTCAATCCAGAGTAAAAGTAAGTAATTATCTGCCTGTGTAGGGCGGATCCGGAGCTGAACAACATTCCACCAAAACTTTGCCTCAGGTAAGGCTGCTTCTCGAGCGGATCGGATGGATAATTATGCTTAACAGTTCGGCCTATCGGTTATCGGCTTTTAAATACACTAATCATCTAGCCAACCAATAAGATATCGGTTGGTTTGGTATCAAATTAGCAATTATCGGATGGTGTATCGGCTAGATCTAAGAGACGATGAAACTTTAGTGCAGTGACAACAAAAATGTCCTAATTAGAAACTGGTTTCATACACAATATAAAAATCATATCCTTAATAGCAAACCTCTCAGTAGAGCATCACATTTAGTCTTATCAATTACACAAATTGAGTGTCAACTGACTTAGAGATAACATTTTATGATTATTAATGCACAACTGCTTGTACCAACTACCAAGGTCTTTTGCACAACTCCAAAGCAACCAAATGATCTTAAGACAGCACATTTCCTAAGCTAAGAAGTAGTGAATATTGAATTAATTATTGAATGGGGCTAGGGCTTTAGCTTTAGTGTTTTCATATTTTAGGGTTTACAATATATATTTTATATACCTATGAATAAAAATGTAAATATGATCATTCTTAACGGTTTAATTGTTTACCCGATAAGGAAATTGATTAATCCGTCCCCGCACTGATAAGCCGTTAAGAATAAAATTTTAATCCATTCACCAATCGCTAATCCAATAACCCAATACCAATAAGCTAATAAGCCATTTTTGCGGTTGAATTATCGGTAACAGTTCGATTTTGAACAGTTCTAGCCTCAGGTGTGAGGGTGCATTTCCAAATCCTTGTGTTGGCCGTCAACTTTGGCACTATTGCCCATTCTGGATCTGCAGACCTTGCAATCACTGAGGCTACCTATTTTCGAACCAGGAGTGTCTCTTTTTGTGAAACTTTGTAGACAAACTCCCCCTCCTCTGCTGTTGTAGGCGCAATATACTCATCACCAAATAATACTTTATTGATGGTTGTCGGAGAGATATCAATCTTCTTCTTGTGCACTATTACCTCATTTATAGCCGGCACTTGAGTTGTTCTCTGCCCTTTTTTCTGTGCCTTGAATATAGCAGCCCCATAAGAAGCGTAGAATTACCGAACAAGAATCGAGATGTAGGACCCCACAGGGTTTTTCAAAATCTCCAACTTATGGAAGCGGAGAGTGTCCACGATGCTTGGGTACCCATTGAGGCCTTCGAAACTGATGTTCTGTTCCTCGAAAATACTTCTCTTCGGGTCTTGCCCGCTGCCCTTCACTAACTCACACCTTTTGTCGTACAAATCTTCAGAACCCTCCACAAAAAATCGGAGGTCCCGCCTATACATAGCCTTCATCCGGAAGTCAGTCTCCCTTCTTTGTTGTTCGCGCTCTTGTTCGCGCTCCTCTGCAGTAGGCTGTCTAATGGATGGTTGTGGCCGGTATGGTGGTGTGATAGCCTCTCTGGGTCTACTGTGGCTCGACGAACTAGAAGAACCCTCCTCATCAAAAGAGGTGGAACTTTCGGATGGGGAGGCTGGCCTGCTAGGTACAGCGAGTTTCTTTGTAGCCCTTATTTCTTTAGGTCGATCTTCATCACGCAACCGTGAGGTTACTTTGCTGGCACCACGACCCTTGCCTTTACTGGCAACTTTGGGTGCAACCCTCTTTCCTTGCCTTTGGTTACCCATACCTGTTTAAGGGTAAAGTTAGCTATGATACACTATAGCTCATGTTTTGTGTTACATGGTATATACAAGCTCATTTTCTGCTGCTCAGGACTCAAATTAGAACATGGACCATAACACGTTCGACGGTTCGTCGAACAGCATTACGGGCCGTAACTCCAATCGTAACTCATATTCTCATTTATAACACAGGGACCGTAACACGTTCAACGGACCGTCAAACGTGTTACGGTTCGTAACACCTTACCGTAACGCCCGCCAATTTCCCAGAGAGTTAAGGGGAGATTAGCCGGTGTTACGGTATGGTGTTACGGCTCGTCAAACGTGTTACGGTCCGTAACAACTCACCGTAACGTGACCCAAATTTCTAGAAAGTTTTGATTGAAATCATAGGTGTTACGGTGTAGTGTGATGGCCCGTCAAACGTGTTACGATCCATAACACCGCACCGTAACGCGAACCTAAAACTTTTGATGGAAATCATAGGTGTTACGGTGTAGTGTTACGGTCCATAACACACGTTACGGCCCGGAACGCTGAGCGTCTCGCAAAATTTCAACAGACTTCAACAGTTAGCCAAAAACTTTCGTTTAAGGACGTGGCCGAGATTTTTAACCTTACGATCCTTGGGTTATGGTGTAAAACACCAGTTGACACCTCACGTACCTCAGGTTACTCAGACTTCACCCGATTTTCTCAAATATTTCTTTGAAATATTTCATCGAACAGTTAGCGGGAAAACTAATTTACTAGTTTCAAAAGTGAAACTTTCAATCGAGGTGCCCTCCGACTCAGTGGGAAACAATGCCCTTGTACCCACGAGTCCAAATTACTCAGCAATCATACCAAACCGACCCCCACCTTTGTCAATCCACGCTTAACATTCAATGCAACTTCAAAATATTAAAGTCACAAATCATGGTTAACATGAATTTTTATTTTCATGAAAGAACCTACGAAACATTCGTAATGATGGAAGAGTAGGGAGTTTAGAACATCAACATACCTGATTGTAGAAAGATTCAACTATAATGGAAGAACTTGAGAACTAAAACTTAGCCCTTTCAATGAAACTTAGAGAAAAACAATTTTGAAACGGTTGAAAACCGCAAGATGTTATGGGAGAGGGTAAGGAGGAGAGGAGGAATTGAGAGAATGGGAGATATAAGGGTGATGGGGAGTGGGATCGTGGGTGTTGGAGTTGAAATGGGAAATGTAACGGTTAGTTAAGGTATTTAAACCTTTGCCGATCGTTACGCTTCCAAATATGGACAATAACACGTGTTATGAGGCGTATCACGTGTTACGGTAGATCCAAACGACCCCATTTTCATGTTCAATAATGACCTGGCAATATGCAGCCGACGGATCGTAACTCGTGTTACGGTCCGTAATACCTGGCGTAACAGGTGCTAATTTTCCAGTGATTGCTTAGGTTTTACTCAATGTTACGTTCATTCGTTACGGTCCGTAACGCAATTCGACGGTCCATGTTACGGACCATAACACTTGTCTCTCATCCTTCAGTGATTTCTGCATTTCTACCCTCTTGTTACGCTCCATGTTACGAGTTGTAACGCGTGTTATAGCAACGTAACGTGGAGCATCCTTTCGGTGCAAACTCCAACACTTGCCTTCTTTTTGCCTTCTCTTTCATTAGAATCCTAACACATCAGCAAACATCAAAAACACAAAAGAAAACAAAGGAAATACAATATTTAAAATAACATAAAGCAGTAAATGTGGGTTGCCTCCCACACAACGCTTGATTTAACGTCGCGGCTTGACGTGATACCTCAATTGTTAGCTCAGGAACCGTATTTCAAACGATACCTATCAACCACTTTGCCATCATCAATGCACCAATGATAGTGCTTAACCCTTTGCGCATTTACTTTAAAAGTCCAAGTGCCATCCTCGGTTTTCACTTCAATGAAGCTTGCATTTGGAGAAACACTGACAATTTCAAATGGCCCGGACTATCGAGACTTGAGCTTGCCCGCAAAGAACTTTAGGCGCGAATTGTATAACAGGACCAAATCCTTTGGCTGAAAATCCCTTTTGAGGATCTTCGAGTCATGATAGTATTTCTTTTTTTCCTTGTATAATGTTACACTTTTATAGACATTGTACCTAAATTCATCCATCTCGTTGATTTGAAACAACCTCAGCTTGGTTGTTTCATGCCAATCCATGTTCAACTTTTTCAATGCCCAAAGGGCCTTATGCTCAAGCTCAATAGGCAAAAGACATGCCTTCCCAAATACCAGCTTGTACAGTGAAGTCCCAATAGGCATTTTGAAAGTTGTGCGATATGCCCATAGAGCATCATCTAAATTTTTGGACCAATCAGTGCGATTCATATTGACTGTCTTTGCCAAGATGCTCTTTATCTCTCTATTGGAAACTTCAACCTGACCACTCGTCTGAAGATGATATGGAGTAGCAACCCTGTGATGCACGCTATATTTTTCAAGAAGATCAGCAAATGGTTTGTTGCAGAAATGACAATCACCATCACTAATAATGGCTCTAGGAGTGCCAAATCTTGTAAAGATGTTCTTCTTTAGGAAAGCAATGACTCTCCTCCCATCATTGTTGGGCATGGCGACCACTTTCACCTACTTGGAGACACAATCCACAGCAACAAGAATATATTTCAGGCCATATGAGCTCACAAATGGCCCCATAAAGTCAATGCTCCACACATCAAAGAGTTCCACCTCAAGCACAAAATTCATCAGTGTTTCATGCTTCCGACCTATGGTGCCTTGGTGCAGGAATTTATCACAATAACGTGTTATCATATTCGCATCACAATATATGGCAGGCCAATAATAGCCACACTCTAACACCTTGGCTACAGTTCTATTCCCACTGTGATGTCCACCAACCGGGAGTCATGACAAGCTTTCAAGATCTCCATCACCTCAGATTCAGCCACACACCTCCTGATAATATTGTATGCACAGGTTCGGAATAGATAAGGCTCATCCCAATAATATTGTCGGCAATCTCTCAAGAATTTATTCTTTTGATATGACTTCAACTCTTCAGGTACAATGCCAGTTACTAAATAATTGGCAATATCGGCATACCATGGTGCCACATCATTAGAAACCGCCAATAATCTCTCATCCGGAAAAGTGTCAACAATATCAAGCACATTGGTTGGTATTCCCGTTTCTTCAAGTCTAGAAAGATGATCAGCCACTTGATTCTCTGACCCTTTTCAGTCTTTGACTTCAAAGTCAAATTCTTGTAGTAACAGAACCCATCTAATCAACTGTGGCTTAGCATCCTTTTTAGCCATCAAAAATCGCAAGGCAGCATGGTCGGTGTGAACCACTAACTTGGCACCCAACAAATAGGCCTGAAACTTTTTGAAAGCATAAACAATAGCAAGTAGCTCTTGCTCTGTCACTGTATAATTCATTTGACCTCCATTTAGTATTTTGCTTGCATAATAAATTGGGTGCAAGATTTAATTGAGCCGCTGACCAAGCACAACGCCAATAACAAGACCACTAGCATCACACATCAATTCGAAAGGTAAAGACCAATCCGGAGACACAACAATAGGGGCTGAAGCCAATCTCAACTTCAACTATTCAAAAGCCTTGATGCACGTTTCATCAAAATTGAATTTCGACTCCTTTTCCAAAAGCTTGCACATTGGATTTGCAATCTTTGAGAAGTCTTTGATGAACCTTCTATAAAATCCAGCGTGCCCCAAGAAACTCCGAACCCCTTTAACTGAGATGGGAGGAGAGAGTTTTGAAATCACATCGATCTTGGCTTGATCAACTTCAATCCCTTTCTCGGAAATCTTATGGCCAAGGACAATTCCCTCATTTACCATTAAATGACACTTTTCCCAGTTAAGAACTAGATTTGTCTCTTCAAACCTTTGTAGAACCCTATCAAGATGGTATAAACATTTATCGAATGAATCTTCCATAATAGAGAAATCATCCATGAAGACTTCAAGAAAGTTTTCAACCATATTAGAGAATATGGACATCGTACATCGCTGGAAAGTGGTTGGGGCATTGCAAAGACCAAATGGCATTCGGCTGAAAGCGAATGTCCCATAGGGCAAGTGAAATTAGTCTTTTCTTGATATTTCAATGAGATGTTAATTTGATTGTACCCAGAGTACCCATCCAAAGAAGCAATAATAAAACCTTTCGGCTAGCCGATCAAGCATTTGATCAATAAAAGGCATAAATGGTCTTTGCAAGATGCAGTATTCAACTTTCTATAGTCCATGCAAACTCTCCAACCGGTGACAGTTCATGTAGGTATCAACTCATTTTTCGAATTAGGGACAAGAGTGATGCCCACCCACCCTCCCCCCACCCCCACCCCCACCCCCACCCCTACCCTTCTTTGGCACACATTGAACTGGACTCACCCATGGACTGTTGTCAATTGGGTAAACCACCCTAGCATCCAGCCACTGAATAATCGTTTTCTTTACCACCTCTTGCATCGGTGGATTCAATCTTCTTTGATGCCCAACACTTGGTGAACTTTTCTCTTCCAGCTGAATTCGGTGCTCACAAATTCCGGAAGGAATCCCCCGGATGTCTACAATAGTCCAACCCAAGGCCCTCAAATGTTTCCTCAAGACTGTGAGAAGTCTTTGAGTCTGTCCCTCATTCAAAAGTGATGACACAATTACTGGGAGAGTACTATTTGCTCCACGAAACTCATATCTAAGATGAGATGGAAGTTGCTTGAGTTCTAACTTTGGTGGGTCAATAATTTAAGGTTTTTCCTAAGGGGTTGTTCGCTTCTCTATATCAAGAGACAATTTCTTGGGCTCATAAAAGTAAGAACCCAAATCGGTGAGTAAGTTTACCGTCTCAATATATCCCTCCATCTCTTTTGCATTAAAATTTACCAAGATAGCTGATAATGCTTCATCCAAGCAGTCTTCTTCCATCTTGAACTCCACCGCTTCATCCACTACATCAAAAGAATTAATAACCGAAATACTTTGATAAAGACTGGGCAATTTCATACCCTTGCTGGCTTGAAAAGTCATCTCCTCATCATTAACCCGGAACTTAATCTCATGCTTTTCTGAATCTATAAGATCCTTCCCTGTAGCAAGGAAAGGTCTCTTTAGAATAATAGGAATTTTTTTTATCAACAGTACAGCCAAGAATCACGAAATCTGCCGGAAGAAGGAATTCCCCAGTTCGAACAACAACATCATCAACCACCCCAACTGGCTTTTTTATCGATCTGTCAGCCATTTGCAACCTCATGGTAGTGGGCCTTGGCATCCCCAAACCTGATCTCTTGAAAATCTCAAGGGGCATGAGATTTATGCTAGCCCCATTGTCACAGAACGCCTTGGCAAAATCTTACTGCCTATAGTGCCTGGAATGGTGAATGCTTCAGGATCTCCCCTTTTTTGCACCGCGGTCTTGGAAATAATAGCACTGACACGATGAGTGATACCCACAGTGTCATGTTTTAATGGCTTCTTCTTTTTCTTTGTTAAGAGATCCTTCAAATATTTAGCAAACTCAGGCATCTCTTGGACAGCGTCCATGAAAGGAATGTTCATCGTCAATTGCTTAAGTTGATCATAAAATCGCAAGAACTTGTCATCTTCTGTTTTTCTCACTAACCTTTGAGGAAAAGGCAGTGAAGATTTGAATAATTGAGTCAAAGAGCGAAGAGCGCCAGAAAGTTTTGCCTTCCCCTTTTCATTTTTCTCTCATTGTGCCTTAGGATTCTCAAGATTCTGCTCCTCTTCAGCTATAATAGGGATTTCCTCCTCTGTTTCTTCCTCCACAATAACATCAGACATATTAGGTTGTGCCTCTTATTCAATAATCGGCTCAAGATCAATCACCTTTTTATCAGCACCTTGAAGTATTTTTCCACTTCGGGTGCTAATAGCAGCTACATGCTTCACAGAGTTTACCCCACTACTTTTCTGATTTGGAACTGTATCAATTGGTAGGTGTCCAAGATGAGGAGTATGCACTTCTCTCGAAATGCCTCTGAACTGGGATTCAAGCTTCTGAGTGGCAACTGAATAAGATAGTTGAACCTGAGACATTTCCTTTTATTGTACTTTCAGTTCTGTCCTGGTTTATTAGCATTTTTTGCATCATGCTCTTCAGCTCAACAGAATCATTAGCGACATTGATAGCAGAGTTGCTAGCTGAATTGTCTCTCCACTGTTGAGAATTTGATGATTGCCCCTTTGGTGGAATATAGGGGTTAGAGCTCTTGTTTCCATAATTGTTGTTATTGTAATTCCCTTGATTGGGATTTCCCCGATCATTTCTATTGTAATTGTTCCCTTAAAATTGGCGTTGAGACTTCTGCCATGGGTGATGTCCTGGACCTTGATAATTTTGCCTCTGATAACCCCCTTGGGAGTTGTTGACATAATTAGTATCTTTGTAATGTTGTTGCCCCTCTTGGTACATCCCCTCAGGGACTTGATACATCCCAGGTGGAGGCGGTGGTAACTCCTCAACAGCATATAACCCATGTGCATCCTTCTTTGCCAATTTTTTTGATAACAGATCCACCGTAGTTTACAATTGAGCAAAGGCATGATCCCTCTCATGGTTCTCCTTTGCAACAACGGCTAGTGATGGACTACCGTAAGATAAGCTCTTGTTATCATTTGAATGCCAAGCCTGATTGTGGGTGGTGAGCTTATCGAGCAACCAAGTGATGTTGAAAAATGACTTCTCCATGAAGCATCCACCAGCGGTAGTATTGATAGCAATCTGATTCATTGTATCTAACCCCTTGTAGAACTTCTCGGTGAGAATAGCATCCGGAAACCCGTGAGTTGGAGATTGAGCTAGATAGTACTTGAACCTCTCCCATGCCGAATATAATTGAGATAGTACTTGAACCTCTCCCATGCAGAATATAATTGTTCCTCCAAGAGCTGTTTGAACTCAAAGATCTTTTCTCAAAGTTCAGCCTTTTTGCTCGGTGGAAACCACTTCTTCAAAAATGTATTGGCTAGCTCGCTCCAGGTGTGAATAGAATTGTTGGGCAGCTTTTCATACAATTCCCTTGCTTGTCTAGCCAAGGAATATTTGAAAACCCGTAACCGAAGTGCATCAGCAGAAAAAACACCTTGGAATTATTGAGCGCATACATGCAGAAGTTCTTCAAATGTCGGAGTGGACAATCCCCTGAAGAATTTTGGAAATAACCTTCAAGTTTCAATAGCTGATAGATAGAGCTATCGATTTTGAAAGTAGCATTTCTAGTCCTAGGAGGGACCACAACATAAGCATAATCAGCTTCATTAATGAATTGCTCAAATATATTCTCATCATCCTCTTCTTCCGGTAGTGGTGGGTTCATTTGGAGCCCACCTTGGTTTTCTTGATTTCGATTATGTCTTCCTGCCAATTTCACCTGGTTCACCAAAAATAGCAAAACAAGGTGTGATGGAATAGTAAAACATTTAAAGAACAACAGTCAGTAATTTCAAAACCGTATTCCCCGGCAACGGCGCCAAAATTTGGTACACTCAAATTACACCTATTAGTGGTGTAAAGCGGATATTGTCAAATATAGTAACCCAAACGAAGTTGGGGTCGAATCCCACAGGGAATATGGATAGAAAAGGGTACTAATTGTATGCGATACTGGTCTTTAAAGGCTTTAATCCTATTCAGAATAGTTTGGAATATTTGTTGTGTAATATAAAATAATACTTTGACTTGAATTGTAATTATTTCGAGAGAGAGACTAAGGTTGTGTTCCCCGTTTTGATTAGATATTATGCTTCAGGTTTCAATGTGATATACTTCTAATGATTGTTCTAAGGATTTGCACTCGATCTCTTAAAGACTTTCTAATGTTTTCCAACAATTAGACCGTATTTCCTCTTTATGATTTTTCTAAATACAAAAGAGTTTATATCGAAGAACGATCAATAATGCCAATTAGACTTGTTCTTATTCCTAAGTTAGTCTATTAAACGAGGGTTAACGCCCCGAGTCATTGTTATTCAATCTTACCAATGCTAACTCACTTTCCCAAGAAAAGTTAGAGTAATGGCTTAGGCTAATGCTGGCAATCATTACCCAACACTAAAACACAAAGATTAAATAAACACCAACAACCATTATGCATATATCAATAGTAGAAACACATTCACATAATACCCATCATAGGGTCCACAACATTAGAATTAAAATTAGCTACTCATACTTTTGTCTAACAAGGAAAGCTCAAAAGATGACATAATATACTTACAATAATAATCAATGTGAACTAAGGATGATATTAAGGCTTTAAATGATCCAACAACTTCACCAAATATTCAATGCTAAGAGTTAATGTTCTAGAGAGAATGAATAATGGCTGAAAAACCTAAACTTAACTATTTATAGGACCAAATATCGCACCAAAGTTCTGGACAAAAACACCCTTCGCGGTATCGTTATGGACCGTAACATGTGTTACTATCCGTCATTTTGTTTCGTCCTTTGTCAGCTTGCTATTTAGGTCAGCCGTTACGACATATTTTGAAGGACCGTAACACAAGTTACGGTCCGTATCTTTCAGCAGATCTCGGCTTCAATCTTCAGTGGACAGTGCATTACCCCCCACGTTACGCCGCGCAACTTAGGTTACGGGCCGTCCTTCTGGTCGTAACATTGACAATACTTAGGCATATCACTGGAATTTCCCTTCAGATTATGGTCCATATTACGGCCAACATGCGTTACGGGCAGTCCTTCTGAGTCATCACGTTAATGATCGTCAGCAATGTTTCTGGAATTTCCTCTCAGGTTACGGATCACGTTACGGTCCGTAAATCGAGTTACAGACCGTCCTTTAGCACCGAGTTGTCCGTTGTTTTAGCAATTTTCCACATTTTCGTTCCTTAGTCAACCGACCCTACAAAATTTCAAAATAATATAAGAAACGATATAAAAACACTTAAAAACAAGTAAAAATTCTAGTAAAAAGACATCAAATGTGCCAAAATTCACGGCACATCAATGACTCATATACAAATGATACCCCTGACAGCCAGAATACTCCTGTAGATTCCCAAAGTCAAAGTATTGTAGATTCCCAAAGTCAAAGTACAGTCATACATGATCTTGCACCTATCATATCTCAAACCTCAAACATCACCATTATACCAAATCTTACAATAACTGATCCAAATATCCAAACTTCAATAACACAATCATCAGGTTCAACAAAGTTGTCAACTAGAGTCTCAAATAGGGATAAAAGGCCTCCAGTGTGGATGAGTGACTTCGTGTCACTTAACATACACAAAGATATGCCATATGCCATGAATAACTTCATCTCTTATCACAACATATCTGTTACACCCCGTATTTTCGAAGAAGCACTTATCAAATTTGAAACATAAGAATGTTGAGTTAGGGTTAAGTAAAACCAATTTGGAATATAAGAAGCAAACATTATTAAGTATATTTAATAATAGAATGATGTATATAAGGTATAACGGAAGGTTTTATAAGGAAATGAGTGGAAGAAATGGAGTAGTACGACTTTGGAGAAAGGATGGGTAATGTTTTGTGTGACAATTTTGGTCCAACTTGGGGACGAATATTTCTTAGCATATGAAGTATTTTAAGGTGAAACAAAAGCCTAAAATGAAGTTCGTCGAGTCTAGTTTCCAATGCAACAAATCTCTTGTCAATTGGACATCGGAGGAGAGAATTATAGACGTTACAAGTTCTGCTGACAGAGCAGAAACACGTGCTACCGTACTGCTACAGTAACCGACCTGCTACAGTGTTGCTACAGTAAAACAGCGTGTGGGCTGTTTTATGGAATACTTTGATATGGGAAATGATATTATTGATGTTGGTATGGTTGTTGTTGTTGTTGGTTGCTGAATTGAGATTTCGGGCTAGGCATATAAACAGGGGAGATGCTGCCCGATTTCCGGCAGGATATAAAATAGTTTAATTTGAAAACTTAGGACAAGTGTACAGTGATGAGTTTAACGTTAGTGTAATTTCTCTCGAATGTAGATTTACGATCTCGGGCGGATAAGCGTAACTAGTAGGAAGTCGAACAGGTATGTTAATGCTCGTCCTTTTCTTTCAAAGGCATGATTCCTATGGTATGATTCCATAAGTGTTTCCATAACCTCCTTGATTTCAAAGCTAGAAGTTTATGACTCTTAAAGCTTCTTATGATGTTAAGAACGAGAATGTTTTTATGAGGATTACGTTGAGGATGATTTTATGCTTAAAGGTCTCAAATATGATTTCAACGATGATATGAAAATGTTAAGCTATTACATGATTTTCTCGATTTATTTCATTGTTGTTGATCTCACCTTATAAATTGTTCCTCCAAGGTGGGATAGAGCGATAATTTTCATTTGAACTCCTATGCATGCCACGAGTATAATATATGTATATGGCTATTTTGTGACATTACGGAGAGCTCTATTATTTCATTTTGATTATGCACTGCACTCATTTTCATTCCTCATGTATATGTAAGGCACAGTTGACAGGGGGTGTGCTGTGGCCTTTGTTGTGATATCTGTATATATATGGCACAGTTGACAGGGGGTGTGCTGTGGCCTTTGTTGTGATGTGTATATATATATGGCACAGTTGACAGGGGTGTGTTGTGGCCTTTGTTGTGATGTGTGTATATATGGCACAGTTGACAGGGGGTGTGTTGTGGCCTTTATTGTGATGTGTGTATATATGGCACAGTTGACAGGGGGTGTGCTGTGGCCTTTGTTGTGATGTGTGTATATATGGCACAGTTGACAGGGGGTGTGTTGTGGCCTTTGTTGTGATGTGCATATATATGGCACAGTTGACAGGGCATGACGATGTGGCCTTTGTTATGATCTGTATATATATATGGAACAGTTGACAGGGGGTGTGCTGTGGCCTTTGTTGTGATGTGTGTATATATGACACAGTTGACAGGGGGTGTGTTGTGGCCTTTGTTGTGATGTGCATATATATGGCACAGTTGACAGGGCATGACGATGTGGCCTTTGTTATGATTTGTATATATATGGAACAGTTGACAGGGGGTGACACTGTGGCCTTTGTTATGATGTGTATACATATGGCACAGTTGACAGGGGGTGACGCTGTGGCCTTTGTTGTGGTATTTCTATGGATATATGTGTTTCTTTGATATAGCTATACTGATGCATTTATTTTGCCCATTCATTGACACGTCTCAAATGTTTTCTGGAATTTTATGTATATGTGATTTCATGTCTTATATACTCAGTACACTATTCGTACTGACCCCCTTTCTTCGGGGGCTGCATTTCATGCCCACAGGTACAAACACTAAGTTTGGTGATCCTCCGGCTTAGGACTTCTGCCCAGCCGTTTGGAGAGCTCCATTATTCCGGAGCTTGAGTTATTTTGGTACAGATCCTTTTGGCATAGACTTGGTTATACTCTTAGAGGTCTGTAGACATATGTGGGTTGTGTATATACGATTTGGTTAGCTATATCGATGTAGTTCGTTTTGGATGTCCCCGTGTATAGTGGCAGCCTTGTCGGCTTGCATATTTGTTATGTTTTGGTTAGCTGTGGCTTCTCAGGAGACAGGTTCTCCTTGATGTATGACATGATGAGTTCATAGCATGCTTTTATAGAATGCCATATTGTTTTCAGTTTCAGTCTGATGATATCTAGCAGGTCGTATACGGGTGCCCAGCTCGGGCACTAGTCATGGCTCATAGGTTTGGGCCGTGACAAAAGTGGTATCAGAGCAGTTCGTCCTAGGGATTGTCTACAGACCGTGTCTAGTAAAGTCTTATTTATCAGTGTGTGGTGCACCACATCTATAAACAGGAAGCTACAGGACATTTAGGATGTCATCTTTCTTTCTGATCATAGATCGTGCAGTAGAGTCAATGATAGGAAAGCTAGTTCTTGGTACGATTTTTGTTAAACTGCAGAATTGTATTGGAGAAGAGGACAAGTTCAGTTAATGGGAGCGTAAGTAAGGCTCCAAAGGGGGACATAAGACCCGTGTCACCCGTCGACTCAGGATCGAGGATTTCAAGAGGTATAAGAAAAAGCATCAGCTATTCCATTGAGACGGACCCATCGGAGGACGTGGTTCCAGTAGGAGGAGACCCGACTGGGAAATCACATGACAAAGACCCGTTTAAGGGTTCACAAGACTCCTGTGGACGAAGACGTAATTGAGGAAGTACAGAGTTTGGCACATTTAGGTTTTCCTTACGTTTCAGTATTATGTTAGGCCAGACTAGTAGACAGTGGGAAGACAACGATGGAGAGCACACTTCACTCTATAGCCCACCAGATCAGGCTAAGGACCGATCGGCTACAGGTATACGAGTTCTTATTGGAATTTCTTATGTGCGTATGTAATTACTTCAGGGCAATACTGAATAGTGATGAGCGCAAAACCAAAGGGGCCAATAACCAAGCATTCATAAGTAACGGCGACCAAGGTGTTTTCGCCACTATTGGGCATCTGGAAAATCTAGGATGAAGGGTAGTCATACACATAGGTGAAAGGTGAATATTGAGGATCGAAACGGCCAAAATAATAATCGTGTAGTCGGAAGAGTAAGAGACCTTTTGTAATTCGGTGGGAGATGCATTACGGGAATGTTTTAGAATCTGTTAAGACCTCAACTTGTTCTAGAATTATATGATGAAGGTCCCGCAGTAAGGTGGGTGCGATTATATCAACACTGACACACCGGATCTTATCAGAGTTTCAAGCGTGCTTGAGTGAGAGAAATATTAGGATGGGTGACCCCCTGGGAAGTGTACTAAAGGTCCTATCAATTTAGACATAAGAGACGAATGAGAAGCTAGAGTAGCCTAAGGGAAATTAGAGTGTGCGGAGTATTTGGAGACCTTAAGAGGTCGCGTAGGACGAGGTGGACTAGACCGGTGAAGAGAAAGAAGGTGCATCACAACTCTAGAACTAGGATGGGTTTGAGTAGCGTTTGGAAACACTTTGTAAGCGAGGCGTTAGAATACATCTATATGAATGCGTATGATATCCCATATGTGGCTGTATCAACGGGTATGTGTATCCCAGCAACCGGCGTTGCGGTATATTGAAGGCATTGATCGAACAGGGTAATAAAGTTCAAGTGACAAAAGCACGTTACCAGGTAGGCTGATGTTATCTTCACCACAGGCTAGAACTGGAAAGTCCTAAGGTAATGACATCTGGAAAAAGGGGAAAGTGAGTATAAGGAAGGTAAGGAGATCAAAATGTCGAAAAAAAATGAAAGAGTAAGAACCATAAGAGAGTGAAGCCTCCAAGAGAGACGATGGGCAAATCACGGGACTATTTGGGTAAAAATTTGAAGGTAGGCACGCGAATTGGATAAAGTGTGGTAGTATGGAAACAAAAGATGAATGCGTAGGGTTAGAGAACAGGCTTCGATAAGTAGGACTAAAATAATAGTGACCACGATGAGGAATGTAAAGTAAGAGACAGAATGGTTAGGCCTTGTGACGATGTTAAGAGATTTCCAGTCCTTGAAAGGTATGTAAAGGGATAAGTGCGTGGTCAAATCAACACGGTTGCCTCGGACATGGACAAGCTTTCTAAAAAGATGACTTAAGAATAGAACGGATTTGTGCATTTAAAGGAATATTTCACGAACTTCAAAGCCGATACTACAAATAACAAGAGAAGAAAGGTGCTCGAGGAGGAAGAAGCCCAAGGAAGGTTAAGGATGAAAGTAGGAAAGGTATACTAATGGGTTGGTCGAAGGAAGAGGAGAGCATTTAGGAGTAAAGTAACTGGAAATCTTTAACCATGGGAGTAAGAAGGATACTTTAACGAGTTGGCGGTACGAAACCGATTACTCATCAAGGAAAGAATGAGGATGATGAGTTGACACAATTGATTAGAAAATTAATGACATGGAATAAGAATTCATGTGAAGACCAAGAGATTCGATCATAGAGGAAATAGAATGAAATGTAAGGAACGTGCATGGAAGACCACCCGGCCGTAGCATCAGAAAGATAGAGAAAGGTTCGATGAACGAGGATAGAGAGAGTGTAAACTGTAAGAATTCTGTGCTAAGAGAAAAAGTAGTAGGACACTCGAAAAACTTGGATGCACAGCTGCAACACAAACACATTCTTAAGAAGGATTATGAGTAAGTGACCTAAGCGGGCGAAAGGACCAGTAGTGGATGGAAGGGTATGGAAATATTGACAAAATGATGGTATAGGCATAAATGGAAGAAGAACTTAAGGTAAGAAGAATTTTAGATATGTTATAAGCAAAGTCGGTAGGAAAGACGAGGAGTAAGGTATAATCGAAGACTTCATAAATGACGTGGTGACTCTCGATGTTCCCATTAACTTGCGGGTCCGAAAGACCGTTAGTCATAAAAGATAGAGGTGCGAAAAGACGTAAAAGAAGGCATCAGAATTGGATCTAACCCTTATAAGTGTTCCAATTGAACACAAGAGTGTAACTAGCAAAAAGGATCAATAAGGCAGACCATACGGTGACAGAACCCCGGCCCTAAGAAGATCGTGAAGGACGGCAGATAATTATCGAAGACGACGGTTACTCGAAGGCTATGGGCGTATAAGGACCTCCTTAATAAGGGGGGAAGAACATACTATACTTGAAAGGAGCTATGACGTTTCAAGCTCCAGAAAAGGAGATTTATTAGCTCAGGGCCAGAGTTCGAGGCGTATTGGCATATCGGGAAGGTAACGGAAAGAAGTAGAAACGAATTGACAATAAGTGTACCATGAGGTAGACATAGGAAGAAAGCATGGAAGATAACTCAAGAGAGCACTTTACGCCAAGATGAACTACGATATTTTAGACCGTGATTTGAATCCCTCGTATCGGGCAAAAAAAAATTGCGTCGTACTTAAGTATGCAATGACATTCCCTAAAGGGTAATGAAAAGAGCAAGAAAGGTCTCCAAGCTAAATTTACAAGGGGTGTTAGAGAGGATGACGAACCCAAAGGACACTTGGGATGACAATGACAATTGTAATAAAAGGAACAACGATTGGTAGTTTGGAAATTTTTGAAGGAAAGAAAGAACACTGCTCCTATGAATGGAAATAAAAGAGTTCACCAGATATTAGAAAATAGTTCATGGACCACTAATTATACTGAACATAAGAGCATATGCTATGGAATTATATGAACTGTCAACGTGAAGCTATGCCCAACTACAATTGTAAGAAGGCCACACCGGAAAGCCAACAAGGAATAACGACTGACGAAACGATCGCCGATACAAGAAAACTGAAGATAAATATACTTGCGTTGCAAGAGAGTCCTAATAAAAGAATTGTTGTAGTCCTATGCTTCTGGGATTGTATTGATAGATGTGAGGAAAGGAAGTACAGAAAAAGTCGTAGCAGGAGCTCGAAGATGTTGCGAGCTATGAAATTAGTTGAACTCGGATTATAAGTTTGCCATAAGTGTAACTGGACTGCGAAGGATAATAAATGGCTAAGAAACATTACGTATATATGTATTTCGGATAATGATATAACTGGCCTTAGAAAGGAACATAACCATTAGGTTCAATAGCGACACAGTTATGCTGGATAAACATTTGGAATGTAAGGGTAAAAGAGATGGCGACAAGGATGTAAGGATTAGAGAGCCTGACTAATAGACTACAAAAAGAAATTGGTACAGTTTATATCTAAGATCAACGGGTACAAAAAGGATAGCTCGAGATGGCACCGCAGGAGTAAACGCAAAGAGGGCACCGCAGAGAGAGAAAGGTAGTTGCCCACTAACAAGGAAACAAGGAGCGAAAAACAATAAAGATAAAAGAGTACTTGCAGGACGATGAATAGTTATGGCACGGCAAGTCAAGACTACCATAATGGAGAAAGAACAAGATCGAGATGCTAGTTAATTTCCGATCATGTACATGAGGACAAAGAAGTGAAAGAAGATGACTGAAGGCAATAAAAGAGTTAAGAAAGAATGAGAAGAGACTGACCCAAGTTATAGTTTAAGCAAATGGTAATCGGACCCTAAAGGAAAAATAATTGTTCTAACGAATCAAAGATGGTGTTGTGGGTTATAAACTACAACATTCGAGGACGAATGTTTTTAAGGGGGGAAGGATGTTACACCCCGTATTTTCGAAGAAGCACTTATCAAATTTGAAACATAAGTACGTTGAGTTAGGATTAAGTAAAACCACTTTGGAATATAAGGAGCAAGCATTATTAAGTATATTTAATAAGATAAGGATATATATAAGGTATACCGGAAGGTTTTATAAGGAAATGAGTGGAAGAAATGGACTAGTACGACTTTGGAGAAAGGATGGGTAATGTTTTGTGTGAAAATTTTGGTCCAACTTGGGGGATGAATATCTCTTAGCATATGAAGAGTTTTAAGGTGAAAACAAATCCTAAAATGAAGTTCGTCGAGTCTAGTTTCTAACGCAACAAACCGCTCGTCGATAGGACATCGGAGTAAAGAATTATAGACGTTACAAGTTCAGCTGACAGAGCAGAAACGCGTGCTACAGTACTGCTACAGATTTGACCCGAATTTGACCCTTATAAAAAGGGTAAGACCCTCTTTTTTCACCAGATTTTAGCCCAGAAATTTCTAGAAATTGAAGAGAGAGAGAGAAGGAGGGAAACAAAGAGTAAGGAATTTTCAAGTGACGTGGTCAGCCATACATGGGATGTGGTCAGCTTACCAAAAGGGAAACATCCTATAGGCTGTAAATGGGTTTATAAGATCAAGTATAAGGCATCAGAAGAAGTGGAAAGGTTTAAGGCAAGATTGGTTGCTAAGCGGTGTAGTCAAAAGGAGGGGATAGACTATCAAGAAACATTTTCCCCTATAGTGAAAATGGTCACAGTTAGAACCATATTGGCCTTGGCAGTGTCTAAGGATTGGCATATATACCAAATAGATGTATACAATGCTTTTCTCCAAGGTGATCTTCATGATAAGATATATATGCACTTACCTTAAGGATTTACAAGTCAGGAGGAGAATTCAGTGTGTAGACTTGTCAAATCCTTATATGGATTAAAACAAGCTCCTATAGAGTGGAATCACAAGCTTAGAGAAGCACTGGTCAAACTTGAATTCAAGCAGAGTCAGTTTGATCACTCATTGTTTACAAGGAAGACATCTAGAGGGTTAGTGTCAGTACTTGTGTATGTTGATGATATGTTAGTCACTGGTGAAAGTCTAGACTTGATAGATGAAGTTAAAGAGTCATTTCAAAGGCATGGTAATGCACCAAAGGAAGTATACCTTAGAGTTGATCTCTGAGACTGATGTATCTGCAGCTAAGCCTGCTGGTACACCTATTGATCCAACTATCAAGTTGACCTCAGTACAATATGATGACTATGTCAAAGATGAAAAGAATGACACATATGAGAAGAAGGACACAGATCCACCTGCAGATCAGACTTCCTATCAAAAGTTGATAGGTAAATTACTTTACTTGACAATGACTAGGCCTGATATCTCATTTGGGGTTCAGACTTTAAGTCAATTTCTTCAGAATCCAAAAAAGTTTCATATGGATGTTGCTATCAGAATAGTGAGATACGTCAAACAGCAACCTAATCAAGGTATTATACTCTCAAGCAATCAGAAAGACACTATTACTGCATGGTGTGACTCTGACTAGACTGCTTGCCCCTTAACAAGAAAGTTAGTAACTGGATTCTTGATCAAGTTTGGAGATAGTTTAGTGTCATGGAAATCCAACAAACAATCTACTGTGTCAAGGAGTTCTGCAGATGCAGAATATAGAAGTTTAGCAACCACTGTTGCTGAACTGATTTGGCTTCATGGTCTACTTAAGGAAGTAGGATCAGAGATCTGCTTACCAATTAATGTTTACAGTGAAAGTAAGGCAGCTATGCAGATTGCTGCTAATCCTGTTTATCATGAAAGAACCAAACACATCGAAATAGACTGCCACTTTGTGAGAGAAAAACTCCAACAAGGGTTCATTACAACTAGTTACATTTCTACAAAGGATCAATCAGCAGACATACTCACTAAAGGACTAGCTAGAGTTTAGCATGAATATCTACTGCACAAACTTAGAGTTTGCAATTTATTTCAACCTCCAGTTTGAGGATGAGTGTTAAGTGAAGTAAAGAATATGAGGGGCAATACTATCCTTTCACAGAGTTAGTTAGGATTAGTTAAGCTTCCATTAGTTAGTTAGAAGTTAGTTAAGAAGCTATTAAGCTTAAATGATTGATCTAATCTCTTAACTATAATCTTGTGTATATATACTCATGTATTAATCCATTTGTACTCAGAAAATTATAATGAAAGTTTCATAAATTCTCTCTCTACCTTCTTCTCTCTCTCAAGATATTGTTGATCAAATTAGAGTTCATCTTAATACATAAATCACAATAGGATTCCATCGTTGTACTACTTTGTTTTTCCTCCAAATCCCCTCAATTTTTTTAAGATTTTCCCCAGGTTAAAATGTAACGATAATCAATCTCCAAGATTTACATTTAGTCAAGAGTTTGAAATTTTGAGCTTTGATATCAAAAACCGTTTGAGCTAAAAATTAATCCTAATATTTCTATATGAAAAATATATTATGTCGTCCCTGACAATATTGTCTGTGTTGGCTCAACAAACTTTATGGATTTGTCGCTTGGCTTCGCAATTATCGAACCTAAAAGCACGTGTAGCATATGAACTTATGCTATAACTTATAAATCTATTTACTTTTCTCATCCTTTCTGATGTGTGAGCAGTCTAAGGTACATATGCATGCCTTCTTCTTACGCTTACCAACCTAGATATCTATTACTTTTCTCATCTACCCGTCCTCTATAATGTACGTCACAAAGAAGATCATAGTTAACACTACAAGAAAGTACAGAATTGGCAATAACTCTTTGGCAACAAAAATAATTTTATTGGTAAAATTCAATATTTGGCAATAATTTAGATTTACTGTTAGCATATATAATGAAAGTTTTAAAAATGAACTTTTTTTTTGTTGCCAAGCAATTTAATTTTACTGCCATAGTATTGACTATTTTTGTAAAAAGTACTTTTGGCAACAACAAAAAAGTTGTTGCACATCGTTGCAATAACAGCCAATGAGAAAAATTTATGCAACAACAAAAAAAATATTATTGCCAAAAATATTTTTTGCAATAATAGTTAATATTATGACAATAAAAAAAATTATTGGCAAATGTTTTCTTTCTTCCGCTGTAACTTCGATATCCGTGCACTATTAGGGCAATCATTTTCTTTTGGCTTCTAGTGCCTACTTGAAAGATAGGACAGTTTTCACATTAATCCTTGTGTTTAGCACGTTGACCATCATGACTAAACATAATCAGCTTTGTTAATTTCTAATCTAGTAAAGTTTTATTATTGTAATAATTTAATGTCCCTACTAGCAAATAGCGGAAAAAACGAGTCAGTAGTTAAGTAAGACAGTCCACTAGTTGAAGTATGTCCCACAAATTAAATAATTATATGGCCGACCACGAACATAAATATGGAGCAGGTAGCGTGCATGCATATGGGATTGTAAATTGTTCACAATATGTCTATTTAGCTTTAATTTTTTTGTACATTGAAAGACTTATAACATCTAGCCATGGATATTAATATGAAAGCACAAGTACATTCAAGATTTCATGCGAGTAGTGTCGACTTAATTGAAGTTAAGTTAGTACAAGGTTCGGATTTGATGTTGTAAGACCTTTAATGGACTTTACTACCATTTAGTTTGCATTAATGTTCGTTACGCTGAGTATTTTCACAAACAAAAATCACAAATTTATTAAATGGCGTCGACATGACAAAACGTGAAGCAATTTGTGCCCGACATTGTCTGTAGAAAGATTAGGCTGTTCAAAATTTTAAAATATCTTAAAAGTGAATTAGCTAAAACGAAATTTCACTAGGCGTGTTTTGGCAACAATGTTTGCCTACACTATGATCGTTAAGTGTCTAAATAGCTTGCACATGCATGTATAACTTATTAAAATTATATGAATTTGAGTATCCAAACCTTTCTTCAAATCTTTGCGTAATTTCTATTAATGAAAACAATAACTCGATAAGAACTTAGTGCAATCAACTTCAAATGTTGGAAGAACAAGATATAATAAAAGAATAACAAATTTAATCAAGTACATATACATATCATACATTATATGTTCATCAGATATAAGATTACTATTTTACACTCTACAAGACCTAAGTCCTCCTCTGCACGACCATTGATTAAAGTACCATAATTCGAATCATAGTTTCATTGATCTCGTTCAATTAGGACTTAAAGCCCAGGCCAGCTCCATATTATCATCTAATATGTATCGGATGAGCACGCGGTATTCAGTAAATCAGGAGGTCGAGACATATAGATCAACCCCTTCTCCTCGAGACTCGAGGTCCACCTTTTTAAGTCTCATAAAATATATATGTACCAATATAATGTATATGACTAGTGCCTACTACACTCTCCTTTTCCAAAACCTACTCTTCGATTTCTCAAATCAAATTCTACCCATAGATTTTGTTGGTGGAAATTACCAATAATATTGCTTGCTATGCCAAGTGATTCTGACCGCCCAATTCCCACACAATGTATCCCACTTTCTACTTCATCCAACACCCTTTCCTTATTGATCAAAATTTCAACCCTATTTTCAAATTGCAATGTCATGTCACCTATTAACCGTCCGATTTCCATCGGATGGCTATCGAAGCACATATCGAGCGCATCACCATAAACGTAACCTTTTTTCATTCTCTGACCAACTAACCTAACAATTTCTTCTCGTACCTTACTATACGCTTCTTCTACCAAGAAAGTGTATGTTGTGCCTGAATCAACGATCGTTTGACCGGAACCACCAGCATTCGGACGAAAAACCCTCGACGAAATGTTTAATCTTTTCCCACCAATTTTTATCCCCGTCATACCAACGGTATAAGCTAGGGGGTCCAAATTGGGCATGCGTTGACTTTGAGGGAAAGTCAACAGATTTACGTATCGAAACATACGTGAACTCGGGTTTTGACCTAGGTAAAATGTCCCAATAGGTTTCACTGCATGGCTATTAATACCTTGTCTAATAGGCACGCAATATGAGAATTTTTGTACCTTAGCTTGGGAGGCAAAAGAGAATCTTCCAAGGTTCATTCCCAAAATACCCTCAGCATCATCGGACTCTGTCGCGCAACCAAGAATCAAAGCAGGGGTACTTTGGGAAGGCGAAAATGTAATTTTTTCATGGACAAGATTACCCTCAGCCAAAGTACCATCAGCATAGAAGTACGAGTAGTGACACAACTTTTTATGGTCACACGATGTTGGAAGGGTAAAATCGGGAATTCGGGGTTTACACATAGGATGAGTACACGGAAGAACGGAGAAAGAAGAGGACAAAGAAGGATCAAACGAGGTCGTTGGCGGGGGTATTTTGGGAATTTTCTTGTGGCACTGAATCCAAGAAAGTTGGCTGCCAGTGTCCAAAACCATTTGTTGATTTTGTGGTGGTGTACCTATAGGAAGTGTAACAATCAAAGCCATTGAATATTTAAAAGTTGATTTATAGTTCAAAGATGGAACTCCAGACTTAGTTTTTCTATTATGATGAGAATTAGCCATAAGGGAAGAAATAAAAAGGGATTTAGATGAAGAATTATGTGATAATGGTGTTGAAGTAAGAGGGAATTTCATAGAGAAAGTGGCACTTTTTGCTAATGAAATGTAGAAAACAATCAAGAATGTAAGAAGGAAAAGAAGAAAATATTTTGAAGAAGAACAAGCCATATTATTTTTTTTTATTTTTTTTTAGAGGAGAATTATGGGGGTTTTGTTGAAGGTGAGGTGAAAGTGTGAGTGGATGCATGGGTATTTATATTGGATTTAATGAGAGGAAAAAAACAAAGGAAAATCCAAAGAGGAAATAAAGGGGAAAAGGAAAAAGGAAAATGGAAGGAAAGGAAAAAAGAAAGAAAACGCGGTTTCTTTAATAAGGCTTTAGTTGTCGACAAGCTGGTTGTAATGATAACAGTTACCCACTTTGCTACTTAGCTGTAGGTGAGACACTGGCTACATTTTCACCAAATAGTAGCTTCTTAACTTTAGTCATAGTACTTTTGTTGATATTTTACTCGGTGTACAGTACCTGTTTTGAGGCGCCACTCACTCGAATTCCTGTCATAAGATCTACTTCCCTCTGTTTTAATTTATTTAAAAAAAAAAAATTTTAGTTCGTGCTAAAATAAATGATTTTTTTTTAATTTGAAAACAAATTCATTTTATGAATGATTTACAGCCAAGTAATTTTTAAGGCTTATTTTTGAACCACAAGTTTCAAAAGTCTTCACTCTTTCTTAAATGTCGTGTCCAGTCAAATGGGTTCATATAAATTAAAACGGATGGAGTATTTAAAAGAGCAAAGAGTTTTCAAATGTGAATTTTTTATTTAAAGTTTATGGATTTCAAATGTGATTATCCATTATTTCGTTGTTGTTATTGTTTATTTTTAGCTTAATGCATATGCAACCCCTTAAACTTATCTTTTTTTTTCATTTTGACACCTCAACTAAATGTTATTCCTATTAAACTTCTAAACTCGTCCTCAAGTGTGTCTATCAAACCCTCTAAATCTGATTTTTGTTAGAAGTAAAAATAAATTATGGTAATGAAAGCAAAGTAATATTTTAGACATGGATGTGTCGGTTTCTGCTGGTTCTGCTCTTTTACTGCCAACGTAATTAAGAGCTTCCTCTTTTTTCCCACTCAATTGCTGCTAATCTTAGCTAAAAAAAATGGCATAATTAAATTAGAATATATATTAGCATGTTGCTACATTGAAGATAGAATACTATGTAAGTCAGATTGTGTTTGATAGACACACTTGAGGACGAGTTCAGGAGTTCAATAGGAACAACACTTAATTGAAGTGCCAAAATGAAAAAAAAAAAGACAAGTTCAGGGGGCTGCATATGCATTAAGCCTTTCTTTTTTGAAGGTTATGTTCTGCTCTCCTTATAATTGCCATGTATAATTATCCATTT
Source organism: Lycium barbarum (assembly GCF_019175385.1). Classification (NCBI taxonomy): domain Eukaryota; kingdom Viridiplantae; phylum Streptophyta; class Magnoliopsida; order Solanales; family Solanaceae; genus Lycium; species Lycium barbarum. The sequence goes on from NC_083341.1 coordinate 15,990,502, forward strand.
CAGTGTTTTCTTTTTTAAACTACTTTGAAATGTTTTAGTTGAGTTAAAGGTTAACGAAAAAAGCCTCTTCACCTCCACGAGGTAGGATCTGTATACATGGACCTCACTTACGAGATTACGCTGAGTATGTTGTTGTTGGGTTTCTACTGTGACAGCCTCAAGTCAAAATTATAATAATAACTAGATTCACAGTCAAATATTTATAGATATTAATAAGTTTTATATATACATTTACATGGTGTGAGCAAAAGCTACTAGATTCGCCTGAATGCGTCATCACCGGTCTCTAGATCCGCCCTTAGTGTTTCTTACCAGAGCTCCAATCTAAGACTATTAATTAAGAACGGAGAAATCCTACCTTTATCACCACAACCCTCAGTGGTGTCTTATCCTTGTGAAATACTCACTCTGTTTTAAATTAATCTTGCTCGATCAAAGTTTAAAAAAAGAAAGGAACTCTTTAAATTTTCTATTTTAAATATCTTATGAAATTTTTCTAAATATAAATATATGTTATTAAAGGTAAAATAAGAAGTTTTAGTTAAATTATTTTTGGACTTAAAAGATATCTATTTTATAATAGACTAATACTACATAGACCCGATACAATTATTCTTCCTATGCATATATGTAGGACTTTATTAGTGCACTCGACTGTTTTTTTTTTGTTTAAAAATAAAGATTTTTAATATTGTGGAAAGTAATTATGTTCAAAATTTCACGACTTTTCTGGAAAAAAAGGTAGCTGCCCAAACGAGGTAAAATCAAAAGACCAAACGATAAAGAGAATAGAAACAGAATTCTTATTCTTCAAATAGTGTTTTGGTTTGTTAGTGGACTTTTGTTGTGTTCTTCTGTTTTTACGGACCATTATCTTGATCTTGTGACGAAAAAGCAAACACACAAAAAGGAAAGAAAGATTATATAATTTGTATAAAACTATAAATCAATTAGGAAGACAAATTGGAAGTTGAGTAGTTGGCATTTGGATGGGGACGTTTTCGAGATCAAATTAAGATGTTTAATTAGCATATGCAACTTGTCCTCTAGTCATTGTCTCTTTAATTCCTTTCATTAATCTCATTTCTTTTTCCCTAATTTTCTTGACCCCATTTCCTTCTTGTCCTTCTTTTCTCATAACTAGTAAACTTAACCGCGCTTCGCGCGGTCGTGTAAAACATTAGTGAGTTTATGAAATAATACCAACAAAATTCTTTCGTAGATTTATTCAAAATATAAGTGATAAATTTTTTATAAATATAAATATTTTCGGTTACAATAGTAAGTTTAACCGCTCTTTGCGTGGTCGCGTAAAGCATCAATGAATTTACTAAATACTATCAATAAAATAAATTCTTTCGTAAATTCATCCGATAGATAAGTGACAATTTTTCACTTATATTCATCCAAAATGACAAATATAAATATTTTCATTTACAATTCTTTGTTTTATGATAATACGTGTACACAGTTTTGCGAAAATGATTTTTAGGAATTAAAGTAAAAAAAAATAAAATAGAATGACCTAAATGTAGTAAAATAGAAATCCCAAAAAGGAAATGAAACTTTTTTTTTTTTTTAAATTATACATCTCTTTTCCATTCCAATCAATACCGTTGGCATCTTTCTCTCTTACCCAAAACTTCCTCTTAAATCAGAAGACAACTCCCCCCTTATTTTTCTCATAACATTTTAAGAATATTTCAATTTTTTTTTTCCTTGAGTAATATTCCCTACCATTAGAACAACACATCAATAATCTCTATAAGGAGACTATAAATGGAATAAACTAACATTATATATGGAACGAACTAAATGAATCATTATTTGCTAATTAAACTCTATTTTCAGCCATATTGTGTGGGATCTATCCCCCCCCCCCCCCACACCCCCCCCCCCCAAAAAAAAAAAAAACCCACAATTCCCCTTTGTTTGTTTTCATTTTCCTTTTCCTTCTGTTTCTCCATAACTATGTTTTCATTATCTCCTAATTTTATGCACATTCCCGGAAAATCAGTTTTTCCCTAAAACGCTATTATTTTATCCTATAAATTCAAAGTGCTTCAAAGAAAAAGAAAAAAAGATAGACATGACAGAAGGGAAAATAATTACATTCATACATGAGTTTATATTGGAAAATGCATCAAATTGGTTGTATAGTAGCTGCAGGTCAAAAATTTTGCAAAGGTTCTAATTCCTACTTCCTTTCTTCTTTGCTTCACCCTACTTATCAATGAGATTTTAAACGATTGGCAGAAGCCTTGGACCTCCTTTTGTTATGTTCAAACGATCAATGTTTGGTGTCTTGAAGTATAAAGAAAGAGTTATAAAATATAGTGTGTTGGTTGGTTCAATAGGAGCACAAGATAAAAGCAGTATTGATGCTTTGAAAGTAGAAAATGGCCTTGGTCCCCTGACCTCACTCTTTGTATTTTACCTATTTCTGCATAATCACATGCATAGATTCTTTTACAAAGGTAGATGTTGAATTCATATTGTATATCTGTTTATATAGTGGTGTTCATAATTTAATGGTGAAGAAACCTATCAAATTCCTAATTGATGTAGGAATTCTTTCAGCTTCTGTAATTAACTAATCCATGCATAAAGTTGTAACTGGAAGAATTTTTTAAGGAAAAATCCTTTATTGTAAAGGGTGAGAATTAATTTTATAACTGAAATTTTAAACAAAAGCTTTAAATAAGGAGAGAATTTAAATATGTTTGTAACTTGTGTGGGAAATAATGAAAAAAAACGTACTCGTGTAACTGATATAGAATCAATTGACTTAATGAGTATTGATTCTCAATAGATATTGTAGTAGGATATGATTAATTCTTTAATATTTTAATCAGAAAATAAGGGAAATGGATGAGGAAAAAGTCAAAAAATGGAGAAAAAAGATAAATAGCAATGCTGGTCATAGAGAGGTGCCACATCACCTTGTCTATGCCTAGCTTTATATTATATATAGATTCTTTGCATTCTTTCGGCACCTCCCTTTTCTTCTTGTTCTCCTTTTTTCCCAACCACTAATTCACAAATACAAATTAAAATATATGTAGTAGTAATGAGAGTGTAAGTTTTGTGCGCAAATGTGTGGATATATTTATATAATTAAGTCATTTGAAAATTAATTATAAAAAAATATCTATGATGATTGGTAATTTGCCACAACCGAAGTCTATGACATATATTTTATTTTGGCCCAGCAAATCTCACAAATTTGTGATCTCTTAGATTACGCTACTATCAAACTAAAAAGTGTGTATCATGTGATCTTGTGATGTGTCTTATAAAGCTTTTCACTGTCATTTCTCATTCTGATGTGAGATTCACTTAAGATGCCAGGCATACTCATTCTTCAAAAAGTAAATAGAGTGTTGGTCCTTCTCTTTGACCCGTCCTCGTTATTCCGCCTTTTCTTGTGAGCTTCACATAACCTGATAAAGATATTAACTAATTTACTATAATGAATCATATTACATTGATTTTGTCTTTAATTACACCGTTTGTATATGTAACTTAACTCGATAGGAAAAACTTAAAAAGATCCTTAATTGAGCATCTTTGTTAGATTATGTACAAAAGCTATCCTTTGCGGTTCACCTAATCAAGAAATGGAATCTTCTAAGAACAAAATCAAAATGTGGGTAATCGATTGTTTCATTCAACGAAAAAGAGCATTCATTTCCCTCAAAGCACGTCTTTTGGCTGTCTTTTAACTTTTTAATTTTTTATATATTTTTTCCTTTCTTATTAAGAAAGAATAAAGAAAATAAACAATATGGTGAAGCATAAAAGTGGAACTCAGTCTTAAAACTAGATGGTGGTGTACAGCAAAATGTCTTCTCATAAGCTCTTCTCTAACAATCATATATTCTGTTCTTACTTCCTCTCTTTATTATGGTGTGTTTGGTAGGAAGAAAAATATTTTTGAGAGAAAACATTATCCTGAAAAATAAGACGGTTTTATTTAATTATTTTTTAATATTTGGTAAAAGAGTATAAAAAATTATCCCAAGAATTATCCCAAGACCATTTGCACATCATCTAGGCAAAAACTTATGGGGATCGGGGGTGGCGGGGTCAAGGAAGGAGCTAGCGCTTCGGTTACAGGTTCGTTTGAATCTAGTAATCCTAGTCCAAACCCTCTATTAGTATTAAATAAATATATGTACAAATTATTAATTTAGAACTCAGTAAATTTAAAGAACTATAATTTCAAACCCACAAGATTCAAATTCTTGTTTCGCCTCCAACGGGTTGGGGTGAGGGAGAGGAGTGGAGAAAAGATAATTAGTTTGGAACGTCACTTAATTGAACTAAATTTCCCTGCTCTTATCAGGAAAGTCATTTTTCTATTTTAAATTTAAGGAACTTGTTCAATTTTTATTTTTTTTAAATCCTTCGCACCAAACACACCCTTAGTGATAATTAATTATAATTATCCGTTTCACGAGACCTAATTCAAATGGTGGGACCTTGTGCTGCAATCATATTTGGATTCAAGTTTTTGAAATATGTCGATGCACATAACTTGGCACTAAATTCCATAGTCCATATAATACTCAATATACTATAAGTACATAATAAAATATTAAGTATCACACATGGTCCATTCTCAGTAGCTTGGTCATTCACAGACAGTATCGTCACTTGCCATTCCTGGTTTTAGACTTTTGAGTAGCAAATCTAACATCATGTATGGAATTTTTAACAATTTAAACAATTCATTGGACACAAAACCTCTAGAATGATCTCTTTAAGATGAAGCTTATAATTTATTTTTATTACTCTATATTCCATCTTATATGGAGATATTACTATTCGGGGAAATCAAATACTTTTTACTATGGTTTTTCAAACTTTTTTTTTAATATTTTAAATTATTAATTGTATTATCTTATAGTACTTTTTATGTAATTTTTAAATATATAAAATTTATATTACAAACTGATAATTTACTTACATCTGAATTCACCTGAAAAATAGGTATTTTGACCCTTGTATTGATCCGTTTGCATAAATTGGGAATGATAGATTATCAGGTTTATAATTCAATTAAGAATTCTAATAATTATTTGTCTTACCAAGTACTAATCAACTAATCAATTGTGTCTCTATCTCAAACTAGAGTAAGCTTATATTTAAATTAAACAAACTATGGAATTATAACCTTCCGGTCTACTATAATTAGCCTCACGATGTGCTTGATTGGTAAGTTTGTTTCGTCTCCACGATTTTCGTTTTGGGGCTGCTCCTAAATACCAATATATTTCAACATGGCATTATCGATTTATTTCTACATAATTAAAATTAAAATTTGTTGCTTTAAGATAATTTTGAGATCAGTTATATTTAGCAGTGTTTATGTCATTCCTCAAGCTATGTAGACTAGCTCGCTTATGAGTTCAATATAAATTTTGATGTAACTAATTGTTCAAAATTTTAAAAATAACCAAAATACTAAAAAGAAACATGAGCCATAGAAATCATGTCCCATGCTATCCCCGAATGGTCATATCTGAAGAAGTAGCAGTAAAAAAGGACCCCTCCCAATAAAATGTTCTCAAAATTTTCCAGCTAAGTATTACTACATCAACTTGATCTTGATGGGTACTTGAGTTACTTTAATATAGGCATCTTTATCGAACATAATTCACTTCTTGTAGCTATTTGGGCTAAATTAACCCAAAAATATTTTTAACATGATGTAACATTATCATTTTGGTTCAAGCCAACTTTGTTTGCATACCCAACAACTATATTTGAAAAAAAAAAAATCCTTCCTGGCTATCGACATCATAGGTGATGTTTTTGTTTGTTTAATTTATCTGCTAGCTAAAGTTTCTTTGTTTACTTTTAATTGGGGGCGGCCAAAGATCGAGCAATTTAATACACTCGTGAAACATCGTCTTCTGGATCATAAAAACCGTACGCATGCCTCTAGCGTGCTTCGCTATCTGCGCGCGCAAGCTCTGGACACTAGCCTGTGCGCTCGGATAAGAGGCGATGATCCGCCCTAATCAAATGATGAACAACGATGAGTAATTCGCTCACAAACTTCAAAATTTCAGTCGTAACAAACTTGTTTACCCCGAATTTAGGTAACAATTGAATTTGTAAGTGAGGTATAGGATATGTGGATAAATTTTAATCTACTTTTGGTTGATATGAAATATGTATGTGTTCATATGCTATAATGTGTGAGTGTAGATATATATATGTTAATGTCTTGAATAAGTGTATGTCAATATTGGTGATTAAGCTAAAATAAATATGTATACGTATATATGGCAATATATTGTATTGAGTGGATAAAAAAAGCCAGAGAACACTGTAGATCCGGACTAAAATCCGAGAGAGAAAGAGAGCTTTAATGTAAATTTCTATTACAATGTTCTAGATCTCAAAAACCAACCCTTAAAAGTAGGGAAATGCCCTCTATTTATAGTTTTGCCTCATGGGCCTTACATACAATACAAAGCCTTTTTAGAATAGAGAAAACCCTAAAAGGATAAGGTAGGGTCGTACGGTCTTACACCCGTACGGTTGTCAGTACAAAATGATAGAACGGTCTTGACGCGTGGCAGTTCTGCAACTGGTTAACCGGACCAACGGCCACGTTCATTTCGGACATGAAAAAACCGGACTAAAGGCCATGAGAACTTGACCTGGAGAAACCGGACTAACGACAACGCTGAGTTTGATCCGGAGACACCGGATCAACAGATTTACTACTCTTTTCTCGGATTAGCCACATCCGGTGCAATCCCCCCGGTCTGAAGAAAAGACCAATCATACTCGTGCTCATTTGGTCATACCCTCGGCCCCTGATCTCACCGGTCTTGCATATATCCGGTTTTTACCGTATACAGATAGTCCCCACACTTTCCGAATCGTAGTTTTACCGGAGTAATGGGAAGTGGATAAGTCACAAAACCGGTGGTTTCATAAGCTCGTTCTTATCTTTTAATTTTGGCGGGAACAGTTATGTCACGTCCCTCTGACATCGTCCACGTGTCTCGTCCCGAATGGCCGACCTTGGGAATCGCCATAACGCACGTCGCCTCATATCACGTCTCATTAATTGTGGGACACGTGGCGCCACCCGATTGGCTGCCCTCTGTAACCGCAACAGTTCCCACACCTATATAAGGCCCTTAACCCTTTCACTTTTCTACTTTCACTTCTTTACTTCTTCATTTACTCCTGATCGTTTTCATCTCTCATTTTATTGCTTGTTTTGATCATTTTCATCTCTTAATTTCTTGCTTGTTTTGATCGTAAGAAAGCCAATTTTGCCAACTTCTCCATTTGCTATTCTTTGATCGAAAGTTGCTCATTTGTTTCCTCTTTCACTCGTCATTTTGAATTCTTCAACTGCCTTTTTAATCTTTCTTATATTTCTTTTTTCGTTTCCTACTTCAAATTCACAAATCTTCCTTTTCACATCTTCCAAATGTCTGCCAACACCGAAACTACCTCCCAGGACGTTCCCTCGGTTTCTTCTCAGGGAGCCGAGCCAACCCAACAACCCAAGGGAAAAACCTTCATTGAACCTACCGCTTTGGACATAGTGCCGTCCAAACCCACCTACAACAAAGAATTTGAAGTCGAGAAACCCTCTCCGATCGCGGATAGAGGTTGCGATGTAAGGCGATACCCTTCGTCTATTACCGAAGATAAACTTGACCAGGTCCGGGCCGACTGCGGATGGGATAACCGTCTGGTGCAAGTGTTCGCCCTCGGGCCCGATGAATCTATCACCGATTATAGAGAAGGCTTCTTGTATGTTTACACCTATCCATTTACGCTCAAGCTCGACCCTGTAATTCACCCGGTTATTTTGGAGATGTGCCGGACGTACAATGTGACCCTTGCCCAAATTGGTCTGATTATCTAGAGGATTGTGGCCTGCCTTCGGTTATTGGCCAACAACGTCAACAGGGAATTCACGATGGCGCATTTCATCCGGTTATATTCCCCGAGGCTATTCCGAGGGGACATGATAAAGCTCGCCAAGCGAGGTCGGAAGCCGATTGTTTCCAAAATGGACGAAGACAGAGATCGAGAGTGGTTAGAACGCTATGTACGGGTAAAGACCGCGGACATTATTCCGATTGAGTACATGCCTTTTCCGGAGAGGTGGAACGATAGGCGTAAGTTTCTTAGTTCTCCCTTCAATAATCAATCTTCCTCCATGCTTTGTCAACACTTACTCCCTTGCACTCACGTGATTTCTCCTTTTTTTTTCTTTTGTATCAGCTGTGGCGTGGATACCTCCGGTCGTCCGGAACATGACCGAATGGGTTGGAGCAATTATCGGCCAACGCACTCACGATCGACGGACATGGGGGGACCTGTCACGTGGCCAATGGGTTGCCCAAAATCACGATAATTCTCTTCTTGATTTGGTATATATTGTATTTTTTCTTTTTTCCTTTTCTTTTTATAACCCTTCGGTATTCAAGTTTACCCAGGGGCACGGTGGAGCCAAGACCGGAACCAACAGCCGAGCCTGCTGCACCGGTTCCTGAAGTCGACTCAGTAGGGACATCTTGGCTCATTCTTACTGCCGGTAAGAGGCGGAGAAAGCCCTCGGACAAAGGGCAGAAACCAAAGAAAAGGGTAAGGAACGTTGTTCGGACTCTGAGGGATGAATCAGAGCCCAACTTCCTTATTCGAAGGGTCAGTGTAGGCCCCTCCGTTGCCTCTGTTCTGGAGGAGGAAGCCAACATTCCGCCCTTCCCTACAGCTGAGGAAGGACCTTCCGCTCCGACTTTGTACACAGGTGGGGAAGAAGTTCTTTATCCAACTCCTCTAAGGTCAATTGAATTCGTTGACATTTCAGGTGACGCTTCATCTGAAGAGACTCCCCTGCAAAGGCCTAGAATATCCGAGCTAGCTTCGACTGCTGAATCCGAACAAAGAGTAGAGTCGGCCGCTGATACCGAGGCTCCAATGGATACCAGCCCACTGCCCGGTGGTGACCCAGCTGCAACATCCGAGGCACCTGCTTCTACCGAGATCGCTGGGGCTGCTCCAACTTCTCCTACTGCGCCGAGGTCTGACAACCTCGATGACATGTTCTCGAATACCCCTCCAGCAACCGAGAAGCTGTTAGTTTCGGACATCTCCCTATCTCTCGGGCCACGAGGGCGGCTAGCCGGGCCACCGAAACTGGTGCAAGGGATAGTCTAGTAAGTGTCTTTCCGACCCCTAACGTGGAACCGAGAAGGACAAGATCGGCCAAGGTCACCGTCTCTGAGGATTGCAACTTTTTATCCCGTCCGGTGGGAGTAGTAAGCTATCTGAGGCCTCTCGTTTCGGACTCGGATAATAGAAAGATGGCTGGAGTCCCCTGGCGGTGCCTCATTAACGAGGGCATGCACGCGGGCAACCGGGTAAGCTTATCATCCAATCTTTCTATAGTTCAATGTGAACCTCAGCTCTAGCTTTAACTTTATTTGTTTCTTCTGCAGAGTGTTGTGCTCGTCAATGAGGCCTTTATCCGCGCTCAGCAAGAGGTCGACGACTTAAAGGGCCAGCTGGATGCCTAAGGTTTTGAAACGGAGAAGTTCCAGCAAATTTTGCGAGAAACAAAAGATCAGTTGAACCGGGCCGCTGCCCTGTCCAAACTTCAAACCGAGCTCGAAGCAGCGAGGGCCGAAAACCTTCGTTTGAGGCCGAGTTGGCCGGAATGGTTGAAAAGAACCAGCTCCTGGAAGCGGATAAGGCCGGCCTTAGCCAAGACAATGCTCGTTTTTCTTCGAGGCTTGGTGAACTCGAGGCCACTATCTCTCAACTTCGAAGTGAGCTTAATTCGGTCAAGGTCGATGCTGTGAAGATGGCAGAGAGGCATCGGGTGCTTGAATCCAAGAACGCTAAGGACAAAGAGAAGTTGAGGTTAGTTGAGCAGAAAGCCGAGGATAGGGCCCGGATTTGTGATGAGCTCAAAAGTAAATTCGAGGAGGCAGCCGAGGCCAATGACATTCTTAAGGCCGAGCTTGAGTCGGCTACTCAATTTCAAGGAATTCTCGACGGAAAGAGATCAGAATTAGCGGCTAAATTGGCCAAAGCTGAGGCCGACTTAGAAGAGTCTCTTAAGGACATGGAGGCTGCCGAGGCTCGTACCACGATTGCGGTTGAATATGAACGGTGGAAGTCTCGGAGGGTTACCCTTGAACAAGCTCAACAAGGATTAGGGGACCTCCCGGCTCTGATACTCGAAGCCAGAACAATCGAGAAGGAGGCTAAGAAATACCTCGACCCTGAGTCTGAGGACTCCGAGCGAACAGTTTCCGAGAACTCCGGCTCCAGTCGTACCGGGTAGATCAAGATCTGCACTAGCCTTTATTTTGTTTTTGCCTTTTTGGCTTGTTTTTGCTTTTTGACTTTATGGAAAGTTCGGATGTAAAACCCTTCGTATATGGAATGTGCATGGGAAAATACATAAACCCCCCCCCCCCAACGTATACTCGGATTAATTATGACGCACCTAACCTTTGCAGGCGACCTATTACCCCCTGGCCTTATTTTTTCTGTATTTTTGTACCATTTTTTGACTGACGTGGCAAAAAAAATGAAGCCCAGTTGCACAGTGGAGAGTGTTGCATACTCTCCGCCACATTGGTGCCACGTCACTGCCACTTTGTTTTTTCATTTGATTTTTCTTTTATTAATTATATTTACACTAATTAACCTCTAATTAACCATTAAACCACTAATTTAGTCTTCTTCATCACTAAACTCTTCTTCTTCTTCTTCATTTCAAAAATTCCATCAACCCATTTTCTTCCTCCATTAGCACACACACATTCAACCCATTTTCTTCCTCCATTAACACACACACACACACACACACATTCAACTCATTTTCTTCCTCCATTAACAACACACATTCAACCCATTTTCTTCAACTCATTTTCTTCCTCCATTAATACACACACATTCAAACCATTTTCTTCCTCCATTAACACACACATTCAATTTAATCATCAATCATAAAGAGCTTATTTTCAAGAAACATTCAACCCATTTTCTTCAACCCATTTTCTTCCTCCATTAACACACACACATTCAACCCATTTTCTTCCTCCATTAACACACACATTCATTTGAAGGCAAATCAAACACCAAAATATCTCCTCCACCGAAATGACATTATGTTTTAATGGGTCAGACCCATTTTCATACTGGTGTTGTTGCTGCTGCTGCTGCTGCTGCAGTGTGGCAGCGGCGGCAGTGTGGCGGCGGCGGTGGTTGAGGAGAAAGAAGAAGAAAGAGCAAAAGGAGAAAGAAGAAGAAAGAGAAAAATAAAGTGCATTTAACAATTGAAATGTGGAAGAAATGGAGGGTGGGGGTGGGTGAGAGGATAAAATATAAATAAATTTTTAAAACTTAATTTTTATTAAAATATAAAAAATATTTTTACTGCTTTCACTCGCCATAATTTATTTTTTTTGCCACGTCAGTCGAAAATGGTACAAAAAAACAGAAAAAATAAGCCCGGGGGGGGGGGGGGGTAATAGGTCACCCGCAAAGGTTGGGTGCGTCATAATTAATTCGAGTATACGTTGAGAGGGGGGGGGGGGGGGTTTATGCATTTTCCCAATGTGCATTTTCCTTTTGATTGTCTCTTTATTCTTTCATCCGAATGCTTTTTATGACTTTTGCCTTATCGCTTATCCCGTTAAAGAACAAATCAAAGGTTCGGAGTCATTTTTTCTGGCCTGTGCCTATGTGTTGGCTTTTTCCTCCGTTCGGTATATTTTTATCCGAGGATTTGATTGAATAATTTGCCCGTGCGACTTATTTATGCTTTGTGAATTCAGACGTCTCCGAATCACGTTAGGCATTTTAGGGCCGATGTTTTCCGACCGCTTACTTATCATAGATTAGGTTCGGACACCTGAATCCCTGGCTTGTCACATTTTGATATGGCAGTCCCCATTCGAGGGTGTTAAAAAATTTTGGTCCCATTCGAGGGTGTTAAAAAATTCTGCTTTGTTGAGCTGCTCATTTTCTATTTTTCGGGGTAAGCCTCGATGTGGGTATGATAGTCCCCTAGTGTTTATCCGAGCTACATGATCGGGTAAGAACTATCAAGTCCGCACTCGAGGGGTATGCCCCGAGTTCCCGGATACTTAGCCTCTCTTTCATCAAGTAACACGTTGTACTTGTTGCCTCATTAAAACCTTGTCAGAAAACCTAGTTCGGGATAAAACCGTACTAAGTAAAAGAGTGCAACACGTGTTTTCAGACCTAACTTCATCTGGTACTCGACCTCCTGCAAAAAAGAAGACAGATTAACAAAAAATGATCATAAGGGTAGGCGTCCATACCTTAGCAGTAGTATCTCTTCAAATGAGCCACATTCCATTTATTGTGCAACCGTTGTCCGTCCATGGATTCCAGCTAGTACGACCCTTTGCCAGTTATTCCTGTTATCTTGTACGGCCCTTCCCAGTTCGAACCCAACTTTCCGTCATTGGGATTCTTGGTGTTCAAAGTAACTTTCTGAAGCACCAAGTCCCTAACTTGTAAATGTCGAAAATTGGCCCTCCGGTTGTAGTACCTTTCCATTCTCTGTTTCTGGGCTGCAATACGGACCAACGCATTTTCGCGAAGTTCATCCGCGAGGTCGAGTTTTATGTCATGGCCTCCTCGTTTGACCCACCGGTGACGTATCTGAATCGGAGGCTTGGTTCACTAACTTCTACTGGGATGAGGGCTTCGGCCCCATAGACCAATCAGAAAGCGTTTCTCCCATGCTTGATTTTGATGTGGTTCTGTAAGCCCATAATACCTCCGGTAGAACTTCCCTCCAGTGATGCTTCGATGTTTCAAGTATTTTCCTTAAATTTTAAATTATTGTTTTGTTCGTGGATTCCGTCTGTCCATTTACACTTCGGTGATACGGAGTTGATACAATTTTCTTGATCTGCAACCCTTCGAGGAAATTATTGACCTTGCTGCCAACGAACTGAGGACCGTTATCACAAGTTATTTCGATCGGGATGCCGAAACGACAAATAATGTGATCGCATATGAAGTCAATAACCTCCTTTTCTCTAATCTTTTCGAAAGCCTGCGCTTCAACCCATTTAGAGAAATAGTCAGTCATAAACAAAATAAAATGGGCCTTACCTGGTGCCCATGGCAAAGGACCAACAATGTCCATTCCCACTTCATGAAAGGCCAAGGTGATATCACCGAGTGTAGCAACTCCCCGTGTTGATGGATCATCAGGGCATGCCTTTGTCACCTATCACATTTTCGGACAAAATTCTTCGAGTCCTCCTCCATCCGGTTCCAGTAATAACCGACTCTGATAATTTTTCGAACTAAAGCGTCTACACCGGAGTGATTACCGCAGGTACCCTCGTGGACTTCTCTCATCACATAATCGATTTCGCCGGGACCCAAACACTTGGCTAGGGGTCCGAAGAAAGACCTTCGATACAATTGACTGTCTATTAAACAGAACTGTGTTGCTTTTGTCTTCAGTGACCGTGATTCTTTTGGGCTACTCGGGAGCTTTCCATCTTGCAAGTAGTCGATGTATTTGTTGCGCAATCCCAAGTTAGACCCATCGTGTTTATTTCAGCATGCCCGTTTTCTACCGCCGAATTCATCAACTGCACTATGGTGTCGGGGCTGATTTCCTCCCCTTCGACTGAAGAGCCCAAATTGGCCAATGCGTCGGCTTCGTTGTTCTGCTCCCTGAGTACATGCTGCACGGTCCACTCATTAAACCGGTGTAGTATCACTTGGGTTTTCTCCAGATACCTGTGCATTCGTTCATCCTTAACCTCGAAGACGTCATTCAGTTGGTTAACGACCAAGAGAGAGTCGCATTTTGCTTCGATTATTTCGACCCCCATACTCCGAGCTAATTCATAGCCTCATACTCGGCTTCATTGTTAGTCAATTTAATAGTTCTAATCGATTGTCTAATGGCATACCCGACGGGGGTTTTAAGGACGATGCCTAGTCCGGAACCTTTTAGGTTCGAGGCCCCGTCCATGTGTAGAGACTAAATACCCGAAGCCTTTCCCGAGGTTAGCAGAAGCTCTTTCTCAACCTCGGGGATCATAGCGGGGGTAAAATATGCCATAAAATCGGCCAAGGTTTGAGACCTAATGGTTGTCCTAGGTTTATATTCGATATCATATCCGCTAATCTCTACGGCCCATTTGGTCAGTCTACCCGACAATTTCGATTTATGCATGACATTCTTTAGAGGATAAGTAGTCACTACGCATATCGGATGGCATTGAAAGTAAGGTTTGAGCTTTCTTGAAGCACTTACCAATGCCAAAGCCAACTTTTCGAGGTGGGGATAACGGGTCTCCGCATCCCCTAAAGTCCTACTCACATAATATATAGCAAATTGCGTACCTGATTCTTCTCGGAACAAAACACCACTTACCGCTACCTCGGATATGGCAAGGTAAAGAAACAACTGCTCGTCTGCCTTCAGTGTGTGCAGCAGAGGCGGGTTGGACAAGTATCTTTTCAATTCCTGCAAGGCTCTTTGGCATTCCGGTGTCCAAACGAAGTCATTCTTCTTCCTTAATAAGGAGAAGAAACTGTGACTTTTATCTGAATACCTCGAAATGAAACGGCTCAACGCTGCTATCCTTCCGGTGAGCCTCTGCACTCCTTTGAAGTTATTCACCACCTCAATATCCTCGATGGCTTTGATCTTGTCTGGGTTAATTTCAACCCCCCGGTTCGACACCATGAAACCCAAGAACTTGCTAGATCGGACACCGAAGGCACATTTCTCCGGGTTAAGCTTCATGTTGTATTTACGGAGTACATCAAAGATTTCCTGCAAATGTTTTAAATGGTCCTTTGTTTTCGGGGACTTGACTACTATGTCATCAATATAAACTTTCATTGTTTTCCCTATCTGTTCTTCGAACATCCCATTAACTAGGCATTGGTAAGTTGCACCGGCATTTTTTAACTCGAAGGGCATGACATTGTAACAGTAAGTCCCGTACCGGGTAATAAAGGATGTTTTCTCTTGATCCTCCGAGTGCATCCGGATTTGGTTGTATCCGGAGTAAGCATCGAGAAAACTTAAACTCTCATGCCCGACCGTCGCATCGATCATTCTATCGATGTGAGGCATTGAAAATGAATCCTTCGAGAATGCTTTGTTTAAATCCTTATAATCAACGCACATTCGAAATTTATTACCTTTCTTCGGCACCACCACTACGTTAGCTAGCCAGTCCGGGTATTACCTCCCGGATATAGCCTATTTTTAAAAGCTTTATTACCTCATCTTTTACGAAGGCGTGTTTCGGCTCTGCCATGGGCCTCCTTTTCTGCTTCCCCGGGGGAAATCTCATTTCAAGGCTGAGCTTGTGAGTCGTCACTTCCAGAGGCACACCTGTCATATCTATATGGGACCATGCGAAACAATCGGCATTAGCTTGAAGAAATTTAATCAACTTGTTCCTGAGCTCCGAGGTTAACCCCGTGCCCAGGTATACCTTTCTATCCAATAGATATTCGAACAAGATGATTTGCTCCAGCTCCTTCACAGTAGATATGGTTGCATCCGAGTCATCCGGTAAGACGAACGATCTGGGTACACCGAAATCATCCTCTTCATCTCCCGGATCCGACCCCTTCTCCTCCGCTGTCGAACCCGTACCCTTTAGTTGCTATTGGGTGTCCTTGCCTCCGACTGATTCATCATCTTTCAGATCCGATTTTTTTTAGGAAAGAGTGGCGTTTCCTCGACCGCAAACATCTCTCTTGCAGCGGGTTGTTCACCTCAGATGGTTTTTATCCCCTCGGAGGTCGGGAATTTCAGCAGCTGATGTAGTGTCGATAGAACTGCCCTCATTCTATGAATCCACGGTCTACCAAGCAAAGCAATATACTTCATATCTCCTTCGATAACATAGAAAATCGTCTGCTGAATGGTGCCGTCAATGTTGACCTGCAAAGAAATCTCCCCCTTCGTGGTTTCACTTGCCATATTGAACCCACTGAGTACCCGGGCTACCGGCACAATCTGGTCGAGTATCCTTAGCTGCTCAACCACTCTCCACCGGATGATGTTGGCCGAGCTACCTGGGTCAATCAAAATACGTTTAACTTGTGATTTAAAAATAAGAATAGAAATTACTAGTGCATCATTGTGCGATTGAATGATGCCCTCTGCATCCTCATTGCTGAAGGAGATGGAACCCTCGGGTACGTAATCCCGGATGCGCTTCTCACGCATAACGGAAACCTTTGCTCGTTTCATCACCGGCCCTCGAGGAGCATCTGTTCCCCCGATTATCATATTGATTATATGCTGAGGTTCCACCGGTTCAGCCCGTTTGTGAGATTCCCTTTTCTTGCAGTGGCTTTTAGCTCATTCACTCAGGAATTCTCGAAGGTGGTCATTCTTCAATAAGCAAGCCACCTCCTCCCTTAGTTGGCGACAGTCCTCGGTTCTGTGCCCATGGGTTCCATGATACTCACACATCACGCTCGGGTCCCGTTGACTCGGGTCTGATCTCAGAGGTCTCGGCCATCTTGCTTCTCCGATACGGCCAATGGTGGGGACGAGATCCGAGGTATTGATGCTGAAGTTGTACTCCGATATCCTTGGTAATTCTTTGTTGCTAGCCGAACTCCCGGCATCGCTTCTAAATGATAGACCTCGACTATTCGATAGGCGCTCAGCCCGTTTGTTACCCCAACCAGAGAATTGACTGGGGCCAACCCTTGATTTCTCCGACCTGAGACCCGTTTTTTCTAAATGAGAGTATGGCCGGTATCTGTCCCTTGATGATCGGACCTGTCACGACCCAACCCCGTAGGCCGTGACTAGTGCCCGATCTGGGCACCCAAACACATTTATCAAATGCTATCTCTAAATTTTTTTTCAAACTCATTCAAGTATATAGCAGAAGCCGACAAGGCTATATTCCAAATTTAGGTGATTTCCAGAAAAATTTCGGCAGAGTTTCCTTTGTTTTACAGACTATCCAAAATAACCCTGCACACAGAAAATACCAACAAAGGCCACACCGGCTAACAAGGCAACATGTAAGCATATGCGGACCGGCCGCCGCGGCGAATGGGATCGCCCAAACACAACATATACACACATCCGTACAGAAAGACCCCAACCCACAAACATATCTACAGGCCTCTAATACAGACAACAGAATCATATGGCGAGACAGGGCCCCGCCGTACCCCAGAATAGTCATAAACACAACAATATGTACAACTGAAGGATCTGTACCAAAAGGGTGGGCTCCGGAACAAAGGAGCACTCCCAAAAGCAGACTATGTACCTAGGCTGGCGGACCTCCACAGTAAGCGTCTGTACCTGCGTGGCATAAAGTGCAGCCCCCGAAGAAAGGGGGTCAGTACGGAATATGTACTGAGTATGTAAAGCATGGAATACAGAAAATAGAAACATAACCGGAACAACGGTACCAAAGCAAGTATGCTATCCAAAATACCAGAGTGCTTACCTTCCACACACAAGTCATCTATATATTTATACGACGTTGTCGGAGGCCAGAAGAAATACAATAAATACGTGAATCATCCTGTGTACCAAAAGCTCACCTACCAAACTCAGGGTGTGCATGACAGGGTTCGTATCTCTTATATGTATTTATCAAATAACATGCCCCGGCCCTTTGTGAGGGGCGCGGTAAATGGAATCATATATGTTAACATCTGTTCATGTATCGTGCCCCGGCCCTTGGTAAGGGACGCGGTGAATCATATATCAAATATGCCAATGTCATGTATCATATATGCAAGTAACAATACCCCGGCCCTTGGTAAGGGACGCGGTGAATAATATTTCATGTATGTCGATGTCATGTATCATGTATGCAAGTAACGTACCCCGGCCCTTAGGGAGGGGCGCGGCGAATCATATTTCATGTATGTCAATGTCATGTATCATGCATGCATATAACGTGCCCCGGCCCTCTTTTTCGGAACGCGGTGAATGGAGTCATCATATGCCATCCTGGCCACCTCCCCGTAATCATACCATGTACATATACGTGCCCCGGTCCGCAAGTGAGAGGGACGCGGTGAATAATGCAGAGAAGTACGCACGAGAACATATCCTGGCCCGGGCTCAGTGAAATCCAAATCAAAGCTTGCACGAACAAAGTAGAGCGAAACCACATGCACACAATCAAGACCCGAGATACACACATACTTATATGCAAACACATTATCGGCATCTGGAGGTCCAGAAACAAGCTTCGGGTCAATCGGAACTAGTATACGAAAGTTACGAGCGTTCGAAGTACGGAACGCTCCATAAATGTTTCGTAAATCAATTCTTGCAAAACCAAAGTGTTAGTCATATCAGATATCTTTCGGATGATGTATAGATCAAATTAAGTACAACTTAGCTTCATACGCACATACCATTACATATCAAGGTATTAATTATATCACTTATTTTATTTTATTTTCTTCTTTATATTAGCAACTAAGGAACATATCAATGGGTCTTTAGATATCGCGCCAACTTCATATAGATTAAATCAAATAACTTTCGGAATCATATGTACGTATCATAACATATCAAGCCTCGGTGAAACCATCATACGTGGTGTCGTATTTATAAAATCTTCTTTACAACATGCTTCACGAAAGTTGGAGACATTATGTCTCATAATATTCTTTCCGACACAAATTCTTTATACTTATTTCGTTACTCAATCATGTCGTAAGGTGGATCATGTCAGGCATACTTCTATCAATATAATTCAGAATCATAGGAAGACTCAGAACATTTTAGCTAGCACTTTAGAAGCGAATTACTCCCGGATATCTTACGGATCAGACCAAATATAATTTATAGGATCGCGTGTACATATCAAAATATAGATTAAGAACTCAATGGAATAGTAAGACAACCATCGTTTGGTAATCGGGACAACAACCAAGAGTTTTCTTTAATAATCGCACGGAATTAAGCCAAGTAGAACAATAGGGGAGGATTCGGGAATAGTGGGTCCACCTCGGATCAAGTCGAGGTGGCGAACATGAACCTCAGATATTAAGGACTATAGAGTCATCCAAGGAAGTTTCGAATCAATTTGATTACATTTACAAAAGTTTCGGACGTTTGATTACTTTCCAACCAAAACATGAGATTTATAGTTCAATTAGATTGAATGAATAGTGCTCAAATTCAATTTCGGATTTCTATGAACAGAATTGCCCTCGAGGCTCAAGTATCGACCTAGTACGCCTAGGACATGCCAAAAGAAGGGATAGGGTAGCCTTACATACCTTTCTCGCGGCTTATGCGCGCGCAAAATCAAACTCCGTCTCGTCCAAAATCTGCAATTGGTCATAAGTGCCAAATGTGAGTTGTGAACTTTTAAGAATTCAATTTAGATTCATATTTGTCGACCGAAATTCCGGCAGCATTTTCCCTATAAATTCAACCTCCCCGAGACTCAGCTCGATCATAATATCAACAACAACAACTCAGCGATACCAACAACATCAAAATTCACAAAGAAATAGATTCTAACATCAACGTTCTTCCTTTCTACA
This sequence comes from Lycium barbarum, assembly GCF_019175385.1. Classification (NCBI taxonomy): domain Eukaryota; kingdom Viridiplantae; phylum Streptophyta; class Magnoliopsida; order Solanales; family Solanaceae; genus Lycium; species Lycium barbarum. The sequence goes on from NC_083341.1 coordinate 16,010,083, forward strand.
TAAGGCGACAACTTCCATTCAAACTTTGCAATGTCAAACTAATATCAACATTATCATGTTCATCTACTAATTCAAGGTTATTCAAACGTATTTCAATAACATTCCAAGCAATATACGTGAATTCAATTATTCCCGCAAATTTCCATATTCCATCCGAAACTCCTACAAATGCGACAAAACTACCAAACCGCATCATCTTCTTTCCAATTCAATAACAACAACGTTAATTCACATTTTAAATTCTTACCTTCACAGTTATATAAAAACTATATAAAAATCATATAATTTCCCATAACAACCCGCAACCATTTTCAATGCCAATTCAACTCGTTAAACATTCATTCACGTCATAAATGCCACGACGACGCAACTAGCGAGCTAAACAAAATCTAATTCATCTCCCCTTGACCACACCATGGCTCACGGCCTTACACCTACCCACACACCTACACGGCTACATCCATATATATTCACAACACACAATTTCACGCTTTCATTCATTTCCACACGTCACAACACATATATAATCTTCCATAACATAATAAAATCATAGAATTCTTACCTCTTCTTCCAACTTTCACTTGCCACAAACGTTGCCTTCTCGCCAAACTAATTACACCACGTTGTAGAGCGTCTTACACTTGTTAAGAATCCAAGAAGAGGAAGATTTTTGGGATGAAGATTGAAGGACTAAAATTTTCTCTCTTTCTCCTTGTTGTGGCCGAAACCCCCTTAGTCTTTAGCTCTCTCTTTCTCTTTTGTTTAATTTCTTGAATGTTCTTGAAGACTAAGTCTTCTTATATTAATAGAACACATGACCATCACATGACTAATTAGTTCATGGATTTGGGCCAACTTATGGATCATGGCCGGCCACCCCTATGGTTTTGGGCCTCACTTTGTTTTTTAATTTGTTGAGCCCAATTCGTTAAAAATCTCATTTTTATAATTCCCGAAACAAATTTCCGAAATTCCAATTTCGCCCTCGGCCTTCTTCAACACTTCCAAAATAATATTTTCCATAGACAACACACACATATAGTAATTCAAATCAACATACAACCTTATTCCTTACAAATCAAAGTTATTTCAAATTTTCCCGAATGCGCGAAAATACGGGATATAACAGGACCTCCGGGTCGTTGGCTTTTCTCGACCTTTCAAAGCTTTTGCTCATATTTACGGGTCCCGGAGGGAGCTCGATCTGGTCATCCTCTACCCGAATCTTTGATTCATACCTGTTATGAACATCTGCCCAGGTCACAGCCTCATATTCCAACAAGTTTTCTTTCAGCTTGAATGAGGTCGTCGAGCTTCGAGGATTAAGCCCTTTGGTAAAAGCCTGTGCAGCCCATTCCTCCGGAACCGTAGGGAGCTCCATCCGTTCCCTTTGGAAACGGTTCATGAACTCTCGTAATAATTCATCATCCCTTTGGGCTATGCGGAAGATGTCCGCCTTCCGGGCCTGCACCTTTTTAGCCTCAGCATGGGCCTTTATGAGTGCATCTGCGAGCATTTCGAAGGAAGTGATTGAGTGCTCTGGCAGATGGTCATACCAGGTCAGCGCCCCCTTCGATAGCGTTTCCCCAATTGTTTTCAGCAAAACGGACTCAATTTTATCCTCTTCGATATCGTTGCCTTTTATGGCACATGTGTACGAAGTCACATGCTCATGTGGGTTCGTTGTTCCGTTGTATTTCTGGATCCTCTGGCATCTTAAACCTTTTCGGGATCTACTTCGGAGTCACACTTGGAGGCAAAGGCCTTTGGATGTACCTCTTCGAATCCGGCCCTTTTAGAATCGGAGAAGCCCCCGGGATTTGATCCACCCGAGAGTTATATGTTTCCACCCTCTTCTCAGTTGAGTCTACCCGTTTTGCCAAGGTTTCGAGCATTCTCAGAACTTCGGTGGATGAACCGGCTCCCGATCCATTACTCTTGACTATCCATGTTTCGTCCGTTCTCGGTTCGGCGGCGCCTTTTGACCTTTCCGGGGCTGCTTTATCATTTTTACTTTACAGCTGAGTTATTGCGATTCCCTGTTCGGCGATGGCGGTTCCCTGTTCCTGCAACATTTTAAAAATTAAACGTAAGTTAATCTCATCCGGGGTATCCGGTGCTTTTCGGCCTTGTGCCCGGGATAAAGTAACTGAATTATAAGTATTTAAGGGATCAGTGGCCGGTTGGGTGGCATTCTCCTGGTTCACGGTGTTCTACCGGTTGAGGCCTTCTCTCGAATCAACAGAGTTTGGGTCGATTGGATCAGCTGGTAGGTTCCGTAACCCACTGTTCTCATTTTAGGCCACAATCTCATTGTTGTTAACATGACTAGACTGTCCGCTGCTCGCCATTTGTCAGTTTATTGATAGAAATTAGAAGATTCTGTAATCAAACGGGTATAAGGTAGAAGCCAAGATTAAAAAACCACTATTATCCTAGCCCCACGGTGGGCGCCAAACTGTTTACCCCGAATTTAGGTAACAATTGAATTTGTAAGTGAGGTATAGGATATGTGGATAAATTTTAATCTACTTTTGGTTGATATGAAATATGTATAAGTTCATATGCTATAATGTGTGAGTGTAGATATATATATATATATATATATATGTTAATGCCTTGAATAAGTGTATGCCAATATTGGTGATTAAGCTAAAATAAATATGTATATGTATATATGGCAATATATTGTATTGAGTGGATAAACAAAGCCAGAGAACACTGTAGATCCGGACTAAAATCCGAGAGAGAGAGAGAGAGAGAACTTTAATGTAAATTTCTATTACAATGTTCTAGATCTCAAAAATCAACCCTTAAAAGTAGGGAAATGTCCTCTATTATAGTTTTGTCTCATGGGCCTTACATACAACAAAGCCTTTTTAGAATAGAGAAAACCCTAAAAGGATAAGGTAGGGTCGTATGGTCTGACACCCGTACGGTTGTCAGTACAAAATGACAGAACGGTCTTGACGCGTGGCAGTTCTGCAACTGGTTAACCGGACCAACGGCCACGTTCATTTCGAACATGAAGAAACCGGACTAACGGCCATGGGAACTTGACTTGGAGAAATCGGACTAACGGCAATGCTGAGTTTGATCCGGAGACACCGGATCAACAGATTTACTTCTCTTTTCTTGGATTAGCCACATCCGGTGCAATCCCCCCGGTCTGAAGAAAAGACTGATCATACTCGTGCTCATTTGGTCATACCCTCGGCCCCCGGTCTCACCGGTCTTGCATATATCCGGTTTTTACCGTATACAGAACTTGATCATATGATTGATAAATCTATGTAGATATGTCATAATATGTGAATACGGTTTGCTTACGTTTGTAACGATGTATAGAATTATGAATTATGGGAATACAAAAGATTAAAGTTTCTCAGATGGGCCAGTGGTATCTCTTCTTTTTCAATTATTGTGGTACTTTTTTCGTTTTAATTTGTCCCCAATAATAATATCTTTTTATATTTAAAAATAATTTAAAATTTTTAATATTAACGAGATAATTTATAATCAAACTCCAGATATATCTATGATTTATTTTACGCCATAAATTTCAAAAGACTTTCTTACCTTCTTCACCCTTGTAACCGATGTAAGAATCACATTAATCAAAACGGAAAGAGTAATAAAATGAAAGTTGCAAAAAGCAAATAACGTGTTTGTGGAGGATAATTAATTCACCATTTCTATGTGTGGCGTATAATGTCATATGGTACAAGTTATCACGAGTTTTCTTCCACTAATAATAATGTGGCAATGACTTTGAAAACTCTCCACATTAGATTCTTTTATAATGTCTTGACTTCAGTGTAGGGAAACTCGTGTAATTGTTTAGCCCGGAGAGTGAATTTTATTATTATCTTCAGTTTATATTAGCTGTTATCCGATAAATTTAATTTGTCCTAAAATATTTGATGTTCTAGAAAGCATTTATTATTATTTTTTTCCCAATTTCATCTTTATTGGTTCAATTAATTGAGTATTATTTAAGTGAAATGTTTAAGGGGTAGAAAAGGGTAGCTTAGCCAAATACTCTTATAATTCAAGCTATTAAGTATTTTAGATAAAGGGTCAAAAACACACCCCAACTATCACTGTTTTTTGAGTTTCATACATAAACTATCAGAAGGTTGAGAAAACTACCTAAACTATCACTATCTAGTTTGCAAAACACACCTCAAATTATTTTTTAATGTCACGTGATCTACACTCTCCATTTTATATAAAAATGTTTCCAATTGTTGTCCACATGGATAAATAGTGTCACAATGACACCTACATGAAATTTTTTTAAAAAAAACTATTTGTTTTAAAAAACAAACTGAAAAATATAATTTCTGTAAAAAAAATATCAAAAATTATAGAAAATTAAAAAATAGTTTAAAAAATGGAAAAGTTATTTAAAAAAAAAAAAAAAAATCAACTTTTCCAATTTTTTTAAATCATTTTTTTCTGATTTTCTAAATATTTTGATATTTTAAAAAAAAAAAAATCAGATTTTTTTATAAAAATCCAGATTTGTTTTTACAAAAAAATGCTGATTTTTTTAAAAAAAGATAATGCAGTTTTTAAAAAATATATATATAGTTTTTTTAATAAAAAAATATTATTTTTTAATTTCCATGTAGGTGCCATCATGGCATTACTTATGTCATGTGAAAAAAAAATTTGAGAAAATTTCAGCTTCACTTGCCTTTTGGAGAGTGAGTTCACACATTTAGTTCAGGTATGTTTTACAAACTAGATAATGATAGTTTAGGTAGTTTTCTCAACCTTATGATAGTTTAGGTATGAAACTAAAAAAAAAGTAATAGTTAGGGTGTATTTTTGACCCTTATCTCAAGTCTTTTTTCAAGGGATGTGTAAAAATCTTAAAATACACATGATATAAAACGGAGGTGGTATATTAATTCTTAGAAGAAGAAAAAATCTAGGTGATCGATCATATCCACCAAAAGATGTGATATGATGTATGAGATCCTTCCACCTTAATAGGCCCTACGAGACACGAGTCCGTACTAATTCGTGTCTCGTACTAATCGAATTAGTAAGCATCGAATATCTCGGATGATGATAAAAAAAAAAAAAAAAAAAAGATAAATCATGACTTAATTGGATGTACTACGAAATATTTTTTTGTCAAAGGATTTACTAGGAGATTAGTTGAAGTGGCCCAGATATCCGTGAAACACAGTGTACAGATCAACAGTTGCAATAAATAAATTTGAAAATGAATGCATGCAACAACCCGTAGCAGGTTCATTTGTTTCCATTCAATTTGATGCCTTCCTTACAGCAGACATCAATCAAATAATGCCATTGTTTCCAGATTTGAATATTAGATCCCAAATCTTAATCAGAATTATGCACTGAAAACTAACGGTAAACTAGTCTCAAGTTGTGACTGATCCAGAATTTAAACAACATCATTTCTATGATCCATATATATATATATACACACACACTAACTATAAAATTATTGTTTTATAAAGGTACATATAATGTTCAATTCTAAATCATTGAGTTTTATCGCACTCGTTCGAATCCACCATTAATTATAATGAGGTATGTTAGGATAAGTTGCTAATGGAACGAGTTATACTAATTGTGTGGAGGGTGCGCTATCAAAAATTTGGCTTGAAGCTCTCATTGTACCAACAAGTCAATATAACTGTTGGTGGTTGGTTACGGTTACTATCCAAAAGCTCCTATAGGTGGAATGACCGATTCAGATAATACAGACGAGAGACAATTGACGGCAAATAAAAAGACTTTTTTTCTCTTCAAAACACAAGGAAATGCGGATAGGATAGAGTTAAAGAAATATTAATTGCTCAATTGTGCTCCTTATGAAATTGATTTTGTTTTGATCATTTGTTTAATTAATTGTGCATATATTCTAGGTTACCCTCCCATAAACCCAACAGAGAAGAAATTAGTTCATCAGCTTTAAGTGGCAGATTGACTAAAGGTATATGTTGAACAAGGAATTTGATATATTAAGAAATTTTTGGAGGATATGTGATGAAGAGAAATTGATGCATTGAACGGGCATAAGAAGTCAAAGGATTTTAATTTCCTAATAAGTCCCAACTAACTCTATGCTGATTTTGGCTGCATATCATTAAATTAAGTAACTTATATGCAAAAAAAAAAAAAAAAAAAAACAGTTGCGAGAATTATTTTAACCATAAATCTTGGAAGTTAGTCATGTGCTATCAACAATTAATTAATTTTGATCCTGAGAATATATACTGCTACATTATAATATAGTATAATTTTTTTAGACAAGTTCACAGAATGTTTGTGGTATTGTCTAAGAGTTTCGTAGCATTATACAAGGACAAGAAAATATTTTTTAATTTCACCATGCCTTCACATCTTTATCTAGGTTCAATGAACAATTCTCTTTATCTTTTGCTCCATTTTTTTCCTTAGTTCAACTCTAGGGGACCCTAAAATGTCCAGGGAAACAATTGTCAAAACCTAGTGAGGAAACTTTAGTATGGGTGTCATAGATTTTAAGGTAAATTCCAATTATGTTATATTTTGTGATGGGTTCCTAAAATAAATAAATAGAATAATACAATATTAATTTTGTCTCCATTATGCTACTACATCATAGAAAGGAATTGGAAGTTGAACGACAAAACCTAAAACGAAATATATATCAAAGGCTGTGCCTGTTTGTAGAAAACTTGGATTTCAGTATATTTATAAAATAATAAGAGGTTTGAATTACAATATTAAATTTGTATCCACACATTGTTAAGAATTTTTTTTTTCTCATTTAAGCAACTAGTGAAAATTTGACTTTAGTTTAATTTAAAGAGAAAAAACTAATATCCTAGCTGAGAGGTGGTTATCATAGGTGGTCATTGGTTCGATGTAAGATTGGGGGTAAATAAATGTTTTAACATGGTAAATACTCGCATCGGGCCTTTATAACAAATCAAACAATCTAAACTTAGCAGTTAAAAATTAAAGTAAAATACTTAATTATCACTTGATTACGTTTAAGTGATCAATATATGTATTATCATAAATATCTTGAATCCAACAATTTGGTGTAAACATAGGTGGAATGAGTGAGTTTAATACCATTGAGTCATGTCAACATCAATCATTATTGCAGAGATATTCATTATCGTGATAAATTTTATGTGCACTTGTTGTTTATACTAAATCGACAAATGTAAGATGTATATCTTTTATATACATATTTATCACTTAACTATGATTAATTCGTATATATTTTCACTTTAGTCCTTTTTTTTTGCTTCAGTTTTTTTTAGAAGTTTGTCAGACAGCCACAAACCCATCTCAAGCTTGATGGACCAGGCTCAGAATGATCCTCTAAAGCTCTCCTTAGCCACTAGGGACGATGGAAGCTGTTAATCACGCTCTAGTCTCATGGCCACAAGTTCATCAACCAGACTTAGTTTCTTGTAGTTTCTTGTCTCTTTAGAAGTCAAGGATACAATGGTACGAGCCTACAGAACAGATCCTATTCAAGTAAGGCCGTACTTTAATCTCTAATTAATGTAAACATCAGATGCGGCTAAGTATGCCATCTTCAAACCCTACCTTAATGCGGTTTCAAGTCTTCATCATCTTAAACATCAGATGCGGCTAAGTATACCATCTTCAAACCCTACCTTAATGCGGTTTCAAGTCTTCATCATCTTAACCATTCGCTTGCTCACACATATATTTCTTGGATGCTTTGGACCACATTTATAATTTATTTTGTATTAACCCATTCTCATATGAATACATAATAAATGCACTTTATACAATGCTTATCCTTCTACTTCAAGGGGGGTCCGTGGGGAATAGGTTTTGAGTATGTCAGAATAATTCAATTCCATCGAATCGTATAGAGATACTGAGATAGTATAAACGTGTGGAAAATATTATAAAATTCTGTAGGGGATCCAACTCATACTTATGCAATTAGTTTAAAAAAAATGTGCTATATCTGAAACGTACAAAACATAATAAATATAGTGAAGACAATGTAGTAGGGATTAAAAATCAAACAGTACACAACTTGATTTTGAAAGATATGATGCTAAATATTGCAAAGTTAATTGTCTTTCATATAGAGTCATTGACACAGCGTGCTATAATCGAAAATGGTCATGGTGCTATACTGCTATGAGCGGATACTTCCGGAAAAAATGGCAATAAGAGGAAGTCACCGCAACGGTACTTAATATGCTGATTATATTTGGCATTGGATTAGTGAAGATACACAAGGTTTATTCTATGAAGCTACATTATTTTAAATGGAAGCATTTAAACAAAGAATCATGTACATGTATTAAATGTTAAGCATTGTCTATTGGTTCCAAATTCCAACGTTCTTCATGCTCACTATAATTGTACATCCAAATTCTCTGACTCTTCTGGCATATAACACCTTGCCATTGCTAATTATTGCTTCACGGAGTTTATATGAAGTATTTTGTTCTCTTTTCAAATTTGTTCCATAACATTTTTATGAGATGGATATTTTGGATAACACTCTTGTAGACAATCGAACTAGAAACGTTCATGAATAGTTGAGAATTTTCAAAGTGAAGTTGCTTTAATGTGGTCCTTATGCTTCTTTCTTTTTTTGGGGGGGTGAGAATCTCCCACCAGATGTTTGGTACTTGTTTTTGGCCCACTAATTAGATTGCGTCACGTAAAGCCCATTAAAAAGGGAAGCAATCCATACCAAAAGAATTTTCCATTCTTGAGCTCGATCTTGAGACCTCTTTGGTCAGAATGATTGAGACAGCCAAAATGCTGACACTCTAACCAAAATATGGAAGCCAATGACAGCTTCCTACTCATACATTGGCATGCAACAATCACATGTTCTTGCCAAAAACCCTACCTAAAGCTATCACATGAACATTATGAAACAAGATAAGAGTCTTAAGATTTTGGTCCTAAACAATAAATAGGTACTTTATTGCTCCTTTTATTTGACAACAATATCTCACAAACTTGATGACGACGTCCATATGGATATTGATTGAACGTTTCCTGCTGTAATGGTCCTTTCTGTGCACTCATTAGGCTTTGGTAAAGAAACCCATGATTTAGCCAATCAGTTCTGATATTCACAACCAAGTATCAAAAAAAAAAATCTGGATAAATCCTAAAAGCAGAAAGAAGGTCGAAATGCAACAAGGAATAGGTCTGAGATCACTTCGAGCATACTCAGCCAGGTATGACTTTGCTTGGCTTGTCTATCTAGGCACCCTCAAAGGAGGTGTTAAGAGGAACTTCAATCTATATATAATATAAAGCTAGGCATAAACAAGGTGATGTGGCACCTCTCTATGGCCAGCATTTGCATTTATCTTTTTTCTCCTTTTTTTGACTTTTTTTTCATTTTTATTACAATTTTTGGTTGATTTCTACTACTAACCTACGGATTAATAAAAGCCTCAAAGCAATAAATGTAGCATTCAGTCCAGACCAATGGATGAATCAGCCCACGATCAATCTGTATAACTCATTTCTAAAAAATTAGAAGTAGTACTAAATACATTACTTAATTATAGGACGACGTTTAGGAAAAAGAACGCTGGGAAGATCTTACCCTCTTCGGTCTCTACCCTAAAATTGTAACAGTAGAGAATAATTAGTCATATCTAAAATAATTCCCATATCATCAAATAAGATTGTTTGACTCTTCATCTTCCACAATAATTGCTATTCCTTAATTATAAAAATATCATTTTATGGCATCAAACTTTTTCATTGTCCAAAAATTTACTCTATGAGTTTTTTTACATCTAAGGCGTATTCTCTCTAATCTATATGGATGGAATGGTTCAGTGACGCAACGTATTCTTTCATCTTCAAGGAAATATTTCACAAACAACATTGCAATACATTGTGCTTAATTCTAAAGCTATGGACCTTCTTTCGGACTTTGTTTCTATTATTTTTTTATTTCTAGAACATAATATTGTTATTTTTAGTACATGGCTTAGATTTTTTGCAGATTGGAAGTAGCTGAGTAATGAGGTCATATGGATGCAATATTCCCCTATTTTGTGGTTTGGTGATTTTATGATACTATTATTTTTGGCTTATTATTATGATTTCTATTTGTGTTATTCTCTTCTTCTTCTTTCTGTTTTGATCTCTAATGGGTACGAACTTTCTCGAATCGAAAACAGATTTTTCCATGTACTAAAGTTTTTTATCCCAATTGTTGTTTTTTCTTTTTGAAACAATTTGTACTTCTCATTTCTCTGTTAGGTATTTTTACAGATAGTGTAAGCATGCTTTTGTTGCTTCGCTATTAACTGCTAAGGTTGGAAAAATATATATCAATAATAATAAGTGAAGATGTTATTTTACAATTAGCTTTACCAAATAATTTTACATCTTTTCACTAAAAAGAGATTAGTAAATGATAAATTTCTCAATTATCAATAGGATTTTCAATGGAATTGAAGCTTGACAATTTCATTCTATTTTGAATTCTCTCTCCTTTTTCAATGATATTGTTTTTTTTTAAATATATATATATATATATATATATATATTTTTTTTTTTTTTTTACGGTATTGGGTGTTGAATTCATAGGAGAACATTTTAAATAAAATGAGAATTTTTTTTTTAAAATTGTGAAATTTTTAGTATAGTTTCAATGATTTTGAGGATGGAAAAGAGTAACTTTAGAGTGGAGTTGTTGGTTATAAAGAATATGATGTTTTGGTGAAAGAAGAAGAAGACTAGGTAAATACTCTTTCTTAAAATGAATGGGCAAGGAAGGAAGAAAGAAAAAAAGAGAAAGAAAGGTAAAAGGAAGGGAAAAGATGGAGCAAAAATTAATCTAAGAGATTTCGTTTTTGTGCTTTTCTCCCATTTCCTTATTACTTTTGTTGTAGACGCTGTTGTTGATATATGTTCCTTTTCGAAAATCTTTAAAAATGAGAAATAATTAAAATGTAACTCTTGAAAGGCAGAGAAGAGAAGCTAGATAGTAATTTAATATATTTGATGAACAAAGAAAAACTACGTTTAAAATTTATACGCACATCGACATAAAGAGATTAAAACCCGTAAATTAAACAAAGGAAAACTATATTTAAATGATGTTTCACATAGATCATACCATTATGTAAAACTCAAAAATTTCTGAAAGACTAAAAACCGTAATTGTTAAAAAAGTTTAAAGAAAACGAATTAACCTTAGTGACAACAATAAAATACTTTAGAACATAAAATCTTTTTCATTTGAATATGAGGACTAAAAATGATTTAAAATATTTTATGATTCAAATATTGAAAATTTCTTAAATTCAATAAAAATTTTATAATCACGCGAATTAGTTCACTAGTTTTAGTATATAGAAAGTTCCAACTACCATAATTCTGCTACAGTAATCCTACTGGGGAGAATTTATTGACGTATTAAAAACAAAACATTCAATGTACTATAAATTTCAAACATAAAACATCAAATGCTTTTAAAATTACTTCTATTGAATAAGAAAATTAAGTTAGAAGTGATTATCACAGCACAAATCACTGATATGACAAAAACATCTTTTTGGATCAAATAAGATGAATGGAGACAAGCCTCAAAGTGAAGGCCAATCGCAAAGAGTTGCAAGTTCTTGATTTAGGAGACGATCACCTCAACGACACATTCCCCATGTGGTTGGAAACTCTGCCAGAGCTGCAAGTTTTAAGCTTGAGATCAAATAAGTTGCATGGATCCATTAGAACTTCAAGAATTGAAAACATATCTCCCCAGCTTCAAATTGTAGATCTATCTTACAATGCTTTGTTGGGAAACTAACCTACGAGTTTGTTTCAACATTTGAAAGTCATGAGGTCAATTGATCAAACAATAAAGTCATTAGAGAATATCTTGGAAATGGATATTATCCAAGATTGAATAACAGTTACAACCAACGGGCTGGAGCTTGAACTTGTCGGAATTTTGACTACTAGTACATTACTCTTCTTTTAACAAAGAGATTAGGAGGGCATATTCCAAGTATTATGGGAGATCTAATTGCACTTCACGTGTTGAATTTATCTCATAATGAATTCATAATGAATTCTAAGGTCATATGCCATCATCACTAAGAGATTTATCTTTTGAATCTCCGAGTGTTGGTGACTTATGACCTTGCAATTCATTATGAGATAAATTCAACACATAAAGTGCAATGAGATCTCCCATAATACTTGGAATATGCCCTCCAAATCTATAACTTAAAAGATCAATAGCGTACTAGCAGTCAAAATTCTGACAAGTTCAAGCTCCACGCGCTTCGTTGCAACTGTTATACAATCTTCATAATATCCATCTCCAAGAAATTCTAATGACCTCATTGTTTGATCAAATGACCTCATTGCTTTCAAATGTTGAAACAGACTCGTAGGTAAGTTTCCCGAGAAGACATTGTAAGATAGATCTACCAGTCGAAGCTGGGGAGACATGTTTTTAATTCTTGAAATTCTAATAGATCCATGCAATTTATTTGATCTCAAGCTTAAAACTTGCAGCTCTGGCAGAATTCCAACCACATGGGGAATGTGTTGTTGAGGTGATTGTTTACTAAATCAAAAACTTGCAATTGGTCTTCATTTTGACGTTTAGGACTGATATACCAAAATAAAAGTGTTAAAATGATTCTATATCGCACATTCCCCGACACAACAACTACAAGAAATCCCTAAATAAGCTCTTTGATATGGTCAAAGTGTTCAGCTACTTCCAAGTTGTTTGCTCCTTGAAGTATTCTAAACACCATCACCAAAGAAACCAGACTCAAAACCTTGATGATTCTCACTTCAGACAGCTTTTGAGTTTCACTTGTCTCTCTGTGTGGGATCTTCAGGTTTCCTGAACCATCCTATAAAAGCCAAACTCCAATTCTGCTCGCTTCAGCACATTTGTCACCCTAACAAAAAATTCTGGTTCTTCATCCTTTATATCTTCCAGTGACCTTGACTCGTGTTCGTCAGCCTTGAACCAGAGAATAGCAAAAGGAAGACTATTACAGTTTATAATGCAGCAAAAATAACAATAGTTTCATTAAACATCAAGCACTTCCTTTGAGTATCCAGTTTCACGAGCCATTTTGTGGGATACGTAATATAAGTTCAGAGAATTTCGTCATGACATAAGCATCTTGAATGTTTTAATCCAAAATAGAAAATTGATGCAATGTAAAATTCTACTATAATGTTGCACCGCCTCCACTACCATGCAGCAAATATGAATCAAGAAACATACCTCCTTAAATCTTAGCAGGAGTAGATTCGAAACTGAAGCTGGCTTTGTCTTATCCCACCTAAACGGATGTCAAAGCAAGCATCGCTATGAGTTGAGAGGCAGAAACCACAGAGATTGCTAAACGTAAATAGTTATGATGACCACTTTACAAAATGATGCTTAAGAAATTCTATGCAATGACAGCATCTGGAAATAAAACAGTAATCATGAAGTTAGGTCAAAATGTCATCCTTCGAGCAAAAAATTACTCACTCAGTTTCAATTTGTTTGTCTCGTTTTGACTTGGCACAGATTTTAAGAAAGTAAAGAAGACTTTTGAATCTTGTGATTTTAAACTAAAGATATACAGAATGTACCAAAATGACTTTTAATCTTGTGATCTTAAATATGTCATGTGGAAAGTTGGAATTGAAGAGTTGTCAAAAAAGGAAAGAGGCATTCTTTTTTAAACGAACTAAAAAAGAAAGTAAGATGAACAAATTGAAACGGAGGGAGTAACAAATAATATGCATGAACTTGGATGAATGAGCGGATAAAATTTGTGGAACATATTTGCGTGGTCCACTTGACCGGTATACATCTTGCACAGGATTTCCCATTTTCAGTTGAGTGAAAAAAATTATTTTAGTAACTCGTGAAACGAAAAGAAGAAATAGTATGTGACAATTTTATATCCTCCATAATCATGAATATCATATTTCACAAAGTGAAATAGTGACGAGGCATGTAGCTGATTGGATGTCTTTTCTAGAGAAACATAGTGCTTCTACTTTCTACTTTTGGTATACTTCTTGTATACGGGGTTTCATTACCCCAATTTTACCAAAATATTACATTATCACAGAAAGAAAACAATATGAGGCAATCTTTTTCTCATCGTTGAAAAGATCTCGTGTTTGCCTATCTCAGTCTCAGTTTATCCAGGGGAATGATACTGAAGTGAATAGATGTTCATTCCATCATATTAGGCTTAGCACACATACCTCACAAGCATCAACTCGTTCACTGAACGCCACATTGCACGCCCTACATCTTTAATGGATAGGTCCCTTGCACTTCTCCCATGCCACAACTCTTTGGTAATATACATAACTTCTTCAACATCTACCTAAAGAGTGATAAAACAGGGATGAAAATGTGTTTCACAATGCTGACTAACAAAAAAATGTGAAATAGCATGCAAAAGAAAATTGAAAAATGAATATTTCTAGGCAAAAGTCATAGACAGCCCCCCAAACTTTGCCACATTTTCCTCTGGGGTACCTAAACCGAGAGTTGTACCTATTGGGTACCTAAACCACTCTGAATTTGTACCACATAAATACTTTTTGCTGATGTGGCAAAAAAAGTGAAGCACCCTTTCCTTGGGCGCGTGACCCACTCTTAAATGTTAATTTTCTTTTTCTTTTTTTTTTGATTAAAAACTTACATCTTTGACTTTAATTAAATTTAAGGAAAAAAAAACATTGGCCCCACTCTTCAATCACCTCCACCCTTGCGTCAGTCATCCCCCCTCCTTCCCTCTTCGTCTTCTCCACTTCTGTCTTCTTCAGTTCTTCTTCTTCTTCTTTTTTTTTAGTTTCTTTATATTTTGTTTATAAAAATTAACTTAAAAAAAGGAGGAAGACAACTGGACCGGTCTTCCTCCTCAATTCTTCCATCCAACTATTTTCCCACCCCTCCATTTCCGGCGAAGCTCCATTTTTTCCTTGCTTTTTTTTTCTCTTCTTCTTGTTCTTCATTATAGCAGTTCATTTCTTTTAATTATTTATATAAAATTAATTTGTGAATTGGATGTTATTTCTTACCATCATTTTTTTTGTCCTTTTTAGATCTGAAAAGTAGCATTACCATCTTGTTCACCGGAAAAAATGGGGATTCACCATTACTATGACTCTTTTTTTTATCTCACCTTTTATTAAAGGTTGGTGGGTCTTGTAAAGACATTGATAGATCTAAATAAGAGAAAAAAAATGGGAATAAATTATTGGTGGGGGTGCGGCGATTAGGGGTGTTGGTTTATTATAATGGACCCCACCGCCACGTGTCACGTTTTCTTTTGACAAAGTTGCCACGTCATGGAGAGTGTAATACACTCTTAATTTTGCTGATTATTGTGAAAAAGGTACCCAATGGGATCGAATTTGGACTGGTTTAGGTACCCAATAGGTAAAACCCTCAGTTTAGGTACCCCAGAGGAAAATGTAAGTTTAGGGGACTATCTATGACTTTTGCCATATTTCTATTTTACTGATCAAAAACTAATATTTCTATTTTACTGATCAAAAACTACTACGAGGAATTTAGATCTACAATCCATACTTTGGCAAAATGAATTCAGCATTTTCATTTATATAAATGATATTGTACAGTATATATCCAGGACCCAAGAAACGAAAAATATAAGAAAAACTACAGAAATTAGAACTTCACACCCTTTAACATCATATTCTGTTTCAGTGCTATCAGTATGCAGGTTAATTCCTTTAAAGATAAAGATAGTGATGTTTGCCTCGATAAATAATATCACGAAAAAGAAAAAGCTGGGAATAGCCTATCGGCTACTAACTTGATGACTTCAAGCAAGCAAATAGAAAGTGCAAGTTCAGGACTTAGTACCTCCACTTGCATCGATGTGCCATATAGCAACTCTTCATGCTCAATAAGGCGTTGATGGAGGATTACGTAGTGATCCGTATCAAAGTTCACCACTGGTTCCATATGGACTTGCAATTCAGCTAGTTGAGTCACAACATAGGAAGCCATTACTTGCCCAAAAATTGCAGGTATAGTCCCCAGAACTGGAATGATGCGGACCCTAAATCCAGGCACTATCTGATATCCATGTTGCAAATTTTAGAAGATGCTAAACAATTACTTTTTTTCAGATCAACAGATGAATGTTATTTATACAGTTTAAAGTTTTTAGTGAAATGTGTCTATTCTCACAAGTTCTTTATAGCAATTTCAAAATTTAGCAGTTCAAAAAGGTGAAATTCTTACTTGATAATCTGAAGGATTTTCTTCTTCTCCGCTGGGCCCTTTAAAGGGAAGCAGCTTTGCCTTGGGTTTCTCTAGAGAAAATACCACAGGAATGCCACCATCAATACCATGATCTTTTCTCAAACGATGTCTTACCTGCTCAATTAGTTTTTCAAGTAATCAACTAAAAGCAAACATGAGAAATGGACAATACTAAAAACAATATTTTCCATTTGTTATGCATGGTCCAACTGTGAATCCTGAATATTCCTAAGCATATAACACCAGCATTGAACTTATAAGTCTTTCATTTTATGATCGAGTTAGTACAAGATTATATAAGTAGTTAAGATTCTGTTCACATAACACAGTCAACAGCCCATAGCCCGACAAAAAATTGGAGATTGAGTCTTTTTTTAATGTATCGTCTTTCAAGCGAATGAAATATCAGGGTAGACTATTGTTACAGACTTGAAGAATATATTCTAATATATGGAGAAACAGTCTCATTACTGGGGAGATTCATGTCCTCAAACATAGAGTTATTATTAGTGCTTTAACAATATCCAGTAAGCCAAGTGATTCCTAAAATGCTCACTTAGCTTCAAGTGTTTGGAAGACGGGACTGTCTCATCCCCAACCAAGAGAGATTAAAGAAGTCAAAATTATCTATTATATAATCTGGTGGATCAAGAAGCCAATGCTCATTTCAGTTTTTTTTTTTTTTAAATGACTCAGAAATAGAATGTGGAGCTAAAAATCTGAAAATTCCGCATGCTGCATGTATAGCGCGATAAAGCTCAACAAAATTACTTACAGCTCGAGATAGAGGGTCATTGGTGGACTCTCTTAAGTCAGCCACACGAATTCTTGTTGGATCAGCCCTTGCGCCAGCTCCAGTTGCAGATAAAACTTTCAAACCTCTTCGAACACAAGCAGCGAGAAGTGCCACCTACAAAGTATTACATAGCAAAAATTCCGAACTGAAAAAGACTCAAAAAGGTATTGTATAGAACGATAACTAATTAGAAACAGGTACTGAAATAGCCATGCCCTTGATTTACTAATTCCATTGAAAGCTTTTACATACTGTGCATCACACAATTGTTTTCTGAAATACAAGACAAAGAAACTAACAATTTCCATCGTGAACTGCATAAACTAATATTCATAAGTACCAAGCTCTTCTCTGGATCATTTTTCAAGAATTCATAATGAAGACAGTGTAAAAGAATCTTCTGGTTCAATGGATTCTATCCAAGTAAGTAAAGAGACTGCTATAATTCCAAAAAAAGTTCCAAATTGTAACTGGCCTCAATTGCGCTATGGAATCACTAAAAGAAAAGTTGCTCCCTAGAAGAGAGAGAACATTAAGACCAGCCTTATTAGTTGCATTCAATGTTTAAGAAAACAGAGAACATGGAAAGAAAAAATTCGCCATCCCCTTCCACAAGGGGAAAAACAGGTAATGAAATAAAAAACAAATGAAAAGAAAATCAAGGCTTGGAAAGGAGGCAATAATAAAACTGTAAAATCAGAGTTTATTCAACTCAGCCAGCAGGTTTTCAAAGTATAGCCAGTAATGGAAAAACTGTAATTTCTACAATCATTTCGCTTTTCAGCCAAGATATGGAAATTTCTATTAAAAAGGAGTAGCAGCAACTGTGAGTGAAGGAACACATAAACAAACCTACCTTTGTGTCGATATTATCAATACAATCAAGGACAAAATCAGGGTGGCCAGAGAGAATTTCTTCTTCAGACGATGAATCATATAACATAACTTTTGCATCTATATGGCACTCTGGGAAAATTGATTGGAAGTGCTTCTTAAGGCATAGGGCTTTCGAGGTACCAACATCCTCTCTTGTGGCAACAGCATGTCTATTTAATGAGGAGACTGACACCTTCAACATAATTAGCCGATATCAGATATTCGGAAACATAGAGGAAAAATTTCTTTTAAAGAACTTATATAACTAGAGCAAATCATGTCCACATACAACAACAGGAATGATCCTTCAACTGAGCCCAAAGGCTTAAAGTTAATTGATTTTATGGTCACACACATTGCAGCAAAATCTCCACAGAATAGCCGAATCACATTACTATTAGATAGCACAATCTTCAACTTAGCATTCAAATTTTAGTGCCTAAAATTGAAGGTTTAAATGAAAAGAATTGTATTTTTCTACACCCTTCAATATCAGGCCAGTTTGTCCTACTTGCAATTAAGTCAAAGTACAACATAGTGGATCATTTTAAATACTTTTTATTGAATGCTGTGTCCTATTCAAAATGCTGAGGCACTTCAAATTTAATAACTAAGTACCGTATGCAATATCCCATGGATTCCAGATCTTTGTAATTTCCTTGCATTGCAATATGCAAATTGGATATATTCAAATATCCAAATCATGTCTTAAACCAACATGAAGGTCTATAAGAGATAGAGAAGAAACTTAAACAGAGCTAAGTCAATAATCTATAGTAATGGAAATCATTAACTATATGCCGCGTCTCTAAATTTCAGGCAAAGGAAAAAGGTGAAATGAAATCTGAAATTTCAAGTTTATGACTTTGATCCTACTTTAAAGAATAAGGAATGGTGTAAGGGAACGTTGTAAAATGAAACAGGAGAAGGGACAGTTAAACAAATGGAGGAGTTAGAATATTCTGTGACAAAAGAAAATAACTGGCAAGAGTTTACAGCAGAGTAATATAAAAGTGAATCAAATGGCAATTAAATACGATACCTGATCGAAATCCACAAGTAGCAGCCTACCAACACCTGACCTCAGAAGCATGGATGCAGCATGACTTCCAACTCCTCCAAGACCAATTACCACAACATATGATGCAGTCACTTTATGTTGGGCTTCAAGGCCAAAGAACTGTATATTCCTAAGAGGCCAGAAAAGAGTACAAAAATAAGAGCAGAAATACAAGTGTTGCCATCAGCAGCAGCCATTAGCGGATGTCTGGAGTTGTAAATGAGCTGACTTGTTTAAAAAGCATGGGCTTAAGTTCAGCTTGGTTATTTATCAGACGAGTTGATCTCGAGCTCTACTTTGAGATCATATATCAAACAGGTTGAACTTTGGATAAACTTATAAGAACACTTGTGTTCATGAATAATTTGTTCTATATATAGCTCTGTAAATATAGTTACTGCAAAATGGTAAAACATGACAAGCTCAGTTTCTCTCGGTACATCATGTATGATATAGAGCTATTTTTCCTATCCTTCTGTGACGTTACACTTGTCCAATCTCAGAAGAGACTGGAAAACTATCCTCTATTGCTGATACCATCATTTACTCGGCTTGGCCAGAGCTAGTTCTCTTCCTTGTACTCCTTTCCTCATTAATAAAATCTTCTTTCCTTGATATAATTCAAAGGGGAAAAAAAATCAAGACTTACCTTGTTAGTTGTTCAGAAACCACTTCATCAGCCAACGGGTTTGAAGTCGTCATTCCATTACATTTGGATCCAGGAAGCTCTGATGAATGAACATTAAACCAAAGAGAACAGAAATGTCAAAACCAGACAAGTATAAACATTAAACCAAAGAGTACAGAAACGTTAAACCACAGAGAACAGAAATGTACCATTTGAATTTAGCGCCTCGCTTATATACCCTTTTCCAACACTTCTGCAAAAGAAAGTTTAGTCGTCAAACCATACACAAGATATCTAGATTATATTAAAGGACCGTTTGGCCACGGATAAGTTTACACTTTTTTCTGGAATTTTATTCGGGAAGATTGTTTGGACATAAGTGTTGTTACAATTTCCTGGAATTCGAAAAACTCCAAAACGCTGTTTTCACAATTTTCACTCCAAATAACACAGAAAAAAATCAAAAAGATCTCCAATTTGTAGATGCAAAGTAAAAGCGTATCCACAACTTCGTTTAAGCAATACACATACACACAAATTTAGTATAAGAATATACTATATATGATTTCAAAAACTTCCAACATACATCAGGGGCGGATCTACTGTTACGGTATACGAGAGTATACATTTATGTGTAAAAATCCACTATAATTATAACAAATAGTAGATACGAACACATAACTATTAAAAAAAAAAAACATAATGAGTTAATGCTAAGACCATTAAAGGTTGAATCCATAAAGTTTAGTGGGGCATGTTTGTTCAAGAAACTAAAAACATGATTTGTGAATCCAAAATGTGTATGGATTAGTAATTACTGGTTGTTGTTAATTGGGAGTGGATTGGAAAGAAGTTTGGAAATAGCAAGTGTAGCAGCAGAACCCAATAGAGCACCAGCTCCAATAAATGCTAAAATCTTTACTTTTTCTTCCATTTTCCTTCCCACACGCCGCCAGTGGCGTTTAGGTTAAACCAATGAAGGAGTGAAGGATTTTTTGGACATAGAAAGGGAACTGTATTGATGAAGCTTAATTGGGCCTGAAGAAATGGGTTTACTGTCTTACAATTTAGGGTCATTTGCACGATTGGCCTTCAAAGGCACTGGTCTTTAATCTTTGTTCCTCAAATTGGTAGTCGTTAATTTTTGTCCTTCACAAAAAATTTCTTGATTTCAGATTCGAACCCCCGCTCAATTAAAAATTAAAAAAAAATCGCAAGATAGAGTTTGGATTCTCAAGGCATCAGGCAGAGTGCAAAATTCTGCCTTGTGAAATTCCTTCTTTTTTTTTTTTTACTGAGCTGGGGTTCGAAACTAGAAACTCGAGGTATTAGGCGATGGATAAAAATTAAAGACCACCAATTTGAGGGCCAAAAATAGTGCCTTTGAAGGGAATCCGCACAAAAAAAATGTACAATTTACAATGGGGTCATTTGCACTTTGGACCCTATTTTGTGCTGGTCTTTAGTTATTGGCCTTCAAATGGACTGGTCTTTAGTTGTTAGCCTTCGCAATCAACTTATGCCTAGAAGGCCACAAATTACGCATAATATTCACTCTAGGCATAAGTTGGGTTTTAAAGAGTAAAAATGAAAGACCATCCCATTTGAAGGCCATAAATTAAGGACAAGTTCATTTGAAGGGAGAACCGTGGAATTGCTTATTTATAATGGGGACAAGTGTACAGATAGTCCATTTTAGGGGGTCACTTGCACTTCTGTTCCTATTTTGTATTGGTCTTTAATTTTTCCCCTCAAACCAAATAATATTTTCATGGGTATTAGTTTATATTTTTGAGTTATAATATCCCACAAGTTATATCCCGGGCTCTCAAAGAATTTATGTCACGCTAGGCATAAGTTCGATAGCTAAAGCCAAAAATTTAAGACCAGCCCATTTGAAGGATAAAATTAAAGAGCAATCCAATTTGAAGAACAAACCGCCGTGCAATTTAAGAAAGATTTATACTTTACTAATTTTACTTTTATTGTTAAATAACTTTTTTTCAAACTTTTTGAATTACTAGTACTCAAATTTAGATTTCAAATTATAGTTAATATGGATCATTTAACAAAATAAACCTTAATAATAATTATTAAGAATGGCATAAAATCAATATTAGATTAGTAAAAGGAACGGAGGAATATTATTTTATTACTATAATAAACAAAAATTGGGTTATCATACTTTTGTCAACAAATGGAAATATTTTTGTTTTGGTTAGTGTTCATCAACTTCCTTTTTCTCTGTAGAAAAAAATGTATTAAGTACTAGTTAGATTTGATAATGTGCGAGAAACAAAAAGAAAAAAAAAAGGATAATGTGCAAGGGCGGAGATGCTATATTTCATATGAGTTTATCCAAATTCAATAATTTTAGCTCAAATTTTACACTCCTATATTTTTTAAAAATTTATTAAATAATATAAATAATAAATTTTAAACCCAATAAATCAAAATAACTGTAATATAAAAATCCTACTTCAAATTCGTAATATTCAAATCTTAAATTCACTTATTATACAGGCATGTAAGAATACTTATAAAGTAAACTCTGTTCCAAATTAACGTCATGCTAGCTCAGCTGAAAATTAAATGTTTCTAATAACTCCCAAGTGCTTTTCTGCAAGTTGTCTTACATATAAGATAATCATCAATAATCAACAATAATTAGAGCATATGATAAGCCAACCGACGTCAATAATAATTAGAGCATATGATAAGCCAACCGACGTCAAGAGTTCCACTTGTCTATTTCAGATTGACGATGTTGTGACTTCAACAGTATTATCTCTTTAAAACAAAACTTGGGGTCAACAATCAAGATTGGTAATTGCAAACAGATAAGCGATTGATTGGCCAAGAAACTAGTTTGGTATACTATAATAAACAAAAATACATATACAATGGGTTAAGTTTATAGATGGTTATATCCAATCTTTACTTTATTATACTAAAATAAATAAAATTACTAAATTATTTTTTATAACAAGAAAACCGGTCAATTTTACCTGACTATCACGAATATCACTAGACTGTATTTTATTAATTAAAAGGTCTTTCAATTTTACCTAAGTATCACAAAAAATTATTAGGAGAAAACAAAAGAGACATCTTAAATGATATTTAGGCAACAATGAATGACTTTTTGGTGATAAACAATTTCTTTGATGACTTGTTGTGGTACTTATACAAAGGTGAATATTTGTTTATTATAAAAAATAGTTTAGTGACTTTCTGTGAAATTTGAACAATTAATGCAATAAAATAAAAGTTAAATGATCATTCATGAAATTACCATTGATAATTGATATAGGGGACGTTGTCATTTTGTTGTATTTGATTTGCCTCGACGGGAAGATCAGTTTATAAAACAACAAGAAAAGTGATAACTAAGTCTTGTTCCAACACAAATTAAAGCTGAGCAAAGACAAATTTTTCTGAGTTCTAAAATCTAAAAAGTAAAGTAAATAAGAAGAATTAGGTTCTGACGAGATTTACATTAATCAGCTAGTATTCAGAAGATTGTTACTATTGTTATCACTGTTATTAATATTATTGTTGATTTATAATGTTGATCAAAGCTTTTCTAGAATATAAATCGTGGGCTGATTTCTCAGAGAGTTACTCAACTAATAATTATTATCTCAGAAAATCATATTTCTTCTTAATTCCAATTTCCTTTACCAAAGAAAGTGACTTTCTGATTAATAAATATTAATTAAGTGACCATCCGCGATCAACTCTATAAATCGTCCACCATAGGTTAGTCCTTGATCAATTATCGCTCTATATGTTAAAATAATCAATTCTTAATTCATTGTACTTTTAAAGTTCAATGTTATCACAATCACATGGAATATGTTTTGATATGTCTACGTGTTATTAACCATTAAGCGTGCTAAATATATGTGTTTAACTGTTTATATATCATGCAACTTGGGAAGATGATTCCACAACTTGTAAGAAATTTCACAGTTTACATGAAAAAAGGGCAGTGCCTTTTGAGCATTTAAATCTGCATGAGGGTCATGCAAAAGGATATAAAGTGATGGACTATTTCACATTACAGGCAGCAACTGTAGAATTGTCTCGACACAAACTTTTTGATAATTGTCTTTCAATTTGGAAGTTTTATTCTTTTGTGAACCGTATTAGTCAAAATAGGAATTCGGTACGTGGACGAGTACGCACTCGGAGAAATTTAACTCACAGAAATATCTCCGGTCAGAGTTCAAGGCCGTAGCTGGGTAACATATATATTTCAGATATGATTTGAGTTGATTGTAAACCTGGTACAACACTGATAATTTGCCTCACCCCAGGATAAAGTAACCGGTAGCTCGTCCGTGACCAGTTGCAATAAGCTTCGGAGGTAACTGGCCCTAGAAATTCTTGATTCACTTTAGCCGTTACACACCGATGTACGTAACGGCTTTAACGTGCAGATAATGATCATTATGAGGGGATGGGTACACGGAATATTATATAAGCACTCAGTTTGTAACAAGCATACAAGCTCTGACTTTTCCGATGATATTATATCTGACAGTTATGCCGGAGACAATTTATTTAATAAGATCTTCTTTATTCTTTCTGCTTTACAATTTGTTACTATTTACTTATTAGCTTAATTTTCATTACAAGACCGTCCTTAAGCATCAAGAAGTTGATATTTCATCATTATAATTTGTGTGTATCCTCAACCTTCAAATGTAAATTCAATTGTTAAATATCATAAGTTACAGATTTAGGTAAACATGAACCTTGCTATTTACAACCACATATAGCAGATATGATAAATTATTCGCATTCGTTATTTATATCAAATCAAATAATTTAATCTTAACCGTTAAAAATTAAAATGAAAATAGCATTACTTAACCATATATGTTAAGTGAAAAATGTTTGTATGAAAGTGGGTACTTCACATCACTGGTTTAACGTAAACATCTAATTCGCGTAAATTTTTGCCGAAGGATACGTGATGCCCATGAAGGAGAACGAACCGATGAGGGCGCGGATAACAGAGAAGGACTGATAATTCTAGGCTGATAATAACTTCTTAAAAAGAGGTACACATGACACCTTAAACGAATTCCACATTAGAAAATGTGAGAGGAAGTAAAGATCAGCTTTACAAGACATTCCAATACTAGTTCTCCTGATAACCGCTCTTTTAGGTTCGATAATATGATGTTTAGTCCAAATGGCAATCCGTAAAACTTGTCGGGCCAAAACAAATAATACGTGTACGAGCTAACATCACGATAGGATATTACCTGGTATCGAAACACAAGCTACAAGATTAAATTAAGAAAAGCACTCCGTAAGAAAAGCTAAGCATATAGTAATAATCCTGCATTAAGTTGAAGATATATGTTTGTTCAACCACACGATAGATTATTTAATACTAAAACTGATGTGGACGAGCAGTGGTTTGCGTTAGATGAAATAAATTAAGTTGTTGCCGTAAAGCAATATATCCAACATCATCCGCATGCTTATCTTAGAGTTTAATCTTTCTGAAAGCACACAAAAAAAAGAGTAAGGTTAATAAAACATTCAAAATTCAAGTAAGTCAATAAAACTATTTTTAATGACGTCTAGTTTTTAAAATATTTTTTAAAATTTTTATTTCATTCTTGCAAAAACCAAAAAGGAAGTGCATAATTCTTTTGACCTATTTCTGAAACAATTTAATAGGCGTTTGGACAATATTTGATTGAATATTTTAAGAGATAATATTTGAAATTAAAATTGAAAAAAAGTATTTTCAAAGTTGAACGATAAACCCATTATGCTGGTCAGAGTCATTTTTGTCCAAGAGGTGTCAATCTCTTTATTGAAAATTTATATTGTTCATATATATATATATATATATATATATATATATTGACCTTTTTTTAATAAAATTTATGATCCGCTACCTGGTACTGGTGATGGGAGTTGCTATTATCTGAACACTACCAAGCTCCCATGCTCTTATCAATGATTCAAATGATTTTATAGGTAGTAGGTTTGAGAAGGAACAAGTCATATGCAGTAACCTGTTGAATAAGTCCATATGAGGAAATATAATTTTCCCAATCTAACTAAGCCACTTTATATCTGTCAGGAGTTCATTTGAACCAAAAAGGGAAAATGAAAAAAATCAATAGCCAGCTGGTGCTCAGCTTACAGTGTAATTCTATCTGTCTTTTCTCTTTTAAAAAACAATCCAAAAAACTTTCATACTAGAGTATTATACTAGAAAGTTAATTCAATTTCTTTTATTAATCGCACTATAAGTTCTGTGCATCGGAAATATAAGAAATATTTACTCAATCAAGGTACTTATTAGGTAGTAATTACAAGTAAATTTCTTGATAAATAATTGATAATTTGGTAAAAATGATAATCATTCTGCTATCACAAGTTAAAATTAAGTAAGTGTGTGTATACATAACATAAATCCTTGGAAAGACAGTGAAGGGATCAGAAGAACCAGTTAGGACAATAATTGAAGCAGAATAAAAATAAAAATAAAAAGAGTATGTGAATTTGCATTTGAAGTTGAAAAAGAGTATTTGAAAATTAAAATTATAGTAGAGCGGGAATTTCAATTGGAGAAAAATAAGTTGATGTGTAGTGAGTGAAAATCATTATCTTGTTTAGAATACTGCCCAAATCAGGTTTTTCAATTTCAAATTCTCTATTTTAAGATAAACTTGGAAAGGTAAACAAAGTTAAAAATTATCTAAAATTAGTGTTTACATCAAATTAAATCAATATATACCAGGATGGAGTCTTACTATTATTATTACTTATCATGATTAAGTGATCAATATGTATTTTTACATTAATTTTTATTATTCCCTTTAAATTACTTAATTTAGTATAAATATAGAGTGTAAATAATTATTTATCGCAATAAAATTAGAGCTAAAAATGAAGCCTTAATCAATTAGTAGAGACCTCCACCTACTAGTGGCTCCAAGAGGCAAGTTTGTGATTTGAGTGATCACATGGAAGCTTAGCCAGAGGACAGTTAATAAACTCCTCAAATTGAATAGATTAAAACACAGAAAATTGAGTTAGTATGATTTAGATGCAGTGAAGGGACACAATCTGTAATTAGTTTGAAGGGACGCAATCAGTAATTAATTTACTTCAAGGTAAAGATTTCCTTTTCACCTTTTAGTTTAGCAAAAAAGTTGTTGAGATAGATGTTTCGTAAATGACTTTTTTTATATAATTTTTCTTGCAATATATGTATATAGATCTTAATTGACCGCAGTTTATTTGAACAAATTAAAAATTTTATGAGAAAATATAAAATTACGGATTGGATCATTTGAGCTTCTGCCTCTATTTTGTGCTGGTCTTTAATTTTGTCCCTCATAACAAACAACTTCTTTTGTGGGCATAAGTGTATTTTTTTCACATTATAATATCCCACAACTTATGCGGATCACCTTTTGTGTTATGAATGATATTGATGATGTGGAGGACAGCAGGGCTAACACTAAAGATAAGAGTACTTTTATTCAACCTAGAAGGAGTAACCGTGTGAAAATACCATCTAAAAGATTAATTGATTTTGTCGTGCGACCGGGTTAACCGAATGTAGTGGGGAAATGCGTAATATACAACAGTTGGAATATGAGAAAACTGCTATAAGTAACTATCTCTAGGAATAGTTTGGATAGACTATTGTTGCATTGTATTTCTGCTTCTCATCTATATTTTCTGAATTTCTCTTCTCATCTCTTCTTGTATCTTCTTATTCCTTTGTTGTTTCACTACAATTTCCAGTTGTTTGTAACTCTTTCTATTTAATTAATATAGACAGTCGAGTTGTTGATATTGTTTTTGTTCTATTGGTGCTTTCATCTAGAGGTCTTTTAATGGAGGACCAACAACTCAAGGCTCTCATGGATGGATCTGTAAGGGAAGCAACGACTTCCTTCTCGAAGGAACTAACTGAAATTCATGCAATGTTACTGGAAGTAGTGGGTAAAAACGTTCATGACCCATCAATGGCAGTCGCACGACAGGAGAACACTCCGACGACACCCACTCTTTGTTATAGGCCAGCGGTGGTGGAATTTGGACGGTTTCGAGGCGAGAATCCGGATGCTTGGATATTCCAAGCGCAATGCTACTTTGATTTCTATGGGATTGAAGATTCACAGAAACTAACGATGGCATCGTTCTATCTCGATGGAGAGGCGCTAGAATGGTATCGATGGTTGTTTCGGAACAAACAACTGGTCGGATGGGAACTGATGGATATAAATTATTCATGTAATTTCAATATAAAAATATAATATTTTAAAAATAAAACATGAATTATTTATATCATATTCTCGCACTTTTCTAACAAATCTTGCAGGAAAAGAATACATGAAAAAAGAGAAGAAGCAAGAACTAAAAGCCAAGAAATGAGGATGCATCCGTGACAACTTTACCAAAGACTACACAAAGTCAAGAGAAACAAAGTTATGACAAATTCTCACCAAAATTTCATGATAAATTATCATGTCAAATTCTCAAGATTGCATGATAATTTGTCATGCCAATTTCTCAAGATTGCATAATAATTTGCCATGCCAATTTCTCATCAGGGAAATATTATTCTATTGAATTTCTCTTGCAATGTCTCTCCAAGACTTCTAGGAATTTTTCTATAAATAGGCATATGTTTGTAGAAGGAAAAAACCCATCTTTCATCCTATTTGCATCTAATAGTGAAGAGGACACAAGAACTAGTCTTGGTGTCTCTCTTGGATCTTGTAGTAAATATATTTTCTTAGTCTTTATTTCTATTTAGTTTTCCACTCCATAATGGAGTAAGTTTCCTTGGTTGGGATACTATATGAAACTTGATGAAGCTATTATAATAAACATCTTTATTCTATTATCTTCTTATGTTGGGATTTTCTCTTTATCATCTCTATACACCAAGGTATTTGATATTAATTATATATATTATTGGATATAAGTATATCTCTTTGCAAAAATCTTTATCTTGTTATTTTATTTCTTATTCGGGAGAAGAGAACGATTTAAACAAGTTTAATGATTTAAATGATCGTTATCTTATTTCTTTTAGTCCTAATTCTCACGGAGGGATTAATTCAAATAAGTTTATTGATTTAAATTATCTTTATCTTATTTCTTTCAGTCCTAATTCTCACGGAGGGATTGACTCAAATAAGTTTATTGATTTAATGGATCTTTGTCTTATTTCTTTCAGTCCTAATTCTCACGGAGGGATTGACTCAAATAAAATTATTGATTTAGCAAAAGCTAATCGAAAGAGGCTTTTGTTCACTTGGTGCAATCAACTAAGATGATTCTTGTTTGAAGCCATTACTTTAATTGGTTAACTACACTAATCGAAATAGGTGTTATTAATTAATTATTGTTTAATGTCACTAATTACTTGTCAATAAATTAATAGTATAAGCGAGAGTGGTGCTATTAACATATTGTCGTTATGTGGAGTGATTGTATTAGAAATAAGCAGTCATTCTTTAAACAGAGAAATAAATAATAAACTTTTGATTTTATTATAATAATTTTATCTTGCCGATTCAAAATATCCCAACCTCTATCTTTTATTAGAAAAATTCAAAAATATTTCTTATTTTGTTATCATAATTTTCAAGACTTTTGTACAACTCTCTTTTCATCAATTTGATCTTATCAAATAGTGACAAAAATAATACAAATCTGTAGCCTAGGTGGTTCCAATCTCTGTGGGACGATATCTTAAACTTTACTATAATTTGATAGAGTACGAGCAGAAAATACCTATGCACATTAATCTCGTCAGAAGCATTTTGCAGAGAAAGCAAGGATTCGTTTCAAGCTAAAAGGTCTTAAATCTGTTGAGGGCTGTCTGGAAAAGCTCAGGTAGGTAACCACCGTATCCGAGTTACAAGCACGTTTTGAAGACATAGCCAATGAGACAGATGATATCTCCGATGGGTTGATGGTAAGGCTTTTTTTTTTTTTTCTGGTCTTAGAGAAGACATAAAAAATTCAGTTCTCAGTCACGAACCCAAAATGTATGATGACACACTTAAATGGGCACATATACATAAGCGTCGAATCCAGGCAGCAAAAGCCCGAACCGACCAGCTTTTGCTAATAGAGGGGCGCCTCTTTTGCCTAGCCCTAATCAGGGTCCCTCAACCTCTTCCACTCCAATAACTTCCACTTTGAACCGCCCACCCCTTAAACGCCTTACTCATGCTGAGATTCAGAATCGGCGTGAGCGTGGATTATGCTATTATTGTGAGGAAAAATACACTGCAGGCCACAAGTGTAAGTCTCCACCTCAGCTACTTCTTCTAACTAACAGATCCGATATTGAACCCGACTTATCGGAGCCATTTATCTATGATGACCTCTTAACCGAAGGGATGCAAGTTTTAGAGGTCCAAGAGCAGTCTGTTATTTCATATCATGCCTTGGCGGGTGGACATGCATCATCCACACTACCATTCCTCGGGCATGTAAATGGATCTCGGGTCTAAGTTTTGTTGGACGGAGGAAGTAATCATAATTTTGTACAGATGCGAGTAGCCAAGTTTTTGCAACTTCCAGTAGAGTCCACTCCCAACTTTTCTATTATGGTGGGTAGCGGTCAACGACTCCGTTGTGAAAGCGTGTGCGACAGGTTCCTATTACGTTTCAAAGTTATATTCTCACACTTGATCTGTATGTGCTTCCTATGCATGGTGCAGACAAAGTTCTTGGGGATGCGTGGCTTTCTACGCTAGGAAGAGTGGTGCAAGATTATACTGAGCGCTTGTTTGAGTTCACTTCAGAGGGGAAAACTATAAGTTGGAAGGGAGATATTCTAAACGCTGCAATGCCGATCCAATTGCATAGCCTTCTTAGATACGTTGCTACTGATGCAGTGTCTTCATATTACTGCCTACAACTGGTGCAAAATGAGATGTCGGCTGAAGAAGTCACTAATCTAGACCCGGTCCCTATTTAGATGAGTTTGCCGATGTTTTCCAGAAACAACAGGGATTGCCGCCATCACGGTCACAAGATCATGCGATTCATTTAAATCCTGGGGCGGAACCAGTAAATGTCAAGCCATATCGCTATCCCTACTTCCAAAAACAAGTCATGGAACAGTTGGTTGCCGACATGCTGAGGGATGGGGTTCTCAGGCCTAGCAGGAGATCATTTTCCTCTCCGGTGTTGTTAGTCCGAAAGAAGGATGGTACGTGGAGATTTTACGTGGATTAAAGGGCTTTCAATGCCATTACTGTGAGGGAAAGGTTCCCAATTCCCACTATTGATGAGCTATTCAATGAGTTAAATGGTGCGGTTTATTTTTCAAAGTTGGACTTACTACCAGGTTACCATCAAATCAGGGTCAGAATTGAACATGTAACAAAAACAACATTTCGAATACATGATGGACACTACGAATTTTTAGTTATGCCATTCGGGTTGTCTAATGCCCCGTCAACATTTCAGGCCACCATGAATGAGATATTTCGGCCTTATCTCTGACGGTTTGTGTTGGTTTTTTTCGATGATATCTTGACCTATAGCTCCATTTGGAAGGAACACCTTGTCCACTTACGATCAGCGCTCGAATTACTTCGACAATATCAGTTGATGGCCAAGAGGGCCAAATGCTTATTTGGTCAGCTTTCCGTAGAGTACCTCAGACATGTGATATCTCAGTACGGCCTAAGTGTGGATTCAAGCAAAATCCTAACCATTCAATAGTGGCCTCCGCCTAAGAATGTTAAGGAAGTACGTAGTTTTCTAAGGCTCACTGGCTATTATCATCGCTTCATTCATCATTATGCATCCATAGCAGGACCCCTCACAGCTTTGTTGCACAAAGAATCATTTGTGTGGAATTCTTCTACCTAGTCTGTCTTTGAGGCTTTAAAAGCTAAACTCAGCACAACTCCTGTATTAGTATTAATGGATTTTTCCCAGGAGTTTCAACTAGAAACGGATGCATCCGGGTGAGGTATAGGGGTTGCCTTGTCTTAGAAGGGGCAACCAATAGCCTATTTTAGCCAAAAGTTGAGCACACGCATGCAGGAAGCATCCACGTATCACAGGGAGATGTTTGCATTACCCAAGCAGTGAGTAAATGGCATCAATACTTATTGGGATGCAAATTCAGTATATACATTGATCAACAATCACTCACAAACCTGACCAATCAAACTATACAAACGTTGGAACAACAAAAATGGCTTAGCAAGTTGGTGGGGTATGACTTTCAAATTATCTACCGCCCAGGTAAATTAAATCAAGTTGCCGATGACCTTTCTCGTCCTTTTGAGGATGTTTTACTAGCTATTTCTTCTCGGAGTTATGAGCTTGAAAAGGAACTGAAATCTCTCAATCCATCACACACCGAGCTGCTTGGTATCCATAAGCAATTAGAAAGCAACCTGACACCTACTTGGGCTATGTTTTTCGGGATGGTCTCCTATTTTTTAGGGGACGATTGGTCATACCCTCTGATTCCCCACTGCGTAATAACTTGCTACATGAGTTTCATGACACTTCGATTGGGGGTCACGCTAGGGTGGCACGTACATATCATAGATTAGCTTCGAATTTTTACTGGAAGCAAATGAGGCGTGATATCCATATTTTGTTGTTTCCTGCCAACAAATGAAGGACGTTCACCACCATCCAGCTAGATTATTGCAACCCTTACCAATTCCTGATTTGGTATTCTAAGACATTGCAATGGATTTCATCACGTGCTTACCTAGCTTAAAGGGAAAATCCACTATCATGACAGTGATTGATCGTTTAACAAAGTATGGTCACTTCATTCCTTTGCCTTCCACTTTTTCCACACAAACTGTTGCTGAAGCCGTTGTGGTGAGAATTATTCGTCTTCATGGGCCACCAAGAACCATATTAACTGATCGTGATCCTAGGTTCTTGCACATCTTTTGGCAGGAAATCAATTGTTTGCAGGGCACTTCTTTGGCAATGAGTACCGCTTACCATCCACAATCTGAGGCCCTTAAAAAATGCGTGGAACAGTATCTTCGTTGCTATGTCACTGATTCTCCACACCGCTGGGTTTTCATGTTATCTTGGGCCGAGTACTGGTATAACACTTCGCACCAAACTTCGACAGGTATGACTCCCTTTCAGGCTCTTTATGGGAGAAAACCTCCTACTATAGCTCATTACATCAAGGATAACAGTCCTAGCGAGCTGGTGGAAAATTATTTTCTGGATAGGGATGAGATTTTGGTACTGTTAAAGCTCAATTTGATTAAGGCACAGGCTCGCATGAAGAAGTTGGTGGACAAACATCGTACCGAGCTTGAGTTTGCTATGGGGGACTGAGTGTTTGTCAAGCTTAAGCCATGTCGTCAAAACACTTTGCGCCTGCAACAACATCCAAAGCTGGGCAGGCGTTATTTTGGACCTTTCCAAGTCCTTAAATGCATTGGTCAAGTGGCATACAAGTTAGATTTACCGAACACGGTTCGAATTCATCCTGTTTTTCATGTTTCGATATTAAAGCGATGTGTTGGAGAACCAGAGCAACATATTACCCCATTAAGTCTAACTGATTTTGCTGAACAGTGGGTTGAGTCTTCCCCAAACCTTGAGGACAAGGTTCTTTCATAGGAGGGAAGTATTGTTATGAATGATATTGATGACGTGGAGGACAGTAGGGCGAACACTGGAGATAAGAGTAATCTTATTCAACCTAGAAGGAGTAACCGTGTGAAAATGTCATCTAAAAGATTAACTGATTTTGTAGTGCAGCCGGGTTAACCGAATGTAGTGGGGAAATGCGTAATATACAGCAGTTGGAGTATCAGAAAACTGCTATAAGTAACTATCTCTAGGAATAGTTAGGATAGGCTATTGTTGCATTGTATTTCTGCTTCTCATCTATCTTTTCTGAATTTCTCTTCTCATCTCTTCTTGTATCTTCTTATTCCTTTGTTGTTTCACTACAATTTCCAGTTGTTTGTAACTCTTTCTAGTTAACTAATATAGACAGTCAAGTTGTTGATATTGTGTTTGTTCTATTTTTCCCTTAAAAAACTTATGTCCCCATAGGCATAACTTTGATTGCCGAAGGACAAAAATTAAGACCAGCCCATTTGAAGGGCAAACCATGCAATTTCTTCTGTAAAAGAATTGTAGACATTAGATGACGGTCTAAAATTTTATTAGTCTCAATGGCTTATATATAATTGTACAATTTTTTTGAAAACTCAAAAGGGATTAAAACCTAAATAATAGCCTAAAAATGGACATTTGTGTAAATCGTCCGAGTTTTTAGTCAACATCTCCTTCATCTCGTTTTATGATAGCGATCCACATAATCAATGACATATATCATTCAATTTGCCAAAAAACAAATTGCTACTTTTTTTTTTGGTCGAAAAGCAAGTAAACGCTTAAAACATTAGTATACACTACGTTTGATTTATTTCCTTGCTCCGTGAGCAACTTTGGCTCCGAATCTTATACTACTAATAAGTTCGATTCCTAAGTTTCTTATTTCTCACAATTAAAGTAATGGAAAATGTAATTGTCATGTTATAGAGTGGTTGATAAGCATATTTATCAAAATGTACACGTATCATAGTGTGTGATATGCATATCAAGAAAGGATTTAGATTTTGACTTTGGGGTATAAACAAGGTTTGCCGCAAATTAAGACAGGCCAATTTTTTGAATAAAGTAAGCAGAAAGAAACATCTCTTGAAAATGACTTGTTAATGAAAGGTTAGTGTAATGCCATCCTAAAATGAACTGGCCTGAAAATAATCAAAAACATGGTTGTCATGACATATCTCAGTAGGGGATCGTTTACCAAAAACTAATAAGTAATTTTTATAAATATTTGACTACATATTTATAAATATTATACTAAATACTCCATTTATAAATATTTAACTGTGAACACAATTATTAATATGTTGTTCTTGAAGTCGTTGTAGAACTCATAAACTTCAAGAGTTAAAAGCTTATATGATCACTCAACTTTGGGTAATTGGCCATTATAGTCATTCAACCTTATTTGTCTTCGAAAAATCACTCAATTTTGGGTAAATGGCCTCTATAATCACTCAAGTTTATTTTGTCTTCTAAATATCACTCAATTTTGGGTAATATGAACTTTCAGTTAGTATTGCTGACAATTAGGCTAATTGAATTTATGGCTCACTTGTTTACTTTGATAGAATTTTATATTCTTAGAATAATTTTTATTATTATTATTTACACTGTTAGAAATAAAAGATTTTTTCATCGACATTCAATGAGAAATTTGTAGTATAAAAAAAAAATCCCACCGAACTAGCTCACCGGGAAAACACATGGTAGGAAACAGGTTCCCATTGAAGCGCTGGGGAACTTCATAGTATTTCCGTGTGAAAACACTACTATTTAAATTTTTTTCATTGATAATTAGTGGGTAATAGCCACTGAACTTTTTGGGCGTGGGAAATTCAGTGGGAAAATGGAGAATTTTTTGTTGTGTTATGCCTTGTAATATTACTTGATATATTGTCTAAGTTCATTATTTGTATGTGTTAATGATGAATGATATCCTAAACTTTAGTATTATATGCACTAATTGTGATGAATTGGATCCTAAATAAATAAATAAATATAATTATTGATTTAAATTTTTTAAGATATTTTAAAAAATTATAACTGTCACTTCACTAATTATGTACCGGAAATTATATTTTCGACTAAAATGATTATGAAGGCCAATTACCCAAAGTTGAGTGATTATGGAGGCCAATCACCCAAAGTTGAGTGACTTTTGGAAGACAAAACAAAGTCGAGTGACTATAGAGGTCATTTACTCAAAGTTGAGTGACTTTTGAAAAACAGAATAAAGTTGAGTGACTATGATGGCTAATTATCCAAAATTGAGTGACCATATAAGCTTTTAACTCTAACCTTCAAATTTTAGAACCGCCTCTTATGTAATAGTGCCAGTTTTATATACTAAATTTTTATTGATCATGAGACATTTTCTGCTTATATAATTTAGCAAGAACAACATTATCAGACCAATTGCTTGTTTATCACACAATTCATCGAAAGCTTGGTTTGCAATTCAGCCAGCAACCAGCAGCCAATATGATTTATTTGTTTGTTGTACTCCACGTAGTTGTCTATATAAAATAAAGGTAAAAGTCATAGATAGCCCCCTAAACTTTGCCACATTTTTTTTTAGGGTACCTAAACCGAGGTTTGTATCTATTGGGTACCTAAACCAGTCCGAATTTATACACATAAATACTTTTTGCTGATGTGGTAAAAAAAGTGAAATGCACTCTCCTTGGGCACGTGAAGTACTCTTCAATACTATTTTTTTTTTTGTTTGGTTGAAAGCTTACCTCTTTTAAAATATGACTTAAATTAAATAAATAAATAAAAAAACTAAAAACTGGACAGCCCGTCAGCCAACTCCCCTCACCCCTCTTCGTCTTCTCCACCACTGCTTCTCTTCTTCAATTTTTTTTTGTTTCTTTTGATTCTTTCTATAAAAATAATTTGTGAATCAGATGTTTCTTTTGATCACCATTTTCTTTATTTTTTCTAAATCTAAAAAGCACCATCACCATCTTGTTCACCGAAAAAAAATGGAGACTCACCACTGTTAGTACCTTTTTTTTTTTTTTTATGAAGTATGCATTCTCACCTTTCATTGATTAACTTATATTTAGTAAGAATTTTAAAGATTGAAGGACCATAATTTTAGTGGTGGCCCAGCGGTGGCCGTCGCCGAATTCGACGGTGAAGAAGTAAAAAGGAATCCTAAGGAGAGGGGAAAGAAAGAGATAAGAAAGGAGGAGTGTGTCTTAGAAAGACATTGGTGGACCTAAATGAAGGAAGAAAAGGGGAATAATTGTTGGTGAGGTAGGCTGCTGGGGGTGGGGGGACGGCGGTTGGGGGTGGTGGTGCGGCGGCCAGTGGTGGGGGAGCAGCGGCCGGAGATGAAAATGAGGGGGAGGGGGGGGGGGGGGGGATGTTGTATAATTTATTTTTAATTATTATGATCGATCCTGCCGTCACGTGTCATGTTTTCATTTGAAAAAGTTGTCACACCATGGAGAGTGTAAGACACTCTCCTAATTTTGCTGATTATTGTGAAAAAAGTATTTAATGGGATCGAATTCGAACTGATTTAGATACCCAATAGGTACTCGATTTAGATACCAAAAAAAAATGTGACAAAATTTAAGGGCTATCTATGACTTTTGACTAAAATAAAGAATAGAAAGGAATAGAGAGGGTACCATTCCATGTGTCAGGTGGGACATTAGTTTTAAATATATTTTGGATCTAGTTTTGGCTTTGAGCCCGTTTGGATTGACTTATAAGTTGCTTATAAGCTGTTTTCAGTTTTTTTTGAGTGTTTGGCTGGCCAGCTTAAAGTCATTTTATGCTTAAAATAAGCTCAAAAAAATAATTGGGCCCATTTGACTTAACTTATGTAAAGCAGCTTATAAGCTGAAAACAGCTTATAAGTCAAAAAAAAAAAATTAGATTACCCCAACTTATTTTTTTAACTTATAAGCTGTTTGTAGCTTATAGGCATAAGGTCATCCCATCCAAACATCCTCAAATTGTCTGATTACTAGCTAGTCAGGTTCTTCATTAGATTAATATCCAAATATGACAACTAATATGCTTTTTTTACGGCTTAATTTAGAAGATAAAGTCGAATCATTTCTAGCAGCTTTAGAGCCTGTTTGGATGGGCTTAAAAAAAGCAGCTTATAAGTTGTTTCCAGCTTATAAGCTAAAAATAAATAAATTGAGGTAGTCCAACTTATTTTTTTTTTGGCTTATAAGCTGTTTTCAACTTATAAGCTGCTTTAGATAAGCTATAAGCTAAGTCAAACGGGTCCAATTAATTTTTTGAGCTTATTTTAAGCACAAAATGACTTTAAACTGACCAGCCAAACACTTAAAAAAACTGAAAACAGCTTATAGGCAACTTATAAGCCAATCCAAACGGGCTCTTAGTTTAAAAGCAATTACACAATTTAAAACTATGGGGTGAATGAGCACGTCAATTGAGGCTAGACCATTTATGTCTAGTACGCATTTGGACATGCAATTTAAAATCACGAGAAGAAATCAGTATTTAGATATGTATTTCATTTCATGATTTTAAATTATAATTTTAAATTTTTTAAATATAAAATTTGATTAATAAGTTTATATTTTGTAAAAATAAATTTATAAGTTGGTAGATATTTTTAACAATTACTCCCGTCAATCATTTACTAACTTTTATTTATATCTGCCATGTGGGAGGATTATAATAAAGAGTAGTTACATTACTATTCATGTTAAATTTTCTTTTTTATTGAACTAAAGTTTGATAAATTGATGTTGTATTTTTTAGAAAGGCCTTCTAGAAGCGTATTAATTTTGTTATGAATTATGACTTGCTCATTTTGTAAGATTGTATAAGAATTGAGAATATTTTGATAATTTTCACAACTTATGAATTTTTATGTTTATAAGAAAAAATACAACTTAAGAAATCCAAATTGCATGTCCAAACATGATTTCAAATCATGATTTCATCTCATGATTTCAAATCATGTCCAAACCGTTTCCTAGTCACATGCATACTTAACACCTGTCACACGACGTGACATGCCTAGACATGCTAAGGATCTCTGAAAGATATCCAATAGGTTTCATAGGCTACCTCCTAAGAAGGTAGAACGAGAGCTTTTGGGATAAATGTAACCAAAGAAAACAAATTCACATAAAGCATGTAAACAATTCAAGGTTTGAAAACTAATACTAATAGACTTAAGACTTAAACTGTAAGCTAAACATGTAAGAAAATAACTGAAATTGGAACTTTAAGGTACTAGTTAAATTGTAATAGAAATTAAGGTACACATAATAGCCCTGCGTACGTGAGATCTGCAACACGAAAAGGGCCGAGGGAGTGTTAACCTATCTCCCCAGCAAACAATAGCCCATACGAGCATATGGGTAGCTAATCACGACACTCACGTAGGGGAAGGCCAGATAGCTCTCGCGTATGAACGTGACCCAATAATGTATGAATGAATGTTGAAACCTAACATTAGTATCATAACAAGACACATAACGAGTGATGATACAAATAAGCATATATTATTGTCACGTTTTCATATAAAGTCATAATGAATTAGAATGGAGTGAACTGAATAATTGAGCATAAAAAGACATAGAATATGAATTTCACGAATCATGGTATCATGGTGGTTCTAATGAAAGTCCCTGTTAAAAGAGTAAGCCTTAACTTACCTGAGAGCTACAAGCTCAACTATTCCTCCAATAAATTTCGAATCACAATTTACATGATAATCTGGCTAAGTCTATATCAATATAGGGTAAAAAAATTAAATTTTATACACAATTTTCTTGTCTACCGAAAATCCCGCTTAAAGTATTATCTTATTCAGAGTAAGAGCTCGTTTGGATTGACTTATAAGTTATTTTTAACTTTTTTGAGTGTTTGACTGGCAGCTTATAAGTCATTTTGTGCTAAAATAAGATTCAAAAAATAATTTATTCTGTTTGACTTAATTTATCTAAAGCAGCTTATAAGCTGAAAGTAATTTTTTTAAGTCCATCCAACAAGGCTCTAACTCAACGAATCAATTTGCAGGGTTCAAGTCCGACAAATCAACTTGTTCCACCTTCCACCCTATAGTTTAGGGGCGTGACAGCAAAAAAAACATTTTTGAATTTTATACCAATCGAATCTTGACACGTAAAATAGGAGAGGCCCATGTATTATTTTAACTTTTTAAGAGTACAACTGTATGAATATTACATCACATCAGCTACAACTGTTTGTATACACGTAACGTCAAATTTCAAATTTTAATTTACTAAAAGTAGTTTAGATTATTTAATAACGCATAGTAGTAGATAAGAATAAAGAATTGCAGCAGAGTTTCAGGAACCGTTTGGAAATGGAATTATTCATATTTCCCGAATTTTTTCACTTTATTTAAAATCAATATTTAATCATAAAAATTTCAAATATAATTTTAAATTATATTTAGAAATCATTTGACCATGAGAATTATTCAATTTTTTTCCGAAAATTCTTTTCACTTTATTTGAAAATCATTTTTTGGCCTTGAAAATTCAAATACAACTTGAAACTTTCACTTTTTTCTTCTTTCATTTTTTTTCCACTTTCAGTACATTCAACAACAACAATATACCCAGTATAATACTATAAGTAGGTCTTTGGGAGGATAAGATATAAACAAAACTTACTTTTACCTTTGTAGGACAAAGAGATTATTTCCAATAGACCTTCAGCTATAAAAACGTGATCAATGCAGGATTATAAGAAAAATAAGACAATAAAATATCGAGATATAAAACAAATAAAGCAACATATAGTAATACACACAATATGAATCTACGCGATTAATCAAATACAACTCTATTTTCAGTTCTAACTTCAAAAATTCAAAATATTTGATTTTTGTGGCCAAACGCCTACTCAGTTTCCTATAAATACCTTCCCTCCTCCTACCTTTTTTAGCCAAAAAGTTCACTCTCATATAAATCTGTCTATCCAATAGCCATAGATTCGGAAAATTTCAGTTAAACTTTGTCATAAAATCAACATTTTCCAACTATATTTCTCTCTCTTCACCTATTCATACATTGAAGAACTTTCTAGAAGTTCAATACTTTGAAGCTAAGATCATCAGTCAACGGATTTGACATTGCGAAGATAATCCTTTCAGTTTCTGCATAAACAGAAAGATGAATCGAAATTAGCAGAACTATCCATTTTTTTCCCGATGATTTTGTGTTTACTTTGAGAAAAACGGATTTCACATTGTATTGCGAAGAAAATCGATTCAGTTTCTGCTCAAAGAAATACTAGATGAATCCAAATTAGCAGAATTTTCAATTTTCTCTGATGATTTTGTGTTTACTGTAACGGAGACAGTAAGATTCTACGAAGATAGATTCAGTTCAGAAATGAATCAAAATTAGCTTAACTTTCATTTTTTTCTCTCTCTCATCATTTGTGTTTATTGTTGCTTTTGGAAGAAGAGTAAGATTCGTAGAAAACCGATTCAGTTTTTGCATACACACAAAGAAATCAATCCAAATTAGCTTAACTTTCGAATTTTCCTGATGATTTTGTAAGAAGAGTAACGGATACAGTGAGATTCGAAGAATATCAATTCGATTTCTGCAAAAACAGGGAAATCAATCCAAATTAGCTGTACTTGTTGGATTTTCCAGATGATTTTGTGTTTACTGTGGGAAGAAGAGTAACAGATACAGTGAGATTCGAAGAAAATCAATTCAGTTTCTGCAAAAACAGAGAAATCAATCCAAAATAGCAATATTTTCGAGTTTTCTGTGTGAGTAACAG
Source organism: Lycium barbarum (assembly GCF_019175385.1). Taxonomy (NCBI): domain Eukaryota; kingdom Viridiplantae; phylum Streptophyta; class Magnoliopsida; order Solanales; family Solanaceae; genus Lycium; species Lycium barbarum. The sequence goes on from NC_083341.1 coordinate 16,051,175, forward strand.
ACACAGTGAAATCGATCTGATATGTCGATGAGGAGAGAATTAATGGAGGAAGATGAGAGGAAGGGAAGAGATTCATCAAGAGAGTATAAGATGGAGGATTTGAGAAAAGATAGTTTGAAATCGTTGAGAACTGGTAACAGTCGATTAACGATGATGGAGAACGACTCCAGTAGTAGTCCCTCCACGTTTAGCAGGGAAAACGTCCTAAGAGGCATCAATGGCCTCAGAGGCATCTCGCAAAGTTTCCTCATTTATCCCGATGACAGGTACTCTTCTCACTCTCTGGATGCAGTAATCAATTTTCGTCATACTGTTTCTAAAAGGTGATATTTGAGGTGCGTTTTTGATCATTAATTCAAAATGTTTCAAAATGTTTCAGGTCCTAAGAATGAAAAAGTCAATCTCAAGTTAAAATTATGAAAGTGACGAAATTCGTTGTATTAAGCTTTACTTTAATATATAGAGTTAATGATCAAAAACATATATTTTTTTTTTTTTTTTTAAAGAGTTTCATATTTCAACAATTCATTATTCAAACACACCTCAATGTTGAGTTAGCCTACACGTGTCTATTATTGATTGAGAATAAATATTTGAACAACTCATCGAGGTGTGTTTTAATAAAAAAAGAGTGATGAAAAGGAAGTAATGGATTGCTGGAGGGTATGAAACTAGCGAAAAAGTGATAGTTAGGATGTGTTTTTGACTATTAACTCTATGTCCTATGTGACATGTATTTGATTAGCTGGATTGTGAATATTAGATTAGTAAAGACTTGCACGTATATGGTGTTTTCACGAGACCACTGCAATTTATAATGGTTAACTGATTTCGTAAATTAAAATACTCCATTATTAATTAACTATAATTGAACTGTCGAAGACTCTTGTTATGTACTGTATGTATTAAGTTAGCGGAATGAATATCCGATATACAGTAAATAAGTTTTTACCCAAATTGGTTGTACCAACAAAAAGGAAAAAACAAGAGGCAGTAGACTGAAAGGGAAACGTAAAAATGTCTGGGGATGGCATGTTTGTGTACCATTCAGTTTAGGATTGTCAGTATACATAAACTAAAAGACGTACTGTCCCGAAAAAATTATCCTAGTTTTTTTTTTGTCTATCTCAAAAAAATTATCCGCTTTTATCAGATGATTTACAACCATACAAATATTTAAAATTTATTTTGAATTACATATTTTAAAAAAATCTTTTATTTTTTAAATTTTATATCAAATCAAAGGAGGACAATCTTTTAGGAAGGGAGAAGTAATTTAATAGATTTATATGATTAGTGAGATTTATTGATCGTAGCAAGTTGTTTACCGGAGGAGTTAATTTTTGGGTACCTTCACGAGAAAAAAAGATAACGGCGGCTTGTCATTTTTGGGTGTCAGATAAGAATCATTTTCGTGTGAGATATGCGTCATAGCTGGTGAGGATTTCGCGGATGTGCAGCAGACCTGTGCACATTCATTGGGTTTAGGGAGAACATAAGCCAGTTTGGCTAGAGACCATTGATTACAACTAGAGTTGTCTTTGGCCAGCCAGGTCTGTCAAATCCAACCCAACTCTTTATTTAAATAGAGTTAAATTAAGATTTTTTTGACCTATATAGAAGTGAGGTTCAAAAGTCCAGCCTCTTTTGATCCGCCGGCCTCAAGGGTTGGGCTGAGGAAGGCCCTTGAGGTCGGAAATAACAAAAACTCAGTAAAATCCCACAACGTGGGGTGTGGAGAGGGTAGAGTGTACACAGATCTTACTCCTATCAATGTAGAATGACTGTTTCCGAAAAGACTAATAATTTAATTAATTTTTAAAAAATATAAGTAAATTAAACAAAAAGATAAAAAGTAATGAGAAAAAAAAATGTACTTACTACTAAGTAGTAATTAGAAACTGGAGTAATACTTTTTAGTCTTAGAATTTATATTATGTTTAAATTCTTTTGAACGTGATCTAAATCAGTGATTAAAAATAATAATTTATATTTGTTCTCTTGAATTTTTTCTTTTATGATATGGATTTGCGCAAGAATGTATGGTAGAAGATTCTATTTCATATTGCAAAAGTTTCATGTTCAAATTGTACCAAAAATCACTTAGAAAATATTATTTCGGAAGACGAAAAAATTTAAAAGACTGTCCCGTCCTAGCCCGCGGCCCGCTTAGGGCTGGGTTGGGCTGTCATTTTGCAGACCCTTCAATTAAAAGGGTCAGCCCGTCCTAGCCCATTTAATTCTTCGATCCTTTAGGGCTGAGTTGGGTTGGGCAAGCCCATTTTGACACTTCTAATTACTAAGTAGTGCTACTCACATACTCCTATTTAGATTTTCAATGTATCAGAGGATAATTTAATAAAACATACACTTAATTAATGTAGTACATTTTAAGAGCTTGTTTGGATGGGCTTAAAAAAGCAGCTCAACTTATTTTTTTGACTTATAAATTGTTTTTAGTTTATAAGTTGCTTTAGATAAGCTAGTCAAATGAGCTCAATTGTTTTTTTGGATTTATTTTAAGCACAAAATGGCTTTAAGCTGGCTAGCTAAACGCTCAAAAAAGCTAAAAAATAAGCCAATCCAGACGGGCTCTAAGACCTAAACAGATTAAAAGAGAACACAAGTACTTATTGATTACTGCTATCTCTTATGTCTCGTACTTCAATTAGTAGTTCTATATAAGTTATACTCTCACCGTACTAGTTTAAGTATATTACTTTTCTTTTTGGTCTGTACTAAAAAGAGTATCTTTTTTTATATGTAGTAAGTTTCCAATTCCAATATTCTACATGATAAATTTAAGACTACAAGATTTAGAAGACAACATACATTTTTAATTTAAGATTACAGGATTCAAAAGTCTCCCTTTATTTTCTTAAACTCTGTGTTTAGAGTCACTTAAGGAGTACTTTTTAGGTCCCAATTTATATGATATTTTATTTTTATTTTTAGTTTATCAAAAAATTACTTTATTTAAAATTAATTTGATACTCCACATTTTATGTTGCACTTAATGAGATAACGGAGAGTCATATAAATACATATGGCTTATTGAAGTTACAAGTTTCAAATCATAAATGGGATAGAGGGGAGTAATAGTATTAGTGCTTAGCGTTCTCATGGGAAAAAAGGTATCCATTTGTTCATTTACTATTTATGCAGAGATTATAATATAAACTATGTGAAAAGATTAACAATGTAAAGATCATTAAATAACAAGTATAATTATTTTTAGAAAGTTTTTTGCTTTTAAATAGTTTAATCAATTGAATGCTAATACAAATTCTATAACAAATATGCCATCCAAACTATAACGAACACTAAATTTATGTTGGAGTCTATAGCTGTATAAAATTTATCTGTACTGGAAAGCACAAATTCGCAAATCGCATTACACTCATGACTCGCGTGTTCAATGAAATTAAAGCTCCCGTTTGTCCATAAGAATTATTCACTTTATTCCGGAATTAGCGTTTGGCCATGAGAATTTCGAATATAACTTGAAGTTGTATTCCGGAATACTAAAAACTTAAAAAACTTATTTTTTATTTTTTTTTCACTTTTTTCACCTTTTTACAATTATATTTTATCAAAAATTACAATTTTAAAAATTATGATCAAATAAAATTTCAACTCTAAAATTTAAAAAAAAAGTTTTTTTTTTTTTTTTTTTGGTACCTATGGACAAAGGGGGCCAAATTTCTGCAGGAACATGTGTACGCGGTTTAAGTTGTAGCCAGAAAAGATGTTTCAATATTAATAAGAGAAAAAGAAAAAAATAATTGGTGGCAAATAAGCTACCAACTATAACCTATCTCTCTCTCCGGCCCCACGTTGGCCGACCTATCATGTTACTGCTGCACCTGAAAGCAACATTTGTGACTTCTCATTTCTCAGCCGCTTTAGTGAGATTGGCTTGACTGAAGAGGGAGTTTGGGTTACACTTTTTAAGGAGCCATTTGGACGTGATTCAATCTCATGTGATGAAATCATGTTTGGACATACAATTTAAATTTCTTAAGAATCTGTTTGGATGGGCTTATGCCTATAAGCTGCAAATAGTTTATAAGCTAAAAAAAATAAGTTGGAGTAGTCTAACTTATTTTTTTTTGTTATAAGCTGTTTTCAGCTTATAAGCTGCTTTAGATAAGTTAAGTCAAATGGACTCAATTATTTTTTTGAGCTTATTTTAAGCACAAAATGACTTTAAGCTGACCAGCCAAACACTCAAAAAAGCTGAAAACAGCTTAACGGGCTCTAAGTTGTAATTTTTTTTTATAAACATAAAAATTTCACAAGTTGTGAAAATTATAAAAATTTTTCCAATTTTTATATAATCTTACCAAATGAGTAAATCATAATTCATAATAAAATTAATACACTACGAGAAGGTCTTTCTAAAAAATACAACATCAATTGATCAAACTTTAGTTCAATAAAAAGGAAAATTTAACATGAATAGTAATGAACTACTCTTTAATATAATCCTCCCACATGGCACGAACAATATATCTACCAACTTATGGTTGGTAAACATGATTGGTAAATATATCTACCAACTTATGGATTTTTTTTACAAAATATAAATGTATGGGTCAAATTTTACATTTATATTTTTTGAAATCATGATTTCAACTTCCCAAATCATGCCTTTTTGGATGATTTGGGATTTCATCTCATGAGATGAAATCAGAGATGAAATCGCATGTCCAAATGCTAATTTCATCTCATGAGATGAAATCGCATGTCTAAACGCCTACTAAAAGTAGCTTATAAGTTGCTCCCTCCGTCCTATAATAAGTGTCATCTTAGCCAATAATTTTTATCTCATAATAAGTGTCACTTTAGGAAATAAAGACCTAAATTAGCTAGTTTTTTTCAAATTTACCCTTAGACAAAAGCTGAAAAGTTAAAGTAACATCTAAACGATGATTGGACAAGCCACATAATAATTTGGTATTGTTGGATTACCAATATCAAAAGGATTACTATTCATGCATGCTCTAATCAAGAGGAAAAAGTAATTTATTTTTATTATGTAGGGATAATTTAGTAAACTTCACATTACATTATTGGTTTCTTAATATGCGTATTTTTGGGTAAGGTGACACTTATTATGAGACTGAGGGAGTAAAAGTTAAAAGTATAAGTTAGGAATATCTAACTTTTGATTTTGGCTTATTTTGTACTTTTTTGGCCTAAAAATAATAAGTGCTTAAAAATACTTTTTATCTTTTTCAAACACGACAAGTAAAAAAGAGCTTAAAGCCGATAAGCAGTTAAAATAAGCCAATCTAGACACCCTCTAATACTCCCTCTGATTTATAATAAGTATCCACATAGTTTTTTATTTTGGTCTAAAATAAGTGTCTGCTTATATAATCAAGAAGGAACTAACTTTATTTTTTCATATTTGTCTTTATTAAGTCCCAATTGACTAGATCTAATGTGTCAAGTTAATAGTAATATAGAAATTTTAATTAAGCGTAGTTTCGTCAAAATAGGAGTATAGTTTTTAAAGAGTTAATATTTTTTTAAAGGGCGTGGTAAGAGTTAAGTAGACACTTCTTTTGAACCGGAGGGAGTACTACTTGCGTTTCAATTCGTTCGTCTTAATTTGACTCAAAACGTTTAAAAAATAAAGAAGACTTTTCGATCTTGTGATTTAAATATGTCATATAGGATATTGGTTATGAAAAGTTATTAAATTTTAGTAAGTGATATTATTTTTTAAATATATTAAAACGGAAAGGAAGACAAATAAATTAAAATGAAGGTGAGTAATAAAACTTAAGATTTAAGAAGGAGAAATGTGCGAATATAGTAAAACTTAAGAAGGAGAAATGTGCGAATATATTCTTTATTATTTGAATAGAAGTACATGATCCGACAATCTTGTTTATTTAGATATCTTATACGTATATATAAAAATAAAAAAACTTTTATAAGAAAATATAAAACTAAAAACACTTTTATAAAGAACTATAAAACCAACTTGAACCTCAAAGACTTCGTACTCCACATGCACTCTTAAAATGCTAGGTAATAGGTCAAAAAACAAAATATCGCTTTTGGTGATTTGTGCGTATCGTTGTCCTGTAATTTCATCCATTTATATTTAATTTCTTTATAATATTAAATAAATAGTTGAAAATTATGTACCACAATAATTTTGGGTGGCGTCTGAATTTTGTTTTGGTGTAGTATTTTAAAGAATTGATTTTAGAAGTTTGGATTAGATTCATGCGTGGATTAACGTGTTTCTTTACCTTCTCCTAAGAAATTGGTTGAGTAATACTATTATCTTAGTGGTTGAACTAATTTGATTTGTTAGTTTGAGTTGGTTCCATTTTTAGATACCTAACTAATTTTGTTTTCTGAGAAAGGAAAAATGGTTAAAAATACTCTCTACTATACGAAATATATTAATGTTACTCTCCATTATGCTTTGGGGTTATTTATACCTTTTTCGTTAGCAAATTGTCTCATATTACCCTTACGTCTATCAGAGCTCCACCATGAAAGATAACGGACACATAATCAAAAGTAGAGCAATAAATTTGCACCTTTCTCCTAAAATATTTTGACAGATGGGAATTCACCTAGTACACATTGGAGCTATATTAAAGTCAAAATAAATACAAGATGATTTGTTAACCGTAAGTGTATGAATAACCCCAAAGTATAACATATGATAAATTTAAGATTTTCTGTATAATGAAGAGGTTAATTTGGACCTTTTCCTTTAGGAAATCTGGTTTAGCTTTGTAAATTTGACATGGTTGGTTTATATGCTTATACATGTTTTTTTACATTGATAGTTTATAGATTTTTTTACATTATTACTGAAGTTTTGCCTTTAATAACATGTTAGTTACTGTTTGTATCAAGTTACCAATTAATGCTTGTTATAGTGATTATGCGCAATTACTTATAAGTGATCTGATTGCGCAAGAATATCTTTTACACCATGCATATATAATTTAAACTCTTAAGAAAAATCAGAAGAAGCAGAAGAAGAACACGAGAATTATGGGTGAGATGAAAAAATAGCTGCCAGTGGGTTGACAAGGTGGAAGGGGTTGCTGCTTGGAGGAGGAACTATAAAGTCTGACCTGACAGCAGTGGCTCGATGAGTGGCGTTAAGTTAAAAAAACTAATGTTTACAAAACTTATATTATAAAGAGAAATACTCCCCCCTATTCATAATAAGTGTCCACTTAACTTTTTTATTTTGGTTCAAAATAAGTTAGTAATCAAGAAGAAATTAATTATTTTCTTCAAGTTTACCCCTATTTAGATAAGTGAATTTTTATGTAACCAAGAAATTACATTAACTAGTTAGTATTTAATTAAAGATGGTTTAGTCAAAATACATATTTCTTTTAAGAGTTAGTATTTTCTTAAGGGGCGTGCTAAAGGCTAAGTGGACACTTGTTTTGAATCGGAAGAAGTATATCATAGTAATAAAAGTTCCTAGATTTTACTTACACTCCCTCCGTGACTTTTTACTGGGTCCTTATTGACTTGACACTCCCTTTTAAAAACTATTCATTAGAGGTTTGTTTTACTAAATTATCCTTATTAATTATGCTTTGAAAATCTAAGTTTGACTGCTAGTACTTTATGTAGTTACTTGATACTAATAATAAGAATATTGAAAGAAAATAATAAAACTATATTGAAAGAAAATAATAAAACTATCTTGATTTACTAAAATGGACAGGTAAAAAGAATTATCTATTTTTAGTATAAGGGAGAGGGACAAATAAACAGGAAAGAAGTGCTATATAATTATAACACAACTTTTTCTTTTTTCACACTATAAGTGCATGTAATATGTTGCAGTATCTTATTTTCAGACTATTAGACTTTTATTACCAACATTTATGTATAATTATCTTTTAGGTAAAAATGTAAACTCATAAACAAGCTCATAAAGTTAAACCGATTGACTTGATAATTTTGTATTAATAACTAACTTTTTCCTCTTTGTAATAAGTACATCATTAACTGATGTAAAGAAAGCACATTTGCTTGTGTTATGAGAGTTTTCATTTGCATCATCAGTTGCTTTCTCAATTCCATTGTTTTCTCGTGGTTTCCTATCATTTTAAGTCTCTTTCCGGAATATTTCTTTAATGTTTTACAACTGATGATCTAGAAAACTTGATGCAGGTGGTATAAGCTATGGGAGAAGTTTATCCTGATTTGGGCGATATATTCATCTTTTTTTACACCAATGGAGTTTGCATTCTTCAAGGGACTGCCGAGGAACCTCTTTCTCTTGGACATTTGTGGTCAAATAGCTTTTCTTGTCGACATAGTCTTGCAATTTTTTGTAGCCTACAGGGATAGCCAGACCTACAAGATCGTGTATAAACGAACGCCTATTGCTCTTCGGTGAGTCCCCTTTTCCATCCTAGTTTACTATTTGCACAAGAGGGGATAGTGATGGATCCTACATGGTTTCGCAGGTTGGGCAGAACCTAGTGTTTCATGGTCGAATCTTGCATATATGTGTTAAAAACGAATATAGAAAAAATAGACATACATTTCAGAACTCATCTCAAATTCTGAACGTCTAAATTCTGAATCCACCACCGAAGAGGGATGCAACAGAAGGTATGCCTTTAAGTAAATTAGCTGATTTTCTCTCGTTGCAGGTACTTGAAATCTTATTTTATCGTGGATCTTCTCAGTTGCATGCCGTGGGATAACATTTATAAGGTATATTCTCTCCAACGTCCTCTCTTTAACATGCTTTTTAATTTGCTAGCACCATTTTATCGGTCAATCTTTTGTTGTAATTCTTAACACATACACACAAAGTCATCGCAGCGGAATATTAAACAGGAACTTACCTTCAGCCATAGTTGTTCAAGTGTGAGAATCGCCTTCTTTGTTTTACTACCGAATTGTAACCCTGAAAGAAATAGTGAAAAAAAAAACCCTAGAGCCTTCTAGCCTATGCCTATCACAATTTCAGATTACTGGACTGATGGAGTCACAGGCGTATTTATAGGTAGGCCAGGGACTCTTAGGCAATAACTTTAACCCTAGGGACTTCTCCATAAAATATGGTTACCCTAGGGACACCTAATAAATGTTTCCTCCCATCAAGGAATCTTCCGGATATGCATAATCAAAATTATTATCTACTATATTCATTATTTACTTGGAAGAGAAGGTAAATAATTTGTTACCATAATTGTGGGCCCCATTAAATGTCTCATTAAAAGACAATATTCTTACATTCTCCCACTTGGCCCGCATATTATAATCAGATAATTGTTTGAGTGATAGTCATGGCCATAAACTTTATTCACTCATCTAAATTTTTATGCAACAATCACTTCAACTAGAACACATTACTACACGAATCATGGCAGTCATGCTTTTAAACAAACACTTCCTTCCATGTATTACGATGTACAATATATTCTAACAAAGTGTCCAACATCTTTATGGATAAACTTAATATAAGTCATTCAGAGTCCAACTTTATTGATCCAATGATCACAACATAATACATGAAAACCAAAATGTGCACTGTCATGTATAACAAAGAAATGATAGTGTCTAGACCAAGTGTTAGAGAACAAAGCAAGACTAAACTGAGTTACTAAGACCCATACGGGTTACATGATCCTTGAAAGCATTAGCTGGTAAACCTTTAGTCATAGGATCAGCAATCATCAAAGTAGTACTAACATGTTCAAAACTCACATCTTGCTTCTTGACATAGTCTTTAACCATCAAATACTTTATGTCGATGTGCTTGCTTCGGCTGCCACTTTTATTATTCTTTGAAAAGAATATTGCAGCTGAATTATCACAAAAAATTCTCAATGGCCTTGCTATAGAATCGACAACTCTAAGGCCCGAAATGAAATTCTTCAACCATAACGCCTGTGATGTAGCTTCATAGCATGCAATAAACTCAGCTTTCATTGTGGATGTTGCAACAATGGTTTGCTTAACACTCCTCCAAGATACAGCGCCTCCAGCAAGAAGGAAAATGTATCCAGAAGTAGATTTACCAGAGTCTTTGCATCCACCCAAATCAGAGTCTGAATATCCAATGACATCCAATGAGTCAGAATATTTGTATGAGAGCTTAACATCCTTGGTTCCTTGCAAATATCTCAAAACCCTTTTACCAGCTTTCCAATGATCAAGACCAGGGTTACTTTGATATCTGCCAAGCATTCCTACTGCAAAGGCAATATCAGGTCTAGTGTAGACTTGTGCATACATAAGACTCCTAACAAGCGAAGCATAGGGAATGCCTTTCATTTGCTCTTGTTCCAATGCATTTTGTGGACATTGATTCAATGAGAATTTGTCACCTTTAATGATGGGTGCTGCAATAGGTGAACAGTTTTTCATTCCAAATCTTTCCAGAACTCTTTCAATGTAGGCCTTTTGAGATAGTCCAAGTAATCTTTGAGATCTATCTCTGTGAATCTCTATGCCAATGACATAGGAAGCTTCACCCATATCCTTCATTTCAAAATTCTGAATAAGAAATTGTTTCGTCTCTTGCAACAATCCCAAATCACTACTAGCAAGTAAAATATCATCCACATATAGGACTAGGAAAATATATTTGCTCCCACTTATCTTATGGTATATACACTGATCAATGATGTTCTCCGTAAATCCAAATGAAGAAACAACATTATGAAATTTAATATACCATTGGCGGGAAGCCTGTTTTAGTCCATAAATGGATTTATTCAACTTGCAAACAAGGTGACTATTATCCTTATCACAAAAACCTTCAGGTTGACGCATGTATACCTCCTCTTCAAGATCTCCATTCAAGAAAACCGTTTTCACATCCATTTGATGTAGCTCTAAATCAAAATGAGCTACTAATGCCATGATTATTCTTAATGAATCCTTCTTTGAAACTGGAGAGAAGGTTTCATGGTAATCAATGCCTTCCTTTTGAGTGAAACCTTTGGCTACAAGTTTGTCGTTATATCGTTCAATATTACCAGATGAATCTCTTTTGGTTTTATAAACCCATTTGGATCCTATAGTAGAGACTCCTTCTGGTAATTCAACGAGATTCCAGACTTTATTCTTGGCCATAGATTCCAACTCTTCTTTCATGGCATCATACCAAAGTGTGGAGTTCTCTCCACTGATGGCTTGTGAAAAAGAGCATGGTTCATCTTTAAGTCCAATATCATGATCAGACTCTTGAAGGTATACAACATAGTCACTAGAAATTGCTGGCTTGCGAACTCTTGAGGATTTTCTTACTCCCACTGGTTCAGACACTCCTTCAATGGGTTCAGGTAAAGTGGGTTGATCTTCATGTGGCTCCTCATGTGGTGGTAGCTCTTGAACTTGTTGCTCTTCAGACAGTTCATGAGAATTTGTCTGAACTACATTCAAGTTCCCAATGTATAAAAGTACCACCGGTGGTTCCCTTATCTCTTGCAATTCCACCTCTTGAGTCGAACCACTCCCACTTACTTCATGTTCCTCAAGAAATTTAGCATTTCTAGCCTCAACAATTTTAGGAGAATGAGAAGGACAATAGAACCTAAATCCTTTAGAGTTAACTGCATAGCCTATAAAGAAACCACTTATTGTTCTTTCATCCAACTTTTTCAAATGAGGGTTATAAACCCTCACCTCAGTTGGACATCCCCAAATGTGTAAATGGCTTAAACTAGGTTTCCATCCTTTCCATAATTCAAATGGCGTCTTGGGGACAGCCTTGGATGGAACCTTAGTTAAAATATACACAGCGGTTTTTAAGGCTTCACTCCATAAGGATAAAGGTAAACTTGATCTGCTAATCATGCATCTTACCATGTCCATTAATGTCCGGTTCCTTCTTTCTGCCACACCATTTTGTTGTGGTGTTCCTGGCATGGTATATTGGGCAATTATACCTTCACTTTCAAGGAACTCAGCAAATAGACCCTTAACTTGTCCCTTATCTGTGTACCTACCACAATATTCTCCACCCCTGTCAGACCTTACAATTTTGATCTGAGCTCCTGTCTGTTTCTCTACTTCTATTTTGTAAACTTTAAAAGCATCAAGTGCTTCTGATTTGTTAAACAGAAAATAAAGATACATGTACCTTGAATAGTCATCAATAAACGAGATAAAACATCTTTCGCCATTCAAGCAAGGGGTAGGAAAAGGTCCACAAATATCTGTATGTATGATCTCAAGCAATTGAGAACTCCTTTTAGCACCTTTAGTGGATTTGTTGGTCTGCTTACCCTTTATGCAGTCCACACAAGTCCCAAAGTCGGAAAAATCAAGAGCTTCTAGAACTCCATCATTAACTAACCTTTTGATTCTGTCAATTGAGATATGCCCCAATCTTTTGTGTCAAAGACTTGATGAGTTCTCATTGATAATACATCTCTTAGTGCCAATTTCTTTATCATGCAGAGTTAAAACATTACATTCAATCATGGGATCTAGCTCAAATTTAAATAATCTTCCATCCAAATTTCCAAAACCAATAACTTTATTATCTTTCAAAAGTTCAACTAAAGAATAATGAAAATTGAAATCATAACCAGCAACTGATAGTCTTGAAAGAGAAATTAAATTTCTAGAATACGATGGAACATAAAAGGTTTTTTCTAAATCTAATTGAAAATAAGCCTATAAGTCCCCACGCCTTCCACAGTTGATGGCATCCATTTCCAGAATAAACCTTTTGTTCACTTCCCATCGGCTTCCTTAGAGTTAGAAAACCCTGCATGGTTTTGGCAATATGAGTCGTGGAACCAGAATCGACCCACCATGTATTATCAGAAACTTCAGTAAAATTAGATTCATAACATACAAAGGTAAAATTACCTTTCTTCTCAAGCCATTTCTTGTATTTCAGGCAATCTTTCTTCCAGTGTCCCTTCTTTCTGCAGAAACAGCAAGAATCTTTATCAACAATGCCTTTCTTCTTCATAGGAACACTTTTGCCCTTCTTCGCATTTCTCTTATCATGAGTCACCAAATTAACACTTTCAGGTATCTCATGCTTCAACCTCTCCTCTTCTTGAACACACATGGTCAGGAGTTCATTAATTGACCATTTATCTTTATGTGTATTGTAAGATATCTTGAACGGACCATATTCTGCGGGAAGAGAGTTGAGGATAAAATGCACAAGAAATGGTGCAGACATATCAACCTCAAGGGACTTGAGTTTAGCAGCAATGTCTCTCATCTCCATAATGTGCTCGCGCACTGTACGACTTCTATCAAAGGTCATACTTGAGAGCCTCTTCATAAGGGTGCTGGCCAGCGCCTTGTCAGAGCTTACAAATTGTTCTTCAATTGCCTTCATATAAGCTTTGACCTTATCGCTATTAGGGATGGAACCCCTAATGCTTTGGCTTATATGAGCCTTTATGAGCATCAAGCTCAAGCGATTAGATCGTTCCCACCGCTCATAATAAGCCTTAGCATCTGGCGTACTTGATTCTGTGGGTTTAGGTGGTTCTTCCACACGGATTGCCAAATCCAAATCCGAGCACCCTAAAGTGAGAAGGACTTTCTCCTTCCATTCAGTAAAGTTGTCACCAGACAGTATCGGAATTCGAGCATTCTCATTAAAGATAGCAGTAGGAAAAGCTGTGAAAAGTGCAAAACAAGGATGCACACATAAGCTATGAAGTACAAACCATCAAAGTGAATCGCGTAAATACCGATTCTAAGTAAATTCAAGACCTTCCTGTGGGTAGAGGTTGCAACACATGCATAGAATTTACTTAACTTTATTAGACTAGTAAACCAAAATAAAACTAGAAAACAATCCGTACCTGTGGGCATAGGAAAATTTTCAAACTAAAAGGTTTACTATCTCCTTCCAATTAATCTCACCAAAATAGTTACCTCCCTGTGAAGCCGGGTTACCATTTTAATGAAATAACTGAACTAAATAGATGTCATTATAATTTTAATTACTAAACTTTATGCGATTAAACATCTTAATTTCTTTTATATCAAGTACTCAAGATGCTGTGGCTAGTCCCGTGCACAAGATATAAAGGAAACTTAAAAATGACATCTTTCTATAATTTGATCTTAATAACCAACTTAAACCATATGTTGATTAGTTTCATAGTAGATAGATAATATGTAAGCAGAATGCTTATAAAACCTCAATAGTACTTAGCAAAGTAATTCTTATAATTATTATAATCTGAATATTATAAGAATTTATTAAAATAGTAGCAGAAGTACTTATAATCCCAAAGCATCTTTAAAACAAATATATATGTCCAGAAGTAACATGATTGCTCAAATCTTTAATTAAACAAGTAAATTTGTTATTACGTCTAAAAAAGGATCAAGCAAATAATGAATATGAATCTGGACAAAATCTTTTAACCGATTATGGACTGAATTAACATTAATCAGAATAAGACTCATGTGGATCCAAGAACGTTAAAAGCAATTGGACCAGAAGAATACAAGCAACAGTAACATCCCATCCACAATTGAATATTCTATTACTCGACAAATAGATACAAAATTTAGACAATTGTAGTGACAACTAATTCTATTATACGAAGGCTTGATCTAATAGGCAAATTACTACTAAACATGAGCCATTCAGTTAGTCACGATACAAACTTAAAAGAAAACCAGATCTTATTAAGTATTCACAAAAACAGTAGACTTACAAACAAAACATATCAATCTGCCGCCACAAAATTAAAGGACGCCATTCGAATTTTACTCCAACATAAAATTGTGGAACTGAAACATATACTGGAAAGTTTTCGAGCAAACAGAAAACTTTATGGTGGCAGAATTTAAAGCCATATTTATCCTATCCTTCGGTATTGATCTTAATCTGAATATAGTACTGAACAATACAGCTAAAGGAAAGCTCTGATACCACATGTTGTAATTCTTAACACATACACACAGAGTCATCGCAGCGGAATATTAAACAGGAACTTACCTTCAGCCATAGTTGTTCAAGTGTGAGAATCGTCTTCTTTGTTTTACTACCGAATTGTAACCCTGAAAGAAATAGTGAAAAAAAAAAACCCTAGAGCCTTCTAGCCTATGCCTATCACAATTTCAGAATACTGGACTGATGGAGTCACAGGGGTATTTATAGGTAGGATAGGGACTCTTAGGCAATAACTTTGACCCTAGAGACTTCTCCATAAAATATGGTTACCCTGGGGACACCTAATAAATGTTTCCTCCATCAAGGAAACTTCCGGATATGCATAATCAAAATTATTATCTGCTATATTCATTATTTACTTGGAAGAGAAGGTAAATAATTTGTTACCATAATTGTGGGCCACATTAAATGTCTCATTAAAAGACAATATTCTTACATCTTTTACTTAATTTGGACCAGAGGCGGATCCAAGATTTAAACTTAAGGAGTTCAACCTTTTAAGATTTTTAGTTGAACCCATTGTATTAAAAGTTATGGGTTCATATCTACTACTCCCTCCGTTTCAATTTATATGAACCCATTTGACTGGGCACGACATTTAAGAAAGAGTGAAGATTTTTGAAACTTGTGGTTCAAAATAAGTGTTGAATATTTGTGTGGCTGTAAATCATTTCATAAAGTGAATTTGTTTCCAAATTAGGAAAGAGGTCATTTTGGCACGGACTAAAAAGGAAATAGGTTCATATAAATTGAAACAGAGGGAGTATTTATTATAATTTTAATAATTTTTTACACATAAATTTATGCTCCGCGTCGAGAGTTGGGGGTTCAATTGAACCCCCACCTTTAAGCCTACATACGCCCCTGATTTGGACATCCACCAAATGTTTTAGAACATGCAAACAAAACCAGTATTTGGCAGTTATGAGAGAATATGATAATGTGGAAAACAACAATAGGGAGGAATAAAAATAGTGTTGGATGACATTCATTTAAAGTTTTGGAGATTGATAAACTTGTTTCGCTGCTGTTCACATCCTCATAGCTTGTGCATGTAAGCATCCATTCTTGAGAGGCTCAGAGGCATAATTCTACTAGAAGAAAACTCACTTGTCTTAATATGCTCCTCTCCATAAACTTCAATGCAACCTAGTAAAGATAAATCAAAACTTTCTTGTCAGTTAGAGGGCTGCAGTTTGTACTTTACTTCCTATTAGTTTTACCCTTGGTGAAGAGGACAATTTTAAAACGAGTTAATACCTGCATTTCATGTTAGATACTTGGTTCAAGTAGATGCCTTCTGACTAAAGCTGTTCTTTTTGAATAATCAGGCTGCTGGCAAAAGTGAGGGAGTGAGATACCTTTTATGGATTAGGTTGAGCAGGGTGCGTAGAGTTACTAACTTTTTCACGAAGATGGAGAAAGATATTCGGATCAATTATTTCTTTACTAGGATTTTAAAACTTATCGTTGTTGAACTCTATTGCACGCATACGGCAGCTTGCATCTTTTACTTTTTGGCTACTACTCTGCCTCCAGAGAAAGAAGGCTACACATGGATTGGGAGTTTGACCCTAGGAGACTACAGTTATTCAGACTTTAGACATATTGATCTCTGGAGGCGGTACATCACTTCTCTGTATTTTGCCATCATCACTATGGCAACTGTGGGTATGTCTATTGCTTTCTTTCAGATTCACTGTCGTAATTATCTGAGAAAGTATATTCCACTTCTATTGGAGATGATTAGAAAGCTGATGATATATTGTCCACAATAAGCAACTTAGACGATTCACCATATTCAGTTGTTTTCCTCTATAAAATGGACTGCTAGTTATTTCTTGTGACTGTTCGAGCAACAATCCACGATTAAAGTTGGGAACTGGTTTTTTATGCCTGGGCTTTATGCCCTCTCTCCTAGATAATTTTTCAGTTTAGTGTTTGCTGTCAAGTTGTCTTTGTCCTTTTCTCCTTATACCTGTTGTTTTAATTTGTATTTGTAAATGGAAGGTGCAACATTTTGCTTGTAAAGATGCTTCTTATTTTGTGTCATATGATATGAGTTGTGTCTCTAGATTTTGTAAAGAAATGGATCTTGATCCTAACTCAACTCCAAAAGCTAGCTTAAGAGGTGAGGATTGCTCAAGCCATATTAAAGAGACCACCCATACCTTGAAACACCGATGTGGGACTCTTCAGATTTCATTCACAATTATGAAGTTCTCAAACCCTGAGTTTGAAATTCAACATGTGGCATTTAACATCCAGGACTAGAACTGAAACCTTTTTCTCCAATTTCTATTCATATTTATCTTCTAAGGAATAGATTAAGTTCATACATAAATACCTGAATCAGATGTCTGAATAATAGAAGTATCATCAACTGCAGGTCTGAAATAGTACAAACTAATCATGAGGTGCGACTGGTAAATGTGATGAAAGTTTGGCTGAGAGTGTTAGGTGCTTGTTATATTAGGTCCGTGTGATAACTGGCTTTTAGATCTATTCTAATCCTTTAAGGAAGCGATAACCTTTATACCTTTATGTTTTCCTAAATAATTGCTCTTATCCGTTTAATCCAGTATTTATGCATGTCCTGAGCCTTTTAAAAAAAACTAAATGCGTGACACCCAGTCGAACTCAAAATCCTTTTTTCGAGATGTCCAGTTATCTTTATTTACAAATAATCGATTTGGCACCGTAAAGCTGAGTAATCATAAATATTGAATGATTGACAGATAAATATAGATGTTCATAAGGTTGGTGCTGCTTTTAAATAGTTTTGGATTAACATAGTGATTGTTTTTGGTGAAAGAGACGAACAACATAAAAATGCTTTTTTGGGTAATGGGAATAATATAACTAGAAGAAATTAGTTGAAATGCTACATAAAAAGAAGCAAGCTGTTGGTTCTGGAGTGGTACTCATACGCTTTGAAGGAAGGTTTCTCTTCTTTCTTCATGATAATTATTAACTTGGCCATTCTTTTTTTAACTCGTAGCTTCTTTTTATACCTTTTCTGGATGTGCAAGCACTCCTACTACTAATAGTAGAAGATGTGTTTCTGTCCTACAGGTTATGGTGACATACATGCAGTCAATCTGAGGGAAATGATATTCGTAATGGTTTATGTCTCTTTTGACATGATTCTTGGTGCTTATTTGATTGGTAACATGACAGCACTGATGGTCAAGGGATCAAAAACTGTGCGATACAGGGATAAAATGACAGATCTTATGAACTATATGAACAGAAATAGACTCGGAAGGGATATTCGTAATCAAATTAAAGATCACTTGCAATTACAATATGAAAGCACTTACACTGATGGAGCCATTCTCCAGGAGCTTCCCATCTCAATTCGTGCCAAGGTAAATAAACAAAGGAAAAATCTTCATGTAACTCACTGTGAGCAGTTTGCTTTATATTCATTAAATTTCAAATACTCTGGGACATTGGAATCAGCTAGTTTGAGTTCTTTGAATTGTGTGGTTTCTTTTCCATTTTCCTCAATTTACGGTGCTATATTTGGTCCATAGAGTTAATTACAAGTTAGTTTTCCTTTGTTACTGATGGCGAGAATACAAGGTATGTAAAAGAAAGTGGCGGATCTATAATTTAGACGCTGTGGGTTCTGAACTATAAATCTAATTCTGCTTATATTGTTTTTTCTCTCTCACGCACATACACACACAAGTAAGTGTATATATATGTGGCCGGGCAGTTGTACACCATTCCTGCAGGTCATTACTTATGTGACAAGGAATTTCACTACCATAGAACAGTGTCCAGTTCCATAATTTTGTCACGAGAGATCATTCATTGGCAAAGCAAGTATTTGCTTATGCTATTTTGGGATTTGTTAATAGGGTTTGAGCAGAATGCGGTAAGTTTTCCGAACCCACAGAGCCCCTCTGGATCCGTCACGGGGTAGAAAAAATCAGACATTGTGACTCTAAAAGAAGCAAGATCACTGTGCATGATTTTTTTTTTGGGTGGGGGTTTATTTAGTTGGGAATTTCTTTTGTTGTAAAAAAGCATATTAACCATCTTTGTTAGCGCTTCTAAAGTTAGTATTTATTCTTGCCTTTTATTTTGACCTTTCCTTCTCATTGCTGATGCATATAACATTCTTTCAGCAATACATAACAAATACGTCAACCTTTTTGCAGATATCCCAGACGTTATATCAGTCTTGCATTGAAAATATTCCTCTTTTCAGGGACTGCTCCTCAGAATTCATAAGTCAAATTGTAAGTATACTTTTTTCGTCAATGATTGATTATCTAATCGCAAAACAGTGTTTCTATCCTTTTCTCTTTTCTGAAGAGGTCTGTTTCAATTTCACTCTAATTGAAATCGATGATATTATACGAGATATTTTGCCACAACCTCTAGAATCTGATGCCTTGTAAGATCCTTATCTATTTGCTATACTGGCCAGTGAAGCAGGAAGTAAAATAGACCACGCCATATGTTCCACAATGAGTCAGCTATTAATCTAAGATCCAGAGTTGCTCATATTCTGAATTTTGTGAACAGCTTACATAATTCGTCTTTATTTCAACTTCGCCTGCTTAGTTAAATTGTATTGCACATTTTACGTGCACCCAAGGACAGAAAGGTTGGGATCCTAGTTTATAACGTATTTGTAGAATTGGTCCTTGGTAACTTCATGGTTGTTTTCTGCATGTAGACACGCTTTTCTGCCTCATCAACCTGCATTGTCACCCTCCGCTAAATTAGAAACAATTTGACATGCGTGCTTCTCTCCTCTTTTAGTACACCTTTGGATGCTTGCCTCCTCGCGTCTCTCTGTTTGGTTTTGATTGGGGCTCCGTTAAAGAAGATAAAGTAAATATAGCGCTGAGGGCTGATTTTTGTGAAAAAAATTCAGGTAACTCGAGTGCGTGAAGAATTTTTCCTTCCAGGAGAAGTGATCATGGAACAGGGGCATGCAGTGGACCAACTTTATTTTGTCTGTCATGGTGTCCTGGTAAATTGTTCTGCCATTATTATTTGTGTTCAGAATTTTCTATTGTAACCTTTTATGTAGTAATAAGCTTATATTCATTTGATACCTTAAAAATTATTCTACCTCATGTTAGCTTAGGTTTCTAAACCTTATTAATATCACTAGTTCTGGATCTATTATTGAATTCACTAACCGTAGCTGGGAAATTGTTAGACTGTGATGGTGTTATTAGAAACTCTAGAAAATTGAGAGAAATAGCAGTGTACCTGTTCTCTAGTTTCCATTGCTCCAAAACTTCTGCAAATCTTACAACTGCTGACTTATCGATTCATGTTTGGCATCGAGCTGCAGCTGATACTGCTAGACTCATTGTGGTTATTTTGATCCAGGAGGCAATTGGTATAGGGGAAGATGGGTCAGAAGAGAAAGTAGCACTTCTTGAGCCAAATAGCTCGTTCGGAGAAATATCCATTCTTTGCAACATTCCACAACCATATACTGTTCGTGTTTGTGAACTATGCAGACTCATACGGATTGATAAGCAGTCGTTTTCAAATATTTTGGAGATCTACTTTCATGATGGGAGAAGAATCTTGACTAACTTACTAGAGGTAATCTGTCTTGGGTGGCATGCTATTCTTCACCCATACCACCTATGGCTTCTATTCTCTCTTGTTACTAGTACAATTGTACAAGATTTGACTAGAAAAGTACATCTGGATTAGTAAGTTAATATATGTTAATTATTGTTATCCTTTTGGAAATTAACTGCTTTTGCATTAATACTTATGGACTCAAAAGTTCTTAAAGCAGTCTTAACTGACAGGAAAAGGATTCTGATCTTTGTGTAAAAGAACTGGAGTTAGATATAACATACCACATTGGGAAACAAGAGGCTGAGCTTGCTTTGAAAGTGAATAGTGCAGCTTATCATGGTGATTTGCACCAGCTGAAGAGTCTGATTCGAGCTGGAGCCGATCCCAACAAGAAAGATTATGATGGAAGATCACCTCTGGTATGGTCTTAGCCAATAGAAACGTATAGCTTTTCTGGTTCATTACTTCTTGATGATTCTTTGAAAAATTGTTATTTTCTGAGTAACTATTGAACTCTTGTGAAATCAACAGCCATTTGAGTGTTTATCAGTCCATGAGTGGACCTTAACTCTTTGTTCATAATGTGTTGTTTGTTTTCCAAGCTCATGAATTTCTTTCTTGCGTGTGCAAATTTGTAAATCATGCAGCACATTTGGTAGCATTTAGCTGTTTTTACAAATATGAGTTAATCAATAAGGAATTCCAGATTGAAACTCTGCAGGCATTATTAGTTGAAGTTCAGATGCTGCTTCTATCAACATACTGATTCTGTCTTTAAGAAAAATATTCAAAAGAACGATTCT
Organism: Lycium barbarum; assembly: GCF_019175385.1. Classification (NCBI taxonomy): domain Eukaryota; kingdom Viridiplantae; phylum Streptophyta; class Magnoliopsida; order Solanales; family Solanaceae; genus Lycium; species Lycium barbarum. The sequence continues at coordinate 16,072,469 of NC_083341.1, forward strand.
AAAAGAAGGCTGAATTTTAAAAGAGTGAAAAATTATTCCTAATCAAGGCTTTGTTTATGAACAGCATCTTGCAGCATCCAGAGGATATGAAGACATCTCTTTTTTCCTTATCCAAGAAGATGTTGATCTCAATGCTTCAGGTAAGTTCTAAAACCTGTACTTGACCGGTGAACTTCCTTCTTCTCAAATATTTATTGCAACTCATGATTTTTGTCAAAAAGACAACTTTGGCAACACACCGCTCCTTGAAGCTATCAAGAATGGACATGATCGTGTTGCTTCATTACTTGTTAAGAAAGGTGCTATGTTGGAGATTGAAAATGCTGGTAGCTTCTTGTGTACGTTGGTTACAAAAGGGGATTCAGATCTACTACGAAGGCTGTTGTCTAATGGTATTGATCCGAACTCCAAAGACTATGATTACCGGACACCACTCCATGTAGCAGCTTCTCAAGGATTATTTGCGATGGCGAGATTGCTTCTAGGAGCTGGTGCTTCAGTTTTCTCAAAAGACAGGTACCAGTTAAATCTTTATTGCTATATTACTGTAGTCACTTCTTAAAGAGTATGAACTTTAGTTTAGAGCAAGCTACCTTTTGTCATAACTTGTAACGTAGACTAGCGTGCTTACCATGTTGGGAAACACAATATTTACTTTATATTGTTGCATCAGTATTTGGGGATTCATTGAGGGGAGTAACTTTTTTTTTTCTTGATTATTGTTGAATTTTTCATCTGGTCATTTAGCCAACCCCAACTAGATTTTGATTGAGGCGTAATTAGGTTCTTGAATCTAGCATCCTCTAACCAATGGACCTTTCTTCTTCTTATTCTTATTCTATTTCACAATATCATTTTGTGGTTGGAAGGTTTTCAACTTTTTGTTTTTATCATCTGTGACATTTAAAAAGTTACAATCATCTTTTTATAGATGATTATCCTGACAGCTACCAAATAACTTTTCCTCTTGCTATTTTTGAATATAATACCCAATCGATTTGAGATTACATCAATGCTTGCTTATTCTTAATCATTTGAGAAAGCTTTCTATGTTCTTCAGTCAAATGGGAAAATAGATCTTTAACCTTCTCCCTTGTCATTTCAGAATGAAATGTTGAGAATATGAGGCATCATGTAAAAAATGAAATGCTTTCGAAATAAACTTCTGAATTTTTGTATCATTTAATTCGAATTTTGCACTGATGGCTTTTCATATGTTTCCTGTCATCGACCAAATGAGATAGAGGCGGATCAAGAATGAGAATGACTTCTCAAATGTGAGGATATCCTGGCACAATTTTCTTGAGGTGAAACCTGTTTTGTTAAAATTTCGTTCATGACCTAGATGAGATTGTTGTCTAGTCCATCCCAGTTCAAGCTAAAATGCCTTGAATCATATATGATCATTCGTCACATGGGTAGTTTTGTTTCCATGCCGACCTTATTAGATGCTTGGTCAATTTTTTTCTTGAGCTTGGTGCAGTTTCTTTCCTTCAAGTTTACAGGCCAACTGAAGTGAATTGCGTCATGGCTGCGCTTTCAAAACATTACGGTGTACTAGCTGCATTGTGCATAGCTATACCCATATTCCAAAATGGCTAGCCTCTTAAAACCTAAAGGAAACCTAATATATTGCAGATGGGGAAATACTCCAGTTGATGAAGCTAGACTGAGTGGAAACAATCAATTGATCAAGGTTCTGGAAGAAGCAAAATCAGCTCAAATATCGGAATTCCCCAGTGTTTCACACGACATCTCAGGTATTGCAGAAGCAACACCATCACCAAACTAAAGTTCCTCGTCACCAGCTACATTGTTACTTACACAAAAAGTTTTTTTTTTTTTTATTAGCTAGGTTATTTCAAGCTTGTTAACCATATAATCTCTGTGTAAAACAGAAAAAATGCACCCGCGGAAGTGTACTGTATTCGCTTTCCACCCATGGGAGTCAAAGGATGTCAGGAAACATGGTGTTGTACTGTGGGTACCTACGAGTATGGAAGAGCTCGTTGCTGCAGCTACAGAACAACTCAACTTCCCTTCTGGCTCTTGTATTTTATCAGAAGATGCAGGTAAAATTCTTGACATAGATATGATTTCTGATGGTCAGAAGTTGTACTTGATCAGTGAAACAACTTAAGAATACCTTGTCGATATATAGTACCCTGTGCAGCTTTGTGGTGTGTAGATATTGTCAACCAAGTTGAAGATGAAATAAAATCTCTAGTAGTCACTCACTGTTGCTGAGTGATGATATTGCATATGAGGAATTTACCGGCTGTAGCAATTTAAGCGTCTCGAGTGTTGTTTTGTAGTGATTTGGTACTTGTACCTTGCATTATCAATTTATGTTGTTGTAAAATGAAGTCTAAATTTTCCAATAGAAACCAGTCATTGGGGCAGGATTCTGCCATTACTGCAATGTTATTCTATTGTTTTTCAGTGGTGCCCATAAAATGGATTTTCAGTCTTTCACCACTAACCATCAACAGTCAGCTTAACCATTATTCTATATACACACATTCAAGGGAGCCTTCTGCTAATTCAGCTCTCTGTAAAGGTCGAACCAATTCCAAACATTTTGTTTTCTTAATTCCAAGTCCTTGCTGTTATTCCTTGGGTAAATGATATGTGTGGAATAGAAAGTATGTTATAAGATTATGGAAGTCGAGCACCTTGTATACTTCACGTAGATTGACTTTTCAAGAAGTCTTCAGTATCTGGAGATGTTCCATAGGGTCATTTTACTGTCTATGCTGGGATGACTAGAAAATTTTGTTATTTGATTTTGGTCTTGAGCCAACCTTCATTTCAAGACTTACTCACGCCGAGCAGGAATTGGAATTTGATTTTTCGTTGAGTGGTGATGCATCCACTAGCAAGATATATAACTTGCTAACAATATGACAAACGACAAATAAATTTATGCAGCTTATCTATTCCAGTTTGACTTATACAAGTATGTACCAGCAAAATATATCACTTGCTAATAATGCAAGCCAAATTGAATTTCTTATTTTCCTTTACATGATTCAATTAAGGCAAACTTCCAAGTTAAAAAACCATAACTTGCAGAAAACATTTAAAGTCTACTCTTAGGCTCCTATTCATGTGCTATTTCACCTTCTCTTAGATAGGCTATCTTCCGATTCAATGCCATCAAAATGTACTTAGCATGCCTACTTTTCCTTATTAGTTCAAATAGCCCTAACTAGATTCTCAAGCTCTGATAAACCCGCAACAAGAACAACCTTTATTTTATGCCGAAAGGACTAAGAACTCTTATTCCGCAGTCTTTAGCACATAGCAGTCGACGCAGTACTGATTCCTGGCGGTTCCGCTAATCTTCCTAGAAATTCCATTCCTAAAAAACCCGGCAATCGTAGACTGCTTTGGTTTATCTAGTCTTGATAAATGAAAGGCACCCGCTCTTATTCCACACAGTAAAAGAGAAAGGCCACATGAACTTCAGAAGGGTGTCCTTTGTTTTGAATTGTCAAGATGCTTTTGATGGAGCCTACTACCACAAACTCTTAAAGTCTCATAGTTTCACCATGGATAACAACAACAACTACGCCTCAGTCCCAAACAAGATGGGGTCGGCTGTATGAATCCTCACTTCTTCATTCACATAGCCAACCCCATGATACCCAGAAAACAATGATCGACTGTGAGGTACCTTCGGGATGAAATCATAGAAACACTTAGCAATTACTACATCTAAACACAAGAAGTTTTGTAACTGAAGTCTTTTTAAGGATAACCTGTCATTCAGGACATTATGCTGTGCCTATGAAGCTTTTTTAACTATTGCTTGGAAATGGTTTAGCCACAAACATTACAAAATCATACTCAAGTTACTCAAATTGTTAGTTTATATCTGGAGATGTCATCTGAAACGAATTCATAACTTAAAAAAAAAAAATCACCTCCTCCTTTCATGTCTTCTATTTCTATCAAAGTAAGAAAGTAAAATAAACATCTAATACTATCACCAAGAATTCTTGAGTGGCTTCTCCAACAGTGCTGAAAGGTACATCTCATTCAGCTCAGGCCCTCTGTCCATCTTTCGCCCTACGACCTACTTGACCTTATCGAACCCGATGCTCTGTATAAGGGGAGCATAGACTTGCTCAAATTCCTCACCAACACAGTAGAAATGGTCAAGCCAGAACAGCCCACCAGGCCGAAGCACCCTATAGATGTCGAAAAACAAGAAGTGGAGTAGTGTTGTTGGTATCCAGTTACTCAGCACATGCATTGAGTGCACTATATCCAGTGTGTTGTCAAAGAAAGGAAGTCTCTGTGAAATGCTTATGTACAACGGTACGACTCCTCTTGATGCTATAAATGTATTGCAAGGGCCATTGAGATTCATTGAAGTTGTTAATATTGTTATGTTCCTTTCTCTCATTCTTACAGCAAACGTAGCTACATCGCCTCCGATATCAAGCCCTGTTCTGATTGTACCAGGCTTTTTCACCGCTAGTACTTCATCAATAGAGAAGTCTAGGCCAACTCCCTTTGTCGACGACCAACGGTTGTTCTCTCTGCCATTGAGATCAAAGCAGTCCTTGCAGTCATCAAATCCTTTCTGAGTTTTCATCCTGATGATAAGACATTCATAGCTTTTGCATGTATATGCTGTCCAAACTACAGATGAATCCGATGGTGTAGTCCATAAACTCTCAGGAAGAGGGTAAGGCTCAACATATTCCTGCTGAGAAGCAGGACCACATCTGCGGCGAGGGAGAGGCTCACAACCTGTAAAGAAAAAAGAAACAAGAGATTTTGAGGAACGAATTTCGTAATTCCTTTTCCTACTTACACAACTATAGGGATTATACATACAGTCAGACTTCTCTATAACAGTCATCCTCTATAACAACATTTCACTAAAACGATCAAGTTTTCTTTGCAATCGGCTTTTCGTGTTATGCTATAGTTGTCACGCCCCGAACCATGGCCTGGACGTAACACGACACTCGGTGCCTGACTGCGTGTGACCGAGCGAACCACATGGCTTGCTGAATCATCATGATACATAACATAAGCGGAATATAACGTGAATGCATGATGAGCCTTTATAAAAAATGGTAAGTCATAATACTTAATAAAATACTTGTTTAAACATGAGTGAGCCAAAATGGCTATACGACTCCAAATGTCTGACATGACATAACTGACTTGTCTAGTCTATGAAACCTCTATCACGAGTCTGACTGGAAAACATACTTACTGGGACAAGGCCCCCAGCATACCTTTAGATGCATAATTAATCATAAAATAAAAGTTGACTAAACCCCGAATGAGATGGGGCTCACCAATAAGCTGATACGAATGTTGTCCTACTGAGCGGATATGTCGTCCTGTATATCAGTACCTGCATCGTGAAATGCAGGCTCCCGGGCAATAAAAGGGGACGTCAGCACATTGAATGTACTGGTATGTAAAGCAACCGAAAGAAACAACATGGGACATGGAATAACATGATAAGAACTGAAACTGATAACCTGGACATGAACATGAGCATGAGTGCATATGTATATATATAACATAAGTAAAAACATGATAAGTAGGGAGAGCATTTCATAAACCGACATATGATATCACCACGTGGGAACGTGGATTCTGGTACCTCGCCGGACCAGCTGAGCCCCTATACCTTGCCAGGGTATAAGGTAGTAACGTACCTGATGGATCCATTCAGTGTGAAATTAAGGTATCGTCCTAACTAGGCGGAGCGATCCTTGTCCTATGGTGGCTACATAGTTTCAGGCTATCTGAGCCTTCTCGGTAATTCGTGCAACTCCCAAAAACATGAACATAATATAGTTGGCTAAGAAGCCCATGACTTTCGTGAATTAAATTGTACTTGTCTTGAAATCATGATTTCACGAAATAACTTGTAAACATGGTTTCATGAAATAGCTTGTAAACATGTTCTTGATTTATGAATAATACAATAGTTCATAATCATATATTTGTAATTGACTTGAAAACATGCTTATAACTTGCAAAATAAAATCATACAGTTTCATATGAACATAATGAGAACACATGAGGAAGAATTCATGATTCATGGATTAAGCTAGGATTCCTAATGTCCGTAGTGGAAGATTAGGCATACAATAACGAACATAAATACGAAATTCATGTACATACATACATAATTACGGGCTACCAATATGTTGGGTTTAATGCCCTAGGATTTGAACTTCATAGATTTTACGAAACGGATCATGGGGAAGAACGTAGAGATTCCCACATGTGGATGGAAGTTCTACATACCTTAACTTCCCGCTTTTGAGCGTATCACAATGTCCTTCAATCCTTTCAACTTCAATCTATAGCAATACAAGCCATAGGGATTCTATATTAGCAACAATATCCATGTTTTGTTCATCTAAGCATTTTATCAAACACTTAGTGGGCATGAAGCTCTATAACCCTCATTAATGGTGTTTTCTTCACCCAATCCCCATTCTATTACTTCTAGCTAATTCTACAATCTCAATTAGATGTAATTAACATCATTCTTCATCAACCATATGAATACACCAATCCCAATTCAACAATCCAACAACTCTAGCATAGTTCATATAATTCTCTTCATCAAACCCAATTATTATTCTCCCAAGAATTCATCAATTCACAACCATAAATGATTAGGGAGTAGATACATTACCTTTCAAGAGTAATAATCACGAAATCAACACCCCCAAGTTCGATCCTTAGCTTAGAATGACGGCAACAACTTGTACTACACTTTATCCTTCACGAGCTTCGGGATTCGGGGCCTTAAACTTGGTTGATTTTCTACTTTCTCTCTCTAATTTCCCCTCTCTCTCACTTCCTCTCTCTAAAATCTGAAGTTATGGGAAAAATGGGGCTGCTAGGGTTACATTTCCCTTATATACCAAGGGGAAATGGGTTTGACCCAACTTGAAAACGGGTTGGGACCTTTCTGTATTAAAACGTCCATATCTCCCTATACCGATGTCTCCTGTGAACCCACAACCTATGGTTGGAAAGGTATTTCAATTATCTACAACTTTCGTGCTTTGAGTTTTCCCAAATTCCCAAGTTATGATAGGGTTATGGCCACCCGAAGTCAGGTGACCCGAAACGTACATACGGACCAAGATACGGTCACTGTTACGGTCCCGTAACACGAGGTACGGACCGTAACTTGGTACCGTACCTTGGTGAAAATTTCCAGTGAGGTTATGGAAATTTTCGGGACGTTACGGTCCACTGTTACGGCCCGTAACACGTGTTACGGTCCGTAACGTCACCGTTACGCTGGCAGAATTCAGCGAACAGGCTTCAGTAAAATGGGCATAACTCTTTGCACAGATGTCTGTTTGACCCCCGTAAGATACCGTTGGAAAGCTATTTCAAAGGGCTACAACTTTTATCAAGGGAGTTTTCTCAAATTCCCAACGGACTTTCATGAAATTTGACTGGAAGGCAGACGTATCAAAAACTTAGCCGATTCTATAGGATTTCAAGTGCCTTACTATTAGCCATATTGAGACGATCATATCTCCTTGCTCCGATCTCTGATTGGCTTGGTCCTTATATCGTTAGAAAGGTATTTCTACGTACTAAAACTTCATTGATAGTACCTTCCAAAATTCCAAACCGATCAAGGAGTTATTGCTGCCCGAACTAGGCCTATCAACCATTTTCGCAAAACGTTCAAACCTTCAATGTTTCCACTAGAACTCTAATAATATGAGCTTAAACTCAGTTCCAAGATGCGGGGTGTTACAATATCTCCCCCTTGGGATCATTCGTCCTCGAATGATGGGTCATGGTTAAGAATATGTCTGGACATGGCTTGACTACATGAGCATGAAGGAAACTTGACATGAAACATGGAGACTGAACTAACATGACATGGTTACATGGAAACGTGAATACTGAAACATGAACATGGGCACTGGATAGCTGACATGAGCGTGGAACATGAGACATAACATGACATGGGGCATGGAAACTGACTTGACATAGTTTCATGAAAACATCAGTGCCCAAGCATGAGACATGAATAGCGAATACATGAACTCGAACGTGGAACGTGAGGTAGGAATACATAAGGGACAATATAACTCTTCTCCAAAATGTCATTAAGCCATCATTATGTCGATACTCGAAATTTTTGCCCGACACACAACATATACCTTGCTTTCCTTAACAACTTTCGTCTCCTACCTCAAACGTCTTTGAAATCTCATTTAGAATCATTAAATATTACTTCTTACTCGTCAACATGTCGTATACGTCATACCCTTCGTGGGTCTATTCGCGGTACGCTAACGGGAAAATTTCCTAGGTGTAACATTCTCCCTCTCTGTTGGAACATTCGTCCTCAAATAAAAACATTCGGGATTCTAAAAAAAAAATCGCCAGAGTTTCCCCTGTAATATGGCACTACCAACCTGTCACAACAGCCCATAATATCATTGCCTCACAGGGCTACATCGTAATAGCACTATAAATTGGCCACACACGACCAAAAGCATGAAAAGAAAGCTTACATACCTCAAAATCTTGGTGCTTCATCATAAATCTCTTCTGTCTCACATTTGTGTAAAATTTCTGGAAATTCTGCGTCATTTTCAAGCGCTTCTATATCAACTTGACTTTCTCCATAGATTGATAAACCAAATCTGGTCCTAGCAACTCTGCTTCACCAATTTCTAACCAACCAATTGGTGATCTACACCTTCGCCCATACAGAGCTTCAAATGGAGCCATCCCAATACTAGCTTGATAATTGTTATTATACGAAAACTCAATGAGAGACATGTGATCATCCCAATTACCATTGAAATCAAGGACACATGGTTACTAAACTAAATGAATACAAGATTACTAAACTACTGAGATACTAAACTGAATGTCTATTGAACTGACTGAAGACTGGGCTGACTAAATGCTGAGTTAACTGAATACTGGATTAGTTGAATACTGAGCGGACTGAATACTGAACTGGCATGAATACGTGAGTACTGGACTGATATCTGAGTACTAAGCTGACATAAATATCTGAGTATTGAACTAACATGAATATTATAACATGAGATCTGAATAGCGTATTTGTCTGACCATTTGTCTGAGGATGAAAAGCTGTGCTAAGGTTCGCCTTGGTACTCAATCCTTTCTGAAAGGATTTCCAGAAGTTCGCTGTGAACTGAGCACCATAATTTGTAATAATGGACACTAGGGTCCCATACTATCTGACAATTTCATTAACATATAACTTGGCATAATCTTCTGTTTCAATCTGTGGTCTTAACTGACTCCATAAGTCCGTCCACAGTCACCCAATTTAAATCATGCCTCCTAATGAACGAGGTAGACCTAGAATGGTGAGCTTCTGACATAATTAGCTCTCTGATTCCATCTACATCTGGAACGCATAATCTGCCTCGGTATCTCGAGGTACCATTATCTCTCCCTTGTTCAAAACTAAGGCTTTCTGTTCGTGAATCCCCTTCTTTCATCTGCAGCAAGCAGGAATCACCAAACTGCTTCTCTCTAACTTCGATGACTAAGGAGGAATAAGCCATGTTCTGAGCAACAACTCCACTCACTTCGGAGTCTAAAAGTCGAATTCCTAGTTTGGATAAGCGGTGAGCTTCTTTCACCATAGTTCTCTTGTCTGCCTAAATCATGAGTTGTACTTCCTATACTTGATCCCTTTTTTTTTTTTTTTGACTCACATTTGAGCAATTTCTCATGGGGAAAACTAAATTTACTTACATGAACGGATTGCTACTGTATTCATAACTGGCATACTCCATCTTAATGACTTAACTCTGCTCACATTGTAAATCTTAGGACAACTCCTTTTGACAACTCTTAAAGGCTATTCTTTTGTAGTTGGCTCTCTTACGGCTTAGCTGATTTCTTCTTCCACTAATCACTCTACTCTGAACTTAACTTAAGCCCTTGGTTTCTAACACACATTCGGATGTATCCGAACTGTCACCCACTTAAGAGTGTTAACTTGACTAAGTAATTCAAATCGTACTTCTACTAACTTTGTTGAACATTTCTAATTCACTGTATCTATTCAAACTTACTTACTATGCTTCTGTTAACCACTTTCTAACATCATGTTCTCAAATTCTTCTCTGAGTACTAAAGTGAAGCATAAGGTTATTTCTAACTTTTCCTCCTTATCTAACTCTATTCGGGGGTTGTATGCTATCTTTCTGAACTATAGACATGGATCACACTTAGGGAAATTCCATCTGTCTCATACAAGAAATTGGAACAACTAACCCCCAACTCTCTATATACTTCAAAATTATATCCTACTATACACATCAAGAATAAATACTTAATCACATAACCGAAAAGGGAATTATCATATCTTTCATCTCATAGTAATATCTGCTTCTTATAGTAACTTACTCATGTCATACTCTCTAGGTCTGATCTGAATAAGCTGAAATGATTTGAAACTAATACAAAAAGAAAATTCAATATCGTCCGCTCATGGTTTTCTTATCGCATCAATCCCTTCCTAGTTATGTACATATATCATATGGAAATATATATATATCCTTGAAAAGTCGAAACTTTCTAGTATTACAAGTGGTTGGCTTTTAGGTTATTCCCCTACTCAAAACTACCGTGGACAATTTATGCTTGTTGCGGTTAGCTTCGTAACATGCTACCTCGTGGGGTCTTTAAATCTGAACTATTAACTGCACAATAACCACATAAGACATAATAGATCTAGGGCATAATATCTCATATGTGACAAGGAGGGAAAATTATTGGCATACCTATGACACATGTGACCGGCACATCGGAATCCTGGCGAACTACCATATCATGATAACGTGCTTGATACCCACTTAATTCTAATACTTCATCCCGATCAGTGCCTTGGTCTGCTAGTTCCCTAGTACTACGGGTCGCGAACGGTGTTGTTGAATTGGTTATGCCTGGTCTGGGGGAACGAATTTCACCACCACCCTTAGTCTTACTATTGTACTTGACTGAAGGGCATTCTCTTTTCATGTGGCCTCGGACACCACAAATATAGCACACATCCGAACCCATCCTACACACTCCTGCATGTCTTTTTCCACACCTACTGCAAATGGGGTGCGAAAAGCTTTTGTTATCCTGTTTCACTGGTGGGCAGTCTTTCAGATAGTGTCCCTTCCGGCCACACCCAAAACATCTATGGGTGCCATAGCGACACACCCCTTGATGTCTCTTTTTACACTTGCAGCAAATAGGATTATGAAAAACCCTCTTCCTCACATTGGTCTGAGCCGGGACGTTAGTGGTACTTGAAGCAGGTCCTGATGACCTACAGTCGCAGAATTGAAAAATTAGAACTCTCGGAGCTGAGAGTTCGTCTCTGGGGTCCCATCAATGGTAGCCCTCGGGCCTGAAGTTGCCTTTCTCTTAGTAGACATTTTCTGAAAGAATGCAACGCGCATGAGTCAGAATAACTCCTGATAACTCTATCTGAAAGCAACACACCGATAATGATTAGTTTCACATCTTTCTCATCCACTGAGATGAGGCGTATTTGGTAGATTGGGAAACAACACATGAGTTCGAGTGATTTCTGAGAACACAGCTCTATTGCACGATCTAGAGTTGAAAGAAGTGAGACACACTTAAATGTCTTGGTGGTCAACTATTTATATGTGTGGCGCGCACACACATATAAAAGTGACCTCACTGGACACGGTTTCATAGACTCCCTAAGACACTTGAACCTAGGCTCTGATACCAAGCTTTGTCACGCCCCGAACCATGGCCTGGACGTAACACGACACTTGGTGCCTGACTGCGTGTGACCGAGCGAACCACATGGCTTGCTGAATCATCATGATACATAACATAAGCGGAATATAACGTGAATGCATGATGAGCCTTTATAAAACATGGTAAGTTATAATACTTAATAAAATACTTGTTTAAACATGAGTGTGCCAAAATGGCTATACGACTCCAAATGTCTGACATGACATAACTGACTTATCTAGTCTATGAAACCTCTATCACGAGTCTGACTGGAAAACATACTTACTGGGACAAGGCCCCCAGCATACCTTTAGATGCATAATTAATCATAAAATAAAAGTTGACTAAACCCCGAATGAGATGGGGCTCACCAATAAGCTGATACGAATGTTGTCCTACTGAGCGGATATGTCGTCCTGTATATCAGTACCTGCATCGTGAAATGCAGGCTCCCGGGCAATAAAAGGGGACGTCAACACATTGAATGTACTGGTATGTAAAGCAACCGAAAGAAACAACATGGGACATGGAATAACATGATAAGAACTGAAACTGATAACCTGGACATGAACATGAGCATGAGTGCATATGTATATATATAACATAAGTAAAAACATGATAAGTAGGGAGAGCATTTCATAAACCGACATATGATATCACCACGTGGGAACGTGGAGTCTGGTACCTCGCCGGACCAGCTGAGCCCCTATACCTTGCCAGGGTATAAGGTAGTAACGTACCTGATGGATCTATTCAGTGTGACATTAAGGTATCGTCCTAACTAGGCGGAGCGATCCTTGTCCTATGGTGGCTACATAGTTTCAGGCTATCTGAGCCTTCTCGGTAATTCGTGCAACTCCCAAAAACATGAACATAATATAGTTGGCTAAGAAGCCCATGACTTTCGTGAATTAAATTGTACTTGTCTTGAAATCATGATTTCACGAAATAACTTGTAAACATGGTTTCATGAAATAGCTTGTAAACATGTTCTTGATTTATGAATAATACAATAGTTCATAATCATATATTTGTAATTGACTTGAAAACATGCTTATAACTTGCAAAATAAAATCATACAGTTTCATATGAACATAATGAGAACACTTGAGGAAGAATTCATGATTCATGGATTAAGCTAGGATTCCTAATGTCCGTAGTGGAAGATTAGGAATACAATAACGAACATAAATACGAAATTCATGTACATACATACATAATTACGGGCTACCAATATGTTGGGTTTAATGCCCTAGGATTTGAACTTCATAGATTTTACGAAACGGATCATGGGGAAGAACGTAGAGATTCCCACATGTGGATGGAAGTTCTACATACCTTAACTTCCCGCTTTTGAGCGTATCACAATGTCCTTCAATCCCTTCAACTTCAATCTATAGCAATACAAGCCATAGGGATTCTATATTAGCAACAATATCCATGTTTTGTTCATCTAAGCATTTTATCAAACACTTAGTGGGCATGAAGCTCTATAACCCTCATTAATGGTGTTTTCTTCACCCAATCCCCATTCTATTACTTCTAGCTAATTCTACAATCTCAATTAGATGTAATTAACATCATTCTTCATCAACCATATGAATACACCAATCCCAATTCAACAATCCAACAACTCTAGCATAGTTCATATAATTCTCTTCATCAAACCCAATTATTATTCTCCCAAGAATTCATCAATTCACAACCATAAATGATTAGGGAGTAGAAACATTACCATTCAATAGTAGTAATCACGAAATCAACACCCCCAAGTTCGATCCTTAGCTTAGAATGACGGCAACAACTTGTACTACACTTTATCCTTCACGAGCTTCGGGATTCGGGGCCTTAAACTTGGTTGATTTTCTACTTTCTCTCTCTAATTTCCCCTCTCTCTCACTTCCTCTCTCTAAAATCTGAAGTTATGGGAAAAACGGGGCTGCTAGGGTTACATTTCCCTTATATACCAAGGGGAAATGGGTTTGACCCAACTTGAAAACGGGTTGGGACCTTTCTGTATTAAAACGTCCATATCTCCCTATACCGATGTCTCCTGTGAACCCACAACCTATGGTTGGAAAGGTATTTCAATTATCTACAACTTTCGTGCTTTGAGTTTTCCCAAATTCCCAAGTTATGATAGGGTTATGGCCTCCCGAAGTCAGGTGACCCGAAACGTACATACGGACCAAGATACGGTCACTGTTACGGTCCCGTAACACGAGGTACGGACCGTAACTTGGTACCGTACCTTGGTGAAACTTTCCAGTGAGGTTATGGAAATTTTCGGGACGTTACGGTCCACTGTTACGGCCCGTAACACGTGTTACGGTCCGTAACGTCACCGTTACGCTGGCAGAATTTCCAGCGAACAGGCTTCAGTAAAATGGGCATAACTCTTTGCACAGATATCTGTTTGACCCCCGTAAGATACCGTTGGAAAGCTATTTCAAAGGGCTACAACTTTTATCAAGGGAGTTTTCTCAAATTCCCAACGGACTTTCATGAAATTTGACTGGAAGGCAGACGTATCAAAAACTTAGCCGATTCTATAGGATTTCAAGTGCCTTACTATTAGCCATATTGAGACGATCATATCTCCTTGCTCCGATCTCTGATTGGCTTGGTCCTTATATCGTTAGAAAGGTATTTCTACGTACTAAAACTTCATTGATAGTACCTTCCAAAATTCCAAACCGATCAAGGAGTTATTGCTGCCCGAACTAGGCCTATCAACCATTTTCGCAAAACGTTCAAACCTTCAATGTTTCCACTAGAACTCTAATAATACGAGCTTAAACTCAGTTCCAAGATGCGGGGTGTTACAATAGTATATGTTTTCTATAACTGCATTTACCTATAGCACTGCACAAACGACGCCGTTATAGAGAGGTCTGACTGTATAAATTCAAAAATTCAAAAATATTTCTTATTTTGTCATCATAATTTTCAAGACTTTTGTACAACTTTTTTCATCAATTTGATCTTCTCAAATTATGACAAAAATAATATAAATTTGTAGCCTAGGTGGTTCCAATCTCTGTGGGACGATATCTTAAACTTTACTATAATTTGACAGAGTACGAGCAGAAAATACCTATGCACATTGGACTCGTCAGGAGCATTTTGCATAGAAAGCAAGGCTTCGTTTCAAGCCAAAAGGTCTTAAATCTGTTGAGGGTCGTCTGGAAAAGCTCAGGCAGATAACCACCGTATCCGAGTTATAAGCACGTTTTGAAGCCATAGCCAACGATGGGTTGATGGTAAGGCTTTTTATTTCTAGTCTTAGAGAAGACATAAAAAATTCAGTTCTCAGTCACGAACCCAAAACGTATGATGACACACTTAAATGGGCACATATACATAAGCGCTGAATCCAGGCAGCAAAAGCCCGAACCGACCAGCTTTTGCTAATAGAGGGGCGCCTCTTTTGCCTAGTCCTAATCAGGGTCCCTCAACCTCTTCCACTCCAATAACTTCCACTTTGAACCGCCCACCCCTCAAACGCCTTACTCATGTTGAGATTCAGAATCGGCGTGAGCGTGGATTATGTTATTATTGTGAGGAAAAATACACTGCAGGCCACAAGTGTAAGTCTCCACCTCAGCTACTTCTTCTAACTAACAGATCCGATATTGAACCCGACTTATCGAAGCCATTTATCTCTGATGACCTCTTAGCCGAAGGGATGCAAGTTTTAAAGGTCCAAGAGCAGTCAGTTATTTCATATCATGCCTTGGCGGGTGGACATTCATCATCCACACTACCATTCCTCGAGCATGTAAATGGATCTCCGGTCTAAGTTTTGTTGGACGGAGGAAGTAATCATAATTTTGTACAGATGCGAGTAGCCAAGTTTTCGCAACTTCCAGTGGAGTCCACTCCCAACTTTTCTATTATGGTGGGTAGCGGTCAACGACTCCGTTGTGAAAGCGTTGTGCGGCAGGTTCCTATTACGGTTCAAAGTTATATTCTCACACTTGATCTGTAAGTGCTTCCTATGCATGGTGCGGACATAGTTCTTGGGGTTGCGTGGCTTTCTACGCTAGGAAGAGTGGTGCAAAATTATACTGAGCGCTTGTTTGAGTTCACTTCAGAAGGGAAAACTATAAGTTGGAAGGGAGATATCCAAACGCTGCAATGCCGGTCCAATTGCATAGCCTTCGTAGATACATCGCTACTGATGCAGTGTCTTCATATTACTGCCTACAACTGGTGCAAAATGAGATGTCGGCTGAAGAAGTCACTAATCTAGACCCGGTCCCTATTTTAGATGAGTTTGCCGATGTTTTCTAGAAACAACAGGGATTGCCGCCATCATGGTCACAAGATCATGTGATTCATTTAAATCCTGGGGCGGAACCAGTAAATGTCAAGCCATATCGCTATCCCTACTTCCAAAACAAGTCATGGAACAGTTGGTTGCCGACATGCTCAGGGATGGGGTTCTCAGGCCTAGCAGGAGATTATTTTTCTCTCCGGTATTGTTAGTCCGAAAGAAGGATGGTACGTGGAGATTTTACGTGGATTAAAGGGATCTCAATGCCATTACTGTGAGGGACAGGTTCCCAATTCCCACTATTGATGAGCTACTCGATGAGCTAAATGGTGCGGTTTATTTTTCAAAGTTGGACTTACTATTAGGTTACCATCAAATCAGGGTCAGAATTGAACATGTAACAAAAACAACATTTCGAATCCATGATGGACACTACAAATTTTTAGTTATGCCATTCAGGTTTTCTAATGCCCCGTCAACATTTCAGGCCACTATGAATGAGATATTTCGGCCTTATCTTTGATGGTTTGTGTTGGTTTTTTTTCGATGATATCTTGACCTATAGCTCCACTTGGAAGGACCACCTTGTCCACTTACGATCAGCGCTCGAATTACTTCGACAATATCAGTTGGTGGCCAAGAGGGCCAAATGCTTATTTGGTTAGCTTTCAGTAGAGTACCTCAGACATGTGATATCTCAGTAGGGCTTAAGTGTGGATTCAAACAAAATCCTAACCATTCAACAGTGGCCTCCGCCTAAGAATGTTAAGGAAGTACGTAGTTTTCTAGGGCTCACTGGCTATTACATCGCATCATTCATCATTATGCATCCATAGCAGGACCCCTCACAGATTTGTTGCGCAAAGAATCATTTGTGTGGAATTCTTCTACCCAGTCTGTCTTTGAGGCTTTAAAAGCTAAACTCAGCACAACTCTTGTACTAGTATTACCGGATTTTTCCCAGGAGTTTCAACTAGAAACGGATGCATCCGGGTGAGGTATAGGGGTTGTCTTGTCTTAGAAGGGGCACCCAATAGCTTATTTTAGCCAAAAGTTGAGCACACGCATGCAGGAGGCATCCACGTATCACAGAGAGATGTTTTCCATTACCCAAGCAGTGAGTAAATGGCGTCAATACTTATTGGGATGCAAATTCAGTATATACACTGATCAACAATCACTCACAAACCTGACCAATCAAACTATACAAACGTTGGAACAACAAAAATGGCTTAGCAAGTTGGTGGGGTATGACTTTAAAATTATCTACCGCCCAGGTAAATTAAATCAAGTTGCCGATGACCTTTCTCGTCCTTCTGAGGCTGTTTTACTGGCTATTTCTTCTCGGAGTTATGAGCTTGAAAAGGAACTGAAATCTCTCAATCCATCACACACCGAGCTGCTTGGTATCCATAAGCAATTAGAAAGCCAACCTGACACCTACTTGGGCTATGTTTTTCGGGATGGGCTCCTATTTTTTAGGGGACGATTGGTCATACCCTCTGATTCCCCACTACGTAATAACTGGCTACATGAGTTTCATGACACTTCGATTGGGGGTCACGCTGGGGTGGCACATACATATCATAGATTAGCTTCGAATTTTTACTGGAAGCAAATGAGGCGTGATATCCATATTTTGTTTTTCCTGTCAACAAATGAAGGACGTTCACCACCATCCAGCTGGATTATTGCAACCCTTACCAATTCCTGATTTGGTATTCGAAGACATTGCAATGGATTTCATCACGTGCTTACCTAGCTCAAAGGGAAAATCCACTATCATGACAGTGATTGATCGTTTAACAAAGTATGGTCACTTCATTCCTTTGCCTTCCATTTTTTCCACACAAACTGTTGGTGAAGCCTTTGTGGTGGGAATGATCCGTCTTCATGGACCACCAAGAACCATAGTAACTGATCGTGATCCCAGGTTCTTGCACACCTTTTGGCAGGAAATCAATCGTTTGCAGGGCACTTCTTTGGCAATGAGTACCGCCTACCATCCACAATCTGATAGGCAATCTGAGGCCCTTAACAAATGTGTGGAACAGTATCTTCGTTGCTATGTCACTGATTCTCCACACCGTTGGGTTTCCATGTTATCTTGGGCCGAGTACTGGTACAACACTTCGCACCAAACTTCGGCAGGTATGACTCCCTTTTAGGCTCTTTATGGGAGAGAACCTCCTACTATAGCTCGTTACATTAGAGATAGCAGTCCTAGCAAGCTGGTGGAAAATTATTTTCTGGATAGGGATGAGATTTTGGTACTATTAAAGCTCAATTTGATTAAGGCACAGGCTCGCATGAAGAAGTTGGTGGACAAACATCGTACCGAGCTTGAGTTTGCTATGGGGGACTGGGTGTTTGTCAAACTTAAGCCATATCGTCAAAACACTGTGCACCTGCAACAACATCCAAAGCTGGGCAGGCGTTATTTTGGACCTTACCAAGTCCTTAAATGCATTGGTCAAGTGGCATACAAGTTAGATTTACCGGACACAACTCGAATTCATCATGTTTTTCATGTTTCGATATTAAAGCGATGTGTTGGAGAACCAGAGCAACAGATTACCCCATTAAGTCTAACTGATTTTGCTGAACAGTGGGTTGAGTCTTCCCCAAACCTTGAGGACAAGGTTCTTTCGCAGGAGGGAAGTATTGTTATGAATGATATTGATGACGTGGAGGACAGCAGGGCTAACACTGGAGATAAGAGTAATTTCATTCAACCTAGAAGGAGTAACCGTGTGAAAATGTCATCTAAAAGATTAACTGATTTTGTCGTGCAGCCGGGTAAACCAAATGTAGTGGGGAAGTGCGTAATATACAACAGTTGTAGTATGAGAAAACTACTATAAGTAACTATCCCTAGGAATAGTTAGGACAGGCTATTGTTGCATTGTGTTTCTGCTTCTTATCTATATTTTTTGAATTTTTCTTCTCATCTCTTCTTGTATCTTCTTATTCCTCTGTTGTTTCATTGCAATTTCCAGTTGTTTGTAACTCTTTCTAGTTAATTAATATAAACAGTCAAGTTGTTGATATTGTGTTTGTTCTATTTTTCCCTTAAAAAACTTATGTCCCCATAGGCATAACTTTGATTGCTGAAGGACAAAAATTAAAGACCAATCCATTTGAAGGACAAAAATTAAGACCAGCCCATTTGAAGGGCAAATCATGCAATTTCTTTTGTAAAAGAATTGTAGACATTAGATGACGGTCTAAAATTTTATTAGTCTCAATGGCTTATATATAATTGTACAATTTTTTTTGAAAACTCCAAAGGGATAAAAACCTAAATAATAGCCTAAAAATGGACATTTGTGTAAATCGTCCAAGTTTTTAGTCAACATCTCCTTCAACTCGTTTTATGATAGTGATCCACATAATCAATGACATATATCATTCAATTTGCCAAAAAACAAATTGTTACTTTTTTTTTTTTTTGGTCGAAAAGCAAGTAAACGCTTAAAACATTAGTATACACTACGTTTGATTTATTTCCTTGCTCCGTGAGCAAATTTGGCTCCGAATCTTATACTACTAATAAGTTCGATTCTAAGTTTCTTATTTCTCACAATTAAAGTAATGGAAAATGTAATTGTCATGTTATAGAGTGGTTGATAAGCATATGTATCAAAAGTACACGTATCATAGTGTGTGGTATGCATATCAAGAAAGCATTTAGATTTTGACTTTAGGGTATAAACAAGGTTTGCCGCAGATTAACACAGGCCAATTTTTTGAATAAAGTAAGCAGAAAGAAACATCTCTTGAAAATGACTTATTAATGAAAGTTTAGTGTAATGCCATCCTAAAATGAACTGGCCTGAAAATAATCAAAAACATGGTTGTCATGACATATCTCAGTAGGGGATCGTTTACCTAAAACTAAGTAATTTTTATAAATATTTGACTACATATTTATAAATATTATACTAAATACTCCATTTATAAATATTTAACTGTGAACACAATTATTAATATGTTGTTCTTGAAGTCGTTGTAGAACTCATAAACTTCAAGAGTTAAAAGCTTATATGATCACTCAACTTTGGGTAATTGGCCATCATAGTTATTCAACCTTATTTTGTCTTTGAAAAGTCACTCAATTTTGGGTAAATGACCTCTATAACCACTCAAGTTTATTTTGTCTTCTAAATGTCACTCAATTTTGGGTAATATGAACTTTCAATTGGTATTGCTGACAATTAGGCTAATTGAATTTATAGCTCACTTGTTTAGTTTGATAGAATTTTATATTCTTAGAATAATTTTTATTATTATTTACACTGTTAGAAACAAAGGATTTTTCCACAGACATTCAGTGAGAAATTTGTAGTATATAAAAAAAATTCCACCGAACTAGCTCACCGGGAAAACACATGGTAGGAAACAGGTTCCCATTGAAGCGCTGGGAAACTTCATAGTATTTCAGTGTGAAAACACTACTATTTAGATTTTTTTTCACCGACAATTAGTGGGTAATAGCCACTGAACATTTTTGGGCGTGGGAAATTCAATAGGAAAATGGAAAATTTTTAGTTGTGTTATGCCTTGTAATATTACTTGATATATTGTCTAAGTTCATTATTTGTATGTGTTAATGATGAATGATATCCTAAACTTTAGTATTATATGCACGAATTATGATGAATTGGATCCAAAATAAATAAATATAATTATTGATTTAAATTTTTTAAGATATTTTAAAAAATTATAACTGCCACTTCACTAAATATGTACCGGAAATTATATTTTCGGCTAAAATGATTATGAAGGCCAATTACCCAAAGTTGAGTGATTATGGAGGCCAATCACCCAAAGTTGAGTGACTTTTGGAAGACAAAACAAAGTCGAGTGACTATAGAAGTCATTTACTCAAAGTTGAGTGACTTTTGAAAAACAAAATAAAGTTGAGTGACTATGATGGCTAATTATCCAAATTTGAGTGATCATATAAGCTTTTAACTCTAACCTTCAAATTTTAGAACCGCCTCTTATGTAATAGTGCCAGTTTTATATATTAAATTTTTATTGATCATGAGACATTTTCTGCTAATATAATTTAGCAAGAACAACATTATCAGACCAATTGCTTCTTTATCACACAATTCATCGAAAGCTTGGTTTGCAATTCAGCCAGCAGCCAGCAGCCAATATGATTTATTTGTTTGTTGTACTCCACGAAGTTGTCTATATAAAATAAAGGCAAAAGTCATAAATAGCCCCCTAAACTTTGTCACATTTTCCTTTGTGATACCTAAACCGAGGGTTGTACCTATTGGGTACCTAAACCAGTCTGAATTTGTACCACATAAATACTTTTTGCTGATGTGGCAAAAAAAGTGAAATGCACTCTCCTTGGGCACGTGAAGTACTCTTCAATAATAATTTTTTTTTGTTTGGTTGAAAGCTTACCTCTTTTAAAATATGACTTAAATTAAATAAATAAATAAATAAATAAATAAACTAAAAACTGGACAGCCCGTCAGTCACCTCCCCTCACCCCTCTTCGTCTTCTCCACCACTGCTTCTCTTCTTCAATTTTTTTTTGTTCTTTTGTTTTTTGTTTCTTTTGATTCTTTCTATAAAAATAATTTGTGAATTAGATGTTTCTTTTGATCACCATTTTTTTTATTTTTTCTAAATCTGAAAAGCACCATCACCATCACCATCTTGTTCACCGGAAAAAATGGAGACTCACCACTGTTAACACTCTCTCTTGTCTCACCACTGTTAGCACTCTTTTTTTTATGAAGTGTGCATTCTCACCTTTCATTGATTAACTTATATTTAGCAAGAATTTTAAAGATTAAAGGACCATAATTTTAGTGGTGGTCCAACGGTGGCCGTCGCCAGATTTGACGGTGAAGAAGTAAAAAGGGATCCTAAGGAGAGGGGAAAGAAAGGGATATGAAAGGAGGAGTGGATCTTGGAAAGGCATTGGTGGACCTAAATGAAGGAAGAAAAGGGGAATAATTGTTAGTGGGGTGGGCGGATGGCTGCTGCGGGTGGTGGTGCGGCGGCCAGTGGTGGGGGAGCAGCGGCCGGAGATGAAAATGAGGGGAAGGGGGGGGGGGGGGGGTTGTATAATTTATTTTTTAATTATTATGATGGATCCTGCCGCCGCGTGTCATGTTTTCATTTGACAAAGTTGCCACGTCATGGAGAGTGTAAGACACTCTCCTAATTTTGTTGATTATTGTGGAAAAGGTATCCAATGGGATCGAATTCGAACTAGTTTAGGTACCCAATAGGTACAATTCTCGATTTAGGTACCCAAAAAAAATGTTGCAAAGTTTAAGAGGCTATCTATGACTTTTGACTAAAATAAAGAATAGAAAGGAATAGAGAGGGTACCATTCCATGTGTCAGGTGGGACATTAGTTTTAAATACGGAAAAGGGCTAAATATACCCCTGTACTATTGAAAAGGGGTTAAATATACCCTTCGTTATACTTTAGATCTAAATAACCCTGCTGTTATACTTTGAGATCAAATATACCCCTCCTCCGTTAAAATTATCCAAAGTGGACACCAAATCTGACATGACACCACGTGGCATGCCAACTCACCACCCAACTCATTTACCCCTCTCTTTTCTTTCTTCGCCCACCATTATAATCTCTTCTCCCTTTACAACCACCACCATCATTAGTACCACCATCTCCACCTTCACTCCCTCTAAGAAAACTTAATCCTAATTGATTAAATAAGTTTTGTACCTGTCTCTGTACAAAACTTCTCCAACCTTCCCTTCTCTGTAACAGTAATTCTCATTTTTTCAAAAACAAATACCGAATTACAGAGCTATTAAATTGAATTGAGATTTTCACAAAACACAATTATTAATAGAAGAAATTGAAAACAAACTTGTTACGACGAACTCTCATTCTCTTCAATCACACTCTCATGCTCAGTACCAGATTCTTCAACATCCCATTCAAGGTTTTGCCTTTTCAATACTATATTTGGGGTTTACTGAAATTGTTTTGTTGGCTTAAAGTTGGAATATCAGTGGCCTGAGTTCGTTGGGGTTTTCTTTAATCAATTAGGATTAAGTTTTGTGTTAGTACATTTACTTATGCTCCTTTTTCTTAGAGGGAGTGAAGGCGGAGATGGTGGTACTAATGGTGATGGTGGTTGTGAAGGGAGAGGAGATGGTAATGGTGGATGAAAAAGGGGAAAGAGAGGGGTAAATGAATTGAGTGGTGAGGTGGCATGCCACGTGGTGCTACGACATTGAATTGTTAGTGCCACGTCAGATTTGGTGTCCACTTTGGATAATTTTAACGGAGAAGGGGTATATATGACCTCAAAGTATAACAACAAGGGTATATTTAGACCTAAAGTATAACGAAGGGTCTATTTAACCCTTTTTCAATAGTACATGGAATATTTGGCCCTTTTCCATTTTAAATATATTTTGGATCTAGTTTTGACTTTGTCTGATTACTAGCTAGTCAGGTTCTTCATTAGATTAATATCCAAATATGACAACTAATATGCTTTTTTTAAGGCTTAATTTAGTAGATAAAGTCGAATCATTTCTAGCAGCTTAAAAGCAATTACACAATTTAAAACTATGGGGTGAATGAGCACATCAATTGAGGCTAGACCATTTATGTCTGGTAGGCATTTGGACATGCAATTTAAAATCATGAGAAGAAATCAGTATTTAGATATACATTTCATTTCATGATTTCAAATCATATTTTCAAATTTTTTAAATATAAAATTTGACTAATGAGTTTATATTTTGTAAAAATAGACACATAAGTTGGTAGATATTTTTAACAATTACTCCCGTCAACCATTTACCAACTTTTATTTATGTCTACCATGTGGGAGGATTATAATAAAGAGTAGTTACATTACTATTCATGTTAAATTTTCTTTTTTATTGAACTAAAGTTTGATAAATTGATGTTATATTTTTTAGAAAGGTCTTCTAGTAGCGTATTAATTTTGTTATGAATTATGACTTGCTCATTTGGTAAGATTGTATAAGAATTGAGAATATTTTGATAGTTTTCACAACTTATGAATTTTTATGTCTATAAGAAAAAATACAACTTATGAAATCCAAATTGCATGTCCAAACATGATTTCAAATCATGGCTTCATCTCATGGTTTCAAACCATGTCTAAACGGCTTCCTAGTCACATGCATACTTAACACCTGTCACACGCCGTGACATGCCTAAACAGCTAAGGACCTCTGAAAGATATCCAATAGGTTTCATAGGCTACCTCCTAATAAGGTAGAACGAGAGCTTTTGGGATAAATGTAACCAAAGAAAACAGATCTACATAAAGCATGTAAACAATTCAAGGTTTGAAAACTAATACTAATAGACTGAAGACTTAAACTGTAAGCTAAACATGTAAGCAAATAACTGAAATTGGAACTTTAAGGTACTAGTTAAATTGTAATAGAAATTGAGGTACACCTAATGGCCCTGCGTACATGAGATCTGCAACACGAAAAGGGCCCGGGGAGTGTTAACCTATCTCCCCAGCAAACAATAGCCCATACGAGCATGTGGGTAGCTAATCATGGCACTCACGTAAGGGAAGGCCGGATAGCTCTCGCGTATGAATGTGACTCAATAATGTATGAATGAATGTTGAAACCTAACATTAGTATCATAACAAGACACATAACGAGTGATGATACAAATAAGCATATATTACCATCACGTTTTCATATAAAGTCATAATGAATTAGAATAGAGTCAACTGAATAATTGAGCATAAAAAGACATAGAATATGAATTTCACGAATCATGGTATCATGAGGGTTCTAATGAAATTCCCCATTAAAAGAGTAAGCCTTAACTTACCTGAGAGCTACAAGCTCAACTGTTCCTCCAATAAACTTCGAATCTCAATTTACATGATAATCCGGCTAAGTCTATATCAATATAGGTTAAAAAAATTGAATTTTATACACAATTTTCTTGTCTACTCAAAATCCCGCTTAAAGTATTCTCTTGTTCAGAGTAAGAGCCCGTTTGGATTGACTTATAAGTTGCTTATAAGCTGTTTTCAACTTTTTTGAGTGTTTGAATGGTCAACTTATAAGCCATTTTGTGCTAAAATAAGCCTAAAAAAATAATTTGACCTGTTTGACTTAGCTTATCTGAAGCAACTTATAAGCTGAATGCAATTTTTTTTAAGCCCATCCAAACAGGCTCTAACTCAAGGAATCAATTTGTAGGGTTCAAATCCGACAATTCAACTTGTTCCACCTTCCACGCTATAGTTTAGGGGCGTGACAGCAAAAAAAACATTTTTGAATTTTATACCAATCAAATCTTGACACGTAAAATAGGAGAGGCCCATGTATTATTTTAACTTTTTAAGAGTACAACTGTATGATTATTACAACTGTTTGTATACACGTAACGTCAAATTTCAATTTTTAATTTACTAAAAGTAGTTTAGATTATTTAATAACGCATAGTAGTAGATAAGAATAAAGAATTGCAGCAGAGTTTCAGGAACCGTTTGGAAATGGAATTATTCATATTTCCCGAATTTTTTCACTTTATTTAAAATCAATATTTAATCATAAAAATTTCAAATATAACTTTAAATTATATTTAGAAATCATTTGGCCATGAGAATTATTCAATTTTTTTTCCGAAAATTCTTTTCACTTTATTTGAAAATCATTTTTTGGCCTTGAAAATTCAAATACAACTTGAAACTTTCACTTTTTTCTTCTTTCATTTTTTTTCTACTTTCAGTACATTCAACAACAACAACAATATACCCAATATAATACTATAAGTGGGTCTTTAGGAGGATAAGATATAAATAAAACTTACCTTTACCTTTGTAGGACAAAGAGATTATTTTCAATAGACCTTCAGCTATAAAAACGTGATCAATGCAGGATTATAAGAAAAATAAGATAATAAAATATCGAGATATAAAACAGATAAAGCAACATATAGTAATACACACAATATGAATCTACACGATTATAAACAAATACAACTCTATTTTCAGCTCCAACTTCAAAAATTCAAAATATTTGATTTTTGTGGCCAAACGCCTACTCAGTTTCCTATAAATACCTTCCCTCCTACCTTCTTTTAGCCAAAAAGTTCACTCTCATATAAATCTGTCTATCCAATAGCCATAGATTCGGAAAATTTCAGTTAAACTTTCTCATAAAATCAACATTTTCCAACTATATTTCTCTCTCTTTACCTATTCATACATTGAAGAACTTTCTAGAAGTTCAATACTATGAAGCTAAGATCATCAGTCAACGGATTTGACATTGCGAAGATAATCCTTTCAGTTTCTGCATAAACAGAAAGATGAATCGAAATTAGCAGAACGATCGATTTTTTTCCCGATGATTTTGTGTTTACTTTGAGAAAAACGGATTTCACATTATATTGCGAAGAAAATCGATTCAGTTTCTGCTTAAAGAGATACTAGATGAATCCAAATTAGCTGAATTTTCAATTTTCTCTGATGATTTTGTGTTTACTGTAACGGAGACAGTAAGATTCTAAGAAGATAGATTCAGTTCAGAAATGAATCAAAATTAGCTTAATTTTCAATTTTTTCTCTCTCTCATGATTTGTGTTTATTGTTGCTTTTGGAAGAAGAGTAACGGACATAGTAAGATTCGTAGAAAACCGATTCAGTTTTTGCATACACACAAAGAAATCAGTCCAAATTAGCTTAACTTTCGAATTTTCCTGATGATTTTGTAAGAAGAGTAAGGGATACAGTGAGATTCGAAGAATATCAATTCGATTTCTGCAAAAACA
The DNA here is from genome assembly GCF_019175385.1 of Lycium barbarum. Lineage (NCBI taxonomy): Eukaryota > Viridiplantae > Streptophyta > Magnoliopsida > Solanales > Solanaceae > Lycium > Lycium barbarum. The sequence goes on from NC_083341.1 coordinate 16,099,346, forward strand.
GAGAAATCAATCCAAATTAGCTGTACTTGTTGGATTTTCCAGATGATTTTGTGTTTACTGTGGGAAGAAGAGTAACAGATACAGTGAGATTCGAAGAAAATCAATTCAGTTTCTGCAAAAACAGAGAAATCAATCCAAAATAGCAATATTTTCGAGTTTTCTGTGTGAGTAACAGACACAGTGAAATCGATCTGATATGTCGATGAGGAGAGAATTAATGGAGGAAGATGAGAGGAATGGAAGACATTCATCAAGAGAGTATAAAATGGAGGATTTGAGAAAAGATAGTTTGAAATCGTTGAGAACTGGTAACAGTCGATTAACGATGATGGAGAACGACTCCAGTAGTAGTCCCTCCACGTTTAGCAGGGAAAACGTCCTAAGAGGCATCAATGGCCTCAGAGGCATCTCGCAAAGTTTCCTCATTTATCCCGATGACAGGTACTCTTCTCACTCTCTGGATGCAGCAGTAACGAATTTTCGTCGTACTGTTTCGTGTTTTTGATCATTAATTAAAAATGTTTCAGGTGCTAAGAATGAAAAAGTCTCAAGTTAAAATTATGAAAATGGTGAAATTCGTTGTATTAAGCTTTACTTTAATATGTAAAGTTAAATGATAAAAAACACATTTAAATTATAATTTTTTTTAGAGTTTCATATCTCAACAATTTATTATTCAATTTATTTATATTTCTTTTGTATTAAAACACACCTCAATGTTGACTTAGCCTACACGTGTCTATTATCGATTGAGAATAAATATTTGGCCAACTTAGCATCGATGTGTGTTTTAATATAAACGGAGTGATAGTTTAAGTATGAAAAGGAAATAATGGATTGTTGGAGGGTATGAAACTAGCGAAAAGGTGTTAGTTAGGATGTGTTTTTGACCATTAACTCTATGTCCTACGTGATATGTATTTGATTAGTTTGATTGTGAATATTAGATTAGTAAAGACGTGCACGTATATGGTGTTTTCACAAGACCACTGCAATTTATAATTTAATAGATTTATATGATTAGTGAGATTTATTGATCGTAGCAAGCTGTTTACCGGAGGAGTTAATTTTTGGGTACCTTCACGAGAAAAAAAGATAACGGCGGCTTGTCATTTTTGGGTGTCAAGAGAAGAATCATTTTCGTGTGAGATATGCGTCATTGCCGGTGAGGATTTCGCGGATGTGCAGCAGACCTGTGCACATTCATTGGGTTTAGGGAGAACATAAGCCAGTTTGGCTAGAGACCATTGATTACAACTAGAGTTGTCTTTGGCCAGGCCTGTCCAACCCAACCAACTCTTTATTTAAATAGAGTTAAATTAAGATTTTTTTGACCTATATAGAAGTGAGGTTCAAAAGTCCAGCCTCTTTTGATCCGTCGGCCTCTAGGGTTGGGCTGAGGCAAGCCCTTGAGGCTAGAAATAACAAAAACCCAGTAAAATCTCACAACGTGGGGTGTGGGGAGGGTAGAATGTACACAGATCTTACTCCTATCAAGGTAGAATGATTGTTTTCGAAAAGATTAATAAATTAATTAATTTTTAAAAAATATAAGTAAATTAAACAAAAAGATAAAAAGTAATGAGAAAAAAGAATGTACTTACTACTAAGTAGTAATTAGAAACTGGAGTAATCCTTTTTAATCTTAGAATTTATATTATGTTTAAATTCTTTTGAACGTGATCTAAATTAGTGATTAAAAATAATAATTTATATTTGTTCTCTTGAATTTTTTCTTTTATGATATGAATTTGCGCAAGAATGTATGGTATAAGATTCTATTTCATATTGCAAAAGTTTCATGTTCAAATTGTACCAAAAATCACTTAGAAAATGTTATTTCTGAAGATGAAAAAACTTAAAAGACTGTCTCGTCCTAGCCCGCGGCCCGCTTAGGACTGGATTGGACTGTCATTTTGTAGACCCTTCAATAAAAGGGTCAGTCCGTCCTAGCCCATTTAATTTTTCGGCCCTTTAGGGCTGAGTTGGGTTGGGCCAGCCCATTTTGACACTTCTAATTACAACTAGTGCTACTCACATACTCCTATTTAAATTTTCAATGTATCAGAGGATAATTTAATAAAACATACACTTAATTAATGTAGTACATTTTAAGAACTTATTTGGATGGGCTTAAAAAAACAGCTCAATTTATTTTTTTTGGTTTATAAATTATTTTTAGTTTATAAGTTGCTTTAGATAAGCTAAGTCAAACAGGCTCAATTATTTTTTTGGACTTATTTTAAGTACAAAATGGCTTTAAGCTGGTTAGTCAAACGCTCAAAAAAGCTAAAAAAATAAGCCAATCCAAACGGGCTCTAAGACCTAAACAGATTAAAAGAGAACACAAGTACTTATTGATTACTGCTATCTCTTATGTCTCGTACTTCAATTAGTAGTTCTATATAAGTTATACTCTCACCCTACTAATTTAAGTATATTATTTTTCTTTTTGGTCTGTACTAACAAGAGTATATTTTTCTATATGTAGTAAGTTTTCAATTCCAATATTCTACATGACAAATTTAAAATTACAAGATTTAGAAGACAACATACATTTTTAATTTAAGACCACAAGATTCAAAAGTCTCCCTTTATTTTCTTAAACTCTGTGTTTAGAGTCACTTAAGGAGTGCTTTTTAGGTCCCAATTTATATGATATTTTATTTTTATTTTTAGTTTATCAAAAAATTACTTTATTTAAAATTAATTTGATACTCCACATTTTATGTTGCACTTAATGAGATAACGGAGAGTCATATAAATTCATATGGCTTATTGAAGTTACAAGTTTCAAATCATAAATGGGATAGAGGGGAGTAATAGTATTTAGTGCTTAGCGTTCTCATGGGAAAAAATGTATCCATTTGTTCATTTACTATTTATGCAGAGATTATAATATAAACTATGTGAAAAGATTAACAATGTAAAGATCATTAAATAACAAGTATAATTATTTTTAGAAAGTTTTTTGCTTTTAAATAGTTTAATCAATTGAATGCTAATACAAATTCTATAACAAATATGCCATCCAAACTATAACGAACACTAAATTTATGTTGGAGTCTATAGCTGTATAAAATTTATCTGTACTGCAAAGCACAAATTCGCAAATCGCATTACACTCATGACTCGCGTGTTCAATGAAATTAAAGCTCCCGTTTGGCCATAAGAATTATTCACTTTATTCTGGAATTAGCGTTAGGCCATGAGAATTTCGAATATAACTTGAAGTTGTATTCCGGAATACTAAAAACTCAAAAAAATTATTTTTAAAAAAAAATTCACTTTTTTCACTTTTTTATAATTATATTTTATCAAAAATTATAATTTCAAAAATTATTTTAAAAAAAAGTGATTTTTTTTTTTACCTATGGACAAACGGGCCAAATTTCTGCAGGAACATGTGTACGCGGTTTAAGTTGTAGCCAGAAAAGATGTTTCAATATTAATAAGACAAAAAGAAAAAAATAATTGGTGGCAAATAAGCTACCAACTATAACCTATCTCTCTCTCCGGCCCCACGTTGGCCGACCTATCATGTTACTGCTGCACCTGAAAGCAACATTTGTGACTTCTCATTTCTCAGCCGCTTTAGTGAGATTGGCTTGACTGAAGAGGGAGTTTGGGTTACACTTTTTAAGGAGCCATCTGTACATGATCCATATGGGGGATGAAATCATGTTTGGACATGCAGTTTGAATTTTTTAAATTGTAATTTTTTTATAAATATAAAATTTCATAAGTTGTGAAAATCATTAAATTTTTTCCAATTCTTATATAATCTTACCAAATGAGTAAATCATAATTCATAATAAAATTAATACGCTACGAGAAGGTCTTTCTAAAAAATACAATATCAATTGATCAAACTTTAGTTCAATAAAAAAGAAAATTTAACATGAATAGTAATGAACTACTCTTTAATATAATCCTCCCACATGGCATGAACAATATATCTACCAACTTATGGTTGGTAAACATGATTGGTAAATATATCTACCAACTTATGAATTTTTTTACAAAATATAAACGTATGGGTCAAATTTTACATTTATATTTTTTAAAATCATGATTTCAACTTCCCAAATCATGCCTTTTTGGATGATTTGGGATTTCATCTCATGAGATGAAATCAGAGTGAAATCGCATGTCCAAATGCTAATTTCATCTCATGAGATGAAATCGCATGTCTACACGCCTACTAAAAGTAGCTTATAAGTTGCTCCCTCCGTCCTATAATAAATGTCATCTTAGCCAATAATTTTTATCTTATAATAAGTGTTACTTTAGGAAATAAAGACCTAAATTAGCTAGTTTTTTTTCAAATCTACCCTTAGACAAAAGCCGAAAAGTTAAAGTAACATCTAAATGATGATTGGACAAGCCACATAATAATTTGGTATTGTTGGATTACCAATATCAAAAGGATTACTATTCATGCATGCTCTAATCAAAAGGAAAAAGTATTTATTTTTATTATGTAGGGATAATTTAGTAAACTTCACATTACATTATTGGTTTTTTAATATACGTGTTTTTGGGTAAGGTGACACTTATTATGAGATGGAGGGAGTAAAAGTTAAAAGTATAAGTTAGGAATATCTAACTTTTGATTTTAGCTTATTTTGTACTTTTTTGGCCTAAAAGTAATAAGTGCTTAAAAATACTTTTTATCTTTTTCAAACACTACAAGTAAAAAAGAGCTTAAAGCCGATAAGCATTTAAAATAAGCCAATCTAGACACCCTCTAATACTCCCTCTGATTTATAATAAGTATCCACATAGTTATTTATTTTGGTCTAAAATAAGTGTCTGCTTATATAATCAAGAAGGAACTAACTTTATTTTTTCATATTTGTCTTTATTAAGTCCCAATTGACTAGATCTAATGTGTCAAGTTAATTGTAATATAGAAATTTTAATTAAGCGTAGTTTCGTCAAAATAGGAGTATAGTTTTTAAAGAGTTAGTATTTTCTTAAAGGGCGTGGTAAGGGTTAAGTAGACACTTCTTTTGAACCGGAGGGAGTACTATTGCGTTTCAATTCGTTCGTCTTAATTTGACTCAAAACGTTTAAAAAATAAAGTCAAAATAAATACAAGATGATTTGTTAACCGTAAGTGTATGAATAACCCCAAAGTATAACATATGATAAATTTAAGATTTTCTGTATAATGAAGAGGTTAATTTGGACCTTTTCCTTTAGGAAATCTGGTTTAGCTTTGTAAATTTGACATGGTTGGTTTATATGCTTAAACATGTTTTTTTACATTGATAGTTTATAGATTTTTTACATTATTACTGAAGTTTTGCCTTTAATAACATGTTAGTTACTGTTTGTATCAAGTTACCAATTAATGCTTGTTATAGTGATTATGCGCAATTACTTATAAGTGATCTGATTGCGCAAGAATATCTTTTACACCATGCATATATAATTTAAACTCTTAAGAAAAATCAGAAGAAGCAGAAGAAGAACACGAGAATTATGGGTGAGATGAAAAAATAGCTGCCAGGGGGTTGACAAGGTGGAAGGGGTTGCTGCTTGGAGGAGGAACTATAAAGTCTGACCTGACAGCAGTGGCGTTAAGTTAAAAAAAACTAATGTTTACAAAACTTATATTATAAAGAGAAATACTCCCCCCCTATTCATAATAAGTGTCCACTTAACTTTTTTATTTTGGTTCAAAATAAATTAGTAATCAAGAAGAAATTAATTATTTTCTTCAAGTTTACCCCTATTTAGATAAGTGAATTTTATGTAACCAAGAAACTACATTAACTAGTTAGTATTTAATTAAAGGTGGTTTAGTCAAAATACATATTTTTTTTAAGAGTTAGTATTTTCTTAAGGGGCGTGCTAAAGGCTAAGTGGACACTTGTTTTGAATCGGAAGGAGTATATCATAGTAATAAAAGTTCCTAGATTTTACTTACACTCCCTCCATGCCTTTTTACTGGGTCCTTATTGATTTGACACTCCCTTTTAACAACTATTCATTAGAGGTTTGTTTTACTAAATTATTCTTATTAATTATGCTTTGAAAATCTAAGTTTGACTGCTAGTACTTTATGTAGTTACTTGATACTAATAAAAAGAATATTGAAAGAAAATAATAAAACTATATTGAAAGAAAATAATAAAACTATCTTGATTTACTAAAATGGACAGGTAAAAAGAATTATCTATTTTTAGTATAAGGGAGAGGGACAAATAAACAGGAAAGAAGTGCTATATAATTATAACACAACTTCTTCTTTTTTCACACTATAAGTGCATATAATATGTTGCAGTATCTTATTTTCAGACTATTAGACTTTTATTACCAACATTTATGTATAATTATCTTTTAGGTAAAAATTTAAACTCATAAACAAGCTCATAAAGTTAAACGGATTGACTTGATAATCTTGTATTAATAACTAACTTTTTCCTCTTTGTAATAAGTGCATCATTAACTGATGTAAAGAGGGCACATTTGCATGTGTTATGAGAGTTTTCATTTGCATCATCAGTTGCTTTCTCAATTCCATTGTTTTCGCGCCAGAAGTGGTTTCCTATCATTTTAAGTCTCTTTCCGGAATATTTCTTTAATGTTTTACAACTGATGATCTAGAAAACTTGATGCAGGTGGTATAAGCTATGGGAGAAGTTTATCCTGATTTGGGCGATATATTCATCTTTTTTTACACCAATGGAGTTTGCATTCTTCAAGGGACTGCCGAGGAACCTCTTTCTCTTGGACATTTGTGGTCAAATAGCTTTTCTTGTCGACATAGTCTTGCAATTTTTTGTAGCCTACAGAGATAGCCAGACCTACAAGATCGTGTATAAACGAACGCCTATTGCTCTTCGGTGAGTCCCCTTTTCCATCCTAGTTTACTATTTGCACAAGAGGGGATAGTGATGGATCCTACATGGTTTCACAGGTTGGGCAGAACCTAGTGTTTCATGGTCGAATCTTGCATATATGTGTTAAAAACGAATATAGAAAAAATAGACATACATTTCAGAACTCATCTCAAATTCTGAACGTCTAAATTCTGAATCCACCACCGAAGAGGGATGCAACAGAAGGTATGCCTTTAAGTAAATTAGCTGATTTTCCCTCGTTGCAGGTACTTGAAATCTCATTTTATCGTGGATCTTCTCAGTTGCATGCCGTGGGATAACATTTATAAGGTATATTCTCTCCAACGTCCTCTCTTTAACATGCTTTTTAATTTGCTAGCACCATTTTATCGGTCAATCTTTTACTTAATTTGGACCAGAGGCGGATCCAAGATTTAAACTTAAGGGTTCAACCTTTTAAGATTTTTAGTTGAACCCATTGTATTAAAAGTTATGGGTTCATATCAACTACTCCCTCCGTTTCAATTTATATATGAACCCATTTGACTAGGCACGACATTTAAGAAAGAGTAAAGACTTTTGAAACTTGTGGTTCAAAATAAGTGTTGAATATTTGTGTGGCTGTAAATCATTTCATAAAGTGAATTTGTTTCCAAATTAAGAAAGAGGTCATTCATTTTGGCACGGACTAAAAAGGAAATAGGTTCATAGAAATTGAAACAGAGGGAGTATTTATTGTAATTTTAATAATTTTTTACACATAAATTTATGTTCCGCGTCGAGAGTTGGGGGTTCAATTGAACCCCCACGTTTAAGCCTACATACGCCCCTGATTTGGACATCCACCAAATGTTTTAGAACATGCAAACAAAACCAGTATTTGGCAGTTATGAGAGAATATGATAATGTGGAAAACAACAATAGGGAGGAATAAAAATAGTGTTGGATGACATTCATTTAAAGTTTTGGAGATTGATAAACTTGTTTTGCTGCTAAACTTTTTTGTTCACATCCTCATAGCTTGTGCATGTAAGCATCCATTCTTGAGAGGCTCAGAGGCATAATTCTACTAGAAGAAAACTCACTTGTCTTAATATGCTCCTCTCCATAAACTTCAATGCAACCTAGTAAAGATAAATCAAAACTTTCTTGTCAGTTAGTGAAGTGGGGCTGCAGTTTGTACTTTACTTCCTATTAGTTTTACCCTTGGTGAAGAGGACAATTTTAAAACGGGTTAATACCTGCATTTCATGTTAGATACTTGGTTCAAGTAGATGCCTTCTGACTAAAGCTGTTCTTTTTGAATAATCAGGCTGCTGGCAAAAGTGAGGGAGTGAGATACCTTTTATGGATTAGGTTGAGCAGGGTGCGTAGAGTTACTAAATTTTTCACGAAGATGGAGAAAGATATTCGGATCAATTATCTCTTTACTAGGATTTTAAAACTTATCGCTGTTGAACTCTATTGCACGCATACGGCAGCTTGCATCTTTTACTTTTTGGCTACTACTCTGCCTCCAGAGAAAGAAGGCTACACATGGATTGGGAGTTTGACCCTAGGAGACTACAGTTATTCAGACTTTAGACATATTGATCTCTGGAGGCGGTACATCACTTCTCTGTATTTTGCCATCATCACTATGGCAACTGTGGGTATGTCTATTGCTTTCTTTCAGATTCACTGTCGTAATTATCTGAAAAAGTATATTCCACTTCTATTGGAGATGATTAAAAAGCTGATGATATATTGTCCACAATAAGCGACTTAGACGATTCACCATATTCAGTTGTTTTCCTCTATAAAATGGACTTCTAGTTATTTCTTGTGACTGTTCGAGCAACAACCCACGATTAAAGTTGGGAACTGGTTTTTTATGCCTGGGCTTTATGCCCTCTCTCCTAGATAATTTTTCAGTTTAGTGTTTGCTGTCAAGTTGTCTTTGTCCTTTTCTCCTTATACCTGTTGTTTTAATTAGTATTTGTAAATGGAAGGTGCAACATTTTGCTTGTAAAGATGCTTCTTATTTTTTGTCATATGATATGAGTTGTGTCTCTAGATTTTGTAAAGAAATGGATCTTGATCCTAACTCAACCCCAAAAGCTAGCTCAAGAGGTGAGGATTGCTCAAGCCATATTAAAGAGACCACCCATACCTTGAAGCACCGATGTGGGACTCTTCAGATTTCATTCACAATTATAAAGTTCTCAAACCCTGAGTTTGAAATTCAACATGTGGCATTTAACATCCAGGACTAGAACTGAAACCTTTTTCTCCAATTTCTATTCATTTTTATCTTCTAAGGAATAGATTAAGTTCATACATAAATACCTGAATCAGATGTCTGAATAATAGAAGTATCATCAACTGCAGGTCTGAAATAGTACAAACTAATCATGAGGTGCGACTGGTAAATGTGATGAAAGTTTGGCTGAGAGTGTTAGGTGCTTGTTATATTAGGTCCATGTGATAACTGGCTTTTAGATCTATTCTAATCCTTTAAGGAAGCGATAACCTTTATACCTTTATGTTTTCCTAAATAATTGCTCTTATCCGTTTAATCCAGTATTTATGCATGTCCTGAGCCTTTTAAAAAAAACTAAATGCGTGACACCCAGCTGAACTCAAAATCCTTTTTTCGAGATGTCCAGTTATCTTTATTTACAAATAATCGATTTGGCACCGTAAAGTTGAGTAATCATACATATTGAATGATTGACAGATAAATATAGATGTTCATAAGGTTGGTGCTGCTTTTAAATAGTTTTGGATTAACATAGTGATTGTTTTTGGTGAAAGAGACGAACAACATAAAAATGCTTTTTTGGGTAATGGGAATAATATAACTAGAAGAAATTAGTTGAAATGCTACATAAAAAGAAGCAAGCTGTTGGTTCTGGAGTGGTACTCATACACTTTGAAGGAAGGTTTCTCTTCTTTCTTCATGATAATTATTAACTTGGCCATTCTTTTTTTAACTCGTAGCTTCTTTTTATACCTTTTCTGGATGTGCAAGCACTCCTACTACTAATAGTAGAAGATGTCTTTCTGTCCTACAGGTTATGGTGACATACATGCAGTCAATCTGAGGGAAATGATATTCGTAATGGTTTATGTCTCTTTTGACATGATTCTTGGTGCTTATTTGATTGGTAACATGACAGCACTGATTGTCAAGGGAACAAAAACTGTGCGATACAGGGATAAAATGACAGATCTTATGAACTATATGAACAGAAATAGACTCGGAAGGGATATTCGTAATCAAATTAAAGATCACTTGCGATTACAATATGAAAGCACTGACACTGATGGAGCCATTCTCCAGGAGCTTCCCATCTCAATTCGTGCCAAGGTAAATAAACAAAAGGAAAAATCTTCATGTAACTCACTGCGAGCAGTTTGCTTTATATTCATTAAATTTCAAATACTCTGGGACATTAGAATCAGCTAGTTTGAATTCTTTGAATTGTGTGGTTTCTTTTCCATTTTCCTCAATTTACGGTGCTATATTTGGTCCATAGAGTTAATTACAAGTTAGTTTTCCTTTGTTACTGATGGCGAGAATACAAGGTATGTAAAAGAAAGTGGCGGATCTATAATTTAGACGCTGTGGGTTCTGAACTATAAATCTAATTCTGCTTATATTGTTTTTTCTCTCTCACGCACATACACACACAAGTAAGTGTATATATATGTGGCCGGGCAGTTGTACACCATTCCTGCAGGTCATTACTTATGTGACAAGGAATTTCACGACCATAGAACAGTGTCCAGTTCCATAATTTTGTCGCGAGAGATCATTCATTGGCAAAGCAAATATTTGATTATGCTATTTTGGGATTTGTTAATAGGGTTTGAGCAGAATGCGGTAAGTTTTCCGAACCCACAGAGCCCCTCTGGATCCGTCACGGGATAGAAAAAATCAGACATTGTGACTCTAAAAGAAGCAAGATCACTGTGCATGATTTTTTTTTTGGGTGGGGGTTTATTTAGTTGGGAATTTCTTTTGTTGTAAAAAAGCATATTAACCATCTTTGTTAGCGCTTCTAAAGTTAGTATTTATTCTTGCCTTTTATTTTGACCTTTCCTTCTCATTGCTGATGCATATAACATTCTTTCAGCAATACATAACAAATATGTCAACCTTTTTGCAGATATCCCAGACGTTATATCAGTCTTGCATTGAAAATATTCCTCTTTTCAGGGACTGCTCCTCAGAATTCATAAGTCAAATTGTAAGTATACTTTTTTTGTCAATGATTGATTATCTAATTGCAAAACAGTGTTTCTATCCTTTTCTCTTTTCTGAAGAGGTCTGTTTCAATTTCACTCTAATTGAAATCGATGATATTATACGAGATATTTTGCCACAACCTCTAGAATCTGATGCCTTGTAAGATCCTTATCTATTTGCTATACTGGCCAGTGAAGCAGGAAGTAAAATAGACCACGCCATATGTTCCACAATGAGTCAGCTATTAATCTAAGATCCAGAGTTGCTCATATTCTGAATTTTGTGAACAGCTTACATAATTCGTCTTTATTTCAACTTCGCCTGCTTAGTTAAATTGTATTGCACATTTTACATGCACCCAAGGACAGAAAGGTTGGGATCCTAGTTTGATAACGTATTTGTAGAATTGGTCCTTGGTAACTTCATGGTTGTTTTCTGCATGCAGACACGCTTTTCTGCCTCATCAACCTGCATTGTCACCCTCCGCTAAATTAGAAACAATTTGACATGCGTGCTTCTTCTCTCCTCTTTTAGTACACCTTTGGATGCTTGCCTCCTCACGTCTCTCTGTTTGGTTTTGATTGGGGCCCCGTTAAAGAAGATAAAGTAAATATAGCACTGAGGGCTGATTTTTGTGAAAAAAATTCAGGTAACTCGAGTGCGTGAAGAATTTTTCCTTCCAGGAGAAGTGATCATGGAACAGGGGCATGCAGTGGACCAACTTTATTTTGTCTGTCATGGTGTCCTGGTAAATTGTTCTGCCACGTTCAGAATTTTCTATTGTAACCTTTTATGTAGTAATAAGCTTATATTCATTTGATGCCTTAAAAAATTATTCTACCTCATGTTAGCTTAGGTTTCTAAACCTTATTAATATCACTAGTTCTGGATCTATTGTTGAATTCACTAACTGTAGCTGGGAAATTGTTAGACTGTGATGGTGTTATTAGAAACTCTAGAAAATTGAGAGAAATAGCAGTGTACCTGTTCTCTAGTTTCCATTGCTCCAAAACTTCTGCAAATCTTACAACTGCTGACTTATCGATTCATGTTTGGCATCGAGCTGCAGCTGATACTGCTAGACTCATTGTGGTTATTTTGATCCAGGAGGAAATTGGTATAGGGGAAGATGGGTCAGAAGAGAAAGTAGCACTTCTTGAGCCTAATAGCTCGTTCGGAGAAATATCCATTCTTTGCAACATTCCACAACCATATACTGTTCGTGTTTGTGAACTATGCAGACTCATACGGATTGATAAGCAGTCGTTTTCAAATATTTTGGAGATCTACTTTCATGATGGGAGAAGAATCTTGACTAACTTACTAGAGGTAATCTGTCTTGGGTGGCATGCTATTCTTCACCCATACCACCTATGGCTTCTATTCTCTCTTGTTACTAGTACAATTGTACAAGATTTGACTAGAAAAGTACATCTGGATTAGTAAGTTAATATATGTTAATTGTTGTTATCCTTTTGGAAATTAACTGCTTTTGCATTAATACTTATGGACTCAAAAGTTCTTAAAGCAGTCTTAACTGACAGGGAAAGGATTCTGATCTTCGTGTAAAAGAACTGGAGTTAGATATAACATTCCACATTGGGAAACAAGAGGCTGAGCTTGCTTTGAAAGTGAATAGTGCAGCTTATCATGGTGATTTGCACCAGCTGAAGAGTTTGATTCGAGCTGGAGCCGATCCCAACAAGAAAGATTATGATGGAAGATCACCTCTGGTATGGTCTTAGCCAATAGAAACGTATAGCTTTTCTGGTTCGTTACTTCTTGATGATTCTTTGAAAAATTGTTATTTTCTGAGTAACTATTGAACTCTTGTGAAATCAACAGCCATTTGAGTGTTTTTCAGTCCATGAGTGGACCTTAACTCTTTGTTCATAATGTGTTGTTTGTTTTCCAAGCTCATGAATTTCTTTCTTGCGTATGCAAATTTGTAAATCATGCAGCACATTTGGTAGCATTTAGCTGTTTCTACAAATATGAGTTAATCAATAAGGAATTCCAGATTGAAACTCTGCAGGCATTATTAGTTGAAGTTCAGATGCTGCTTCTATCAACATACTGATTCTGTCTTTAAGAAAAATATTCAAAAGAACGATTCTAAAAGAATGCTGAATTTTAAAAGAGTGAAAAATTATTCCTAATCAAGGCTTTGTTTATGAACAGCATCTTGCAGCATCCAGAGGATATGAAGACATCTCTTTTTTCCTTATCCAAGAAGATGTCGATCTCAATGCTTCAGGTAAGTTCTAAAACCTGTAGTTGACCGGTGAACTTCCTTCTTCTCAAATATTTATTGCAACTCATGATTTTTGTCAAATAGACAACTTTGGCAACACACCGCTCCTTGAAGCTATCAAGAATGGACATGATCGTGTTGCTTCATTACTTGTTAAGAAAGGTGCTATGTTGGAGATTGAAAATGCTGGTAGCTTCTTGTGTACGCTGGTTACAAAAGGGGATTCAGATCTACTACGAAGGCTGTTGTCTAATGGTATTGATCCGAACTCCAAAGACTATGATTACCGGACACCACTCCATGTAGCGGCTTCTCAAGGATTATTTGCGATGGCGCGATTGCTTCTAGGAGCTGGTGCTTCAGTTTTCTCAAAAGACAGGTACCAGTTAAATCTTTATTGCTATATTACTGTAGTCACTTCTTAAAGAGTATGAACTTTAGTTTAGAGCAAGCTACCTTTTGTCATAACTTGTAACGTAGACTAGCGTGCTTACCATGTTGGGAAACACAATATTTACTTTATATTGTTGCATCAGTATTTGGGGATTCATTGAGGGGAGTAACTTTTTTTTTTCTTGATTATTGTTGAATTTTTCATCTGGTCATTTAGCCAACCCCAACTAGATTGGGATTGAGGCGTAATTAGGTTCTTGAATCTAGCATCCTCTAACCAATGGACCTTTCTGCTTCTTATTCTTATTCTATTTCACAATTTCATTTTGTGGTTGGAAGGTTTTCAACTTTTTGTTTTTATCATCTGTGGCATTTAAAAAGTTACAATCATCTTTTTATAGATGATTATCCTGACAGCTACTAAATAACTTTTCCTCTTGCTATTTTTGAATATAATACCCAATCGATTTGAGATTACATCAATGCTTGCTTATTCTTAATCATTTGAGAAAGCTTTCTATGTTCTTCAGTCAAATGGGAAAATAGATCTTTAACCTTCTCCTTTGGCATTTCAGAATGAAATGTTGAGAATATGAGGCATCATGTAAAAAATGAAATGCTTTCGAAATAAACTTCTGAATTTTTGTATCATTTAATTCGAATTTTGCACTGATGGCTTTTCATATGTTTCCTGTCATCGACCAAATGAAATAGAGGCAGATCAAGAATGAGAATGACTTCTCAAATGTGAGGATATCCTGGCACAATTTTCTTGAGGTGAAACCTGTTTTGTTAAAATTTCGTTCATGACCTAGATGAGATTGTTGTCTAGTCCATCCCAGTTCAAGCTAAAATGCCTTGAATCATATATGATCATTCGTCACATGAGTAGTTTTGTTTCCATGCTGACCATATTAGATGCTTGGTCAATTCTTTTCTTGAGCTTGGTGCAGTTTCTTTCCTTCAAGTTTACAGGCCAACTGAAGTGAATTGCGTCATGGCTGCTCTTTCAAAACATTACAGTGTACTAGCTGCATTGTGCATAGCTATACCCATATTCCAAATATGGCTAGCCTCTTAAAACCTAAAGGAAACCTAATATATTGCAGATGGGGAAATACTCCAGTTGATGAAGCTAGACTGAGTGGAAACAATCAATTGATCAAGGTTCTGGAAGAAGCAAAATCAGCTAAAATATCGGAATTCCCTAGTGTTTCACACGACATCTCAGGTATTGCAGAAGCAACACCATCACCAAACTAAAGTTCCTCGTCACCAGCTACATTGTTACTTACACAAATTTTTTTTTTTTTTTTTTTGGTAAGCTATTTCAAGCTTGTTAACCATATAATCTCTGTGTAAAACAGAAAAAATGCACCCGCGGAAGTGTACTGTATTCCCTTTCCACCCATGGGAGTCAAAGGATGTCAGGAAACATGGTGTTGTACTGTGGGTACCTACGAGTATGGAAGAGCTCGTTGCTGCAGCTACAGAACAACTCAACTTCCCATCTGGCTCTTGTATTTTATCAGAAGATGCAGGTAAAATTCTTGACATAGATATGATTTGTGATGGTCAGAAGTTGTACTTGATCAGTGAAACAACTTAAGAATACCTTGTCGATATATAGTACCCTGTGCAGCTTTGTGGTGTGTAGATATTGTCAACCAAGTTGAAGATGAAATAAAATCTCTAGTAGTCACTCACTGTTGCTGAGTGATGATATTGCATATGAGGAATTTACCGGCTGTAGCAATTTAAGCGTCTCGAGTGTTGTTTTGTAGTGATTTGGTACTTGTACCTTGCATTATCAATTTATGTTGTTGTAAAATGAAGTCTAAATTTTGCAATAGAAGCCAGTCATTGGGGCAGGATTCTGCCATTACTGCAATGTTATTCTATTGTTTTTCAGTGGTGCCCATAAAATGGATTTTCAGTCTTTCACCACTAACCATCAACAGTCAGCTTAACCATTATTCTATATACACACATTCAAGGGAGCCTTCTACTAATTCAGCTCTCTGTAAAGGTCGAACCAATTCCAAACATTTTGTTTTCTTAATTCCAAGTCCTTGCTGGTATTCCTTGGGTAAATGATATATGTGGAATAGAAAGTATTTTATAAGATGATGGAAGTCGAGCACCTTGTATACTTCACGTAGATTGACTTTTCAAGAAGTCTTCAGTATCTGGAGATGTTCCATAGGGTCATTTTACTGTCTATGCCGGGATGACTAGAAAATTTTGTTATTTGATTTTGGTCTTGAGCCAACCTTCATTTCAAGACTTACTCACGCCGAGCAGGAATTGGAATTTGATTTTTCGTTGAGTGGTGATGCATCCACTAGCAAGATATATAACTTGCTAACAATATGACAAACGACAAATAAATTTATGCAGCTTATCTATTCCAGTTTGACTTATACAAGTATATACCAGCAAAATATATCACTTGCTAATAATGCAAGCCAAATTGAATTTCTTATTTTCCTTTACATGATTCAATTAAGGCAAACTTCCAAGTTAAAAAACCATAACTTGCAGAAAACATTTAAAGTCTACTCTTAGGCTCCTATTCATGTGAACTTCAGAAGGGTGTCCTTTGTTTTGAATTGTCAAGATGCTTTTGATGGAGCCTACTACCATAAACTCTTAAGTCTCGTAGTTTCACCATGGATAACAACAACAGCTACGCCTCAGTCCCAAACAAGCTGCGGTCGGCTGTATGAATCCTCACTTCTTCATTCATATAGCCAACCCCATGATACCCAGAAAACAATGATCGACTGTAAGGTACCTTCGGGATGATACTACATCTAAACACAAGAAGTTTTGTAACTGAAGTCTTTTAAGGATAACCTGTCATTCAGGACATTATGCTGTGCCTATGAAGCTTTTTTAACTTGGTCACTACCCAGTGTAATCCCACAATAGTGGGGTCTGGGGAGGGTAAGATGTACGCAGCCTTACCCCTACCTGGGTAGGGAGGCTGTTTCCGATTGACCCTCGGCAACCCTCCTCCTTTATCCGGGCTTGGGACCGGCAATGTGAGCGAGCTCACACAGGCGGAGTTTATGAAGCTTTTTTAACTATTGCTTGGAAATGGTTTAGCCACAAACATTACAAAATCATACTCAAGTTACTCAAATTGTTAGTTTATATCTGGAGATGTCATCTGAAACGAATTCATGACTTTATTAAACAAAAAAAAAAAAAAAAAAAAAAATCACCTCCTCCTTTCATGTCTTCTATTTCTATCAAAGTAAGAAAGTAAAATAAACATCTAATACTATCACCAAGAATTCTTGAGTGGCTTCTCCAACAGTGCTGAAAGGTACATCTCATTCAGCTCAGGCCCTCTGTCCATCTTTCGCCCTACGATCCACTTGACCTTATGGAACCCGATGCTCTCTATAAGGGGAGCATAGACTTGCTCAAATTCCTCACCAACACAGAAGAAATGGTCAAGCCAGAACAGCCCACCAGGCCGAAGCACTCTATAGATGTCGAAAAACAAGAAGTGAAGTAGTGTTGTTGGTATCCAGTTACTCAGCACATGCATTGAGTGCACTATATCCAGTGTGTTGTCAAAGAAAGGAAGTCTCTGTGAAATGCTTATGTACAAAGGTACGACTCCTCTTGATGCTATAAATGTATTGAAAGGGCCATTGAGATTCATTGAAGTTGTTAATATTGTTATGTTCCTTTCTCTCATTCTTACAGCAAACGTAGCTACACCGCCTCCGATATCAAGCCCTATTCTGATTGTACCAGGCTTCTTCACCGCTAGTACTTCATCAATAGAGAAGTCTAGGCCAGCTCCCTTTGTCGACGACCAACGGTTTTTCTCTCTGCCATTGAGATCAAAGCAGTCTTTGCAATCATCAAATCCTTTCTGAGTTTTCATCCTGATGATAAGACATTCATAGCTTTTGCATGTATATGCTGTCCAAACTACAGATGAATCCGATGGTGTAGTCCATAAACTCTCAGGAAGAGGGTAAGGCTCAACATATTCCTGCTGAGAAGCAGGACGACATCTGCGGCGAGGGAGAGGCTCACAACCTGTAAAGAAAAAAGAAACAAGAGATTTTGAGGAACGAATTTCGTAATTCCTTTTCCTACTTACACAACTGTAGGGATTATACATACAGTCAGATTTCTCTATAACAACATTTCACTATAACGATCAAGTTTTCTTTGGAACCGGCTTTTCGTGTTATGCTATAGTATATGTTCTCTATAACTGCATTTACCTATAGCACTGCACAAACGACGCCGTTATAGAGAGGTCTGACTGTATAAACCTTTCCTAATATTTACAATGAATGGTCTCTTTCCACATTAACAATTTCTTAATTCTTAACGCAAACCTTTGAGAAGCAGCTTCTGTGCCAGGAGCTCGTCATCAGGGCAAGAACCATTGACATTGTATGACATGTAACGACGAAGTAAATCCGGAAACATGGTGCACGGGCGCCCCACCGGAGGGATGATTTTGTCAGAATCAAAGTTTGTGTTGAATCCAAATGGTAGTTTGTGTGGAGATGTGAAAGCAAGGAACTCAGGTGGAAGATCAGATATTTGAACATCATCATCTCTAGTTGCTGGCTCAACAACTAAAGGGATAGGAGTATTAAATGATGAAGCAGTGGAAATGGAACTATATGTTTGTTGGTATAATGAACAAGAAGAGTTCTTAAAGGCGTTAGAAATGAAAAAAGTTATAAGATTTGAGGACACAAGAAGGAAGAAAAAGAACAGATTTGGGGAAAGATGCCTTGGCTTATGAGGTGAGTCCATGAGTATTTCTTTTGGACAATCAAAGTTTTTGATACCCTTAAAGTTGAAGATGATGCAAAAGTATGGTGCTGGTATCTATATGGTTATAGTTGAAAAAAATAATCTAAATGGTTATATATTTTATATATATTCAGCAGGGCAAGTGTTCTTTTCTTAAGCTTTAACCAGTGGCGGATCCAGGATTTTCACTCAGGGGTTTGAAAAAAATAATCTAAATGGTTATATATTTTATATATATTCAGCAGGGCAAGTGTTCTTTTCTTAAGCTTTAACCAGTGGCGGATTCAGGATTTTCACTCAGGGGTTTGAAAAAAATAACAAAAGCTAAATATAAAAAATAATGTTGTCAATGGGAATCGAACCTAGGACACATGACAATTTTGAACACCTTGAACTGCTTAAAGCTAACCTTTTACATTTATTTAGGGTGTTCAAAAGTTAATATATGTACATAAACATAGAAAACTTACCCTATATATACACTGTAATTTTTTGCTAAGGGTGTTCGCAATCCGCCGCTGGCTTTAACTAGCATTTTCACCCTTAATTCAGATGGATTATACCTCTACTATCCTTACTACAAAGGCTTAGGTAGGATTTTTAATTTATGGGTATTGAACCACAAACCTTTTTGCTTATTGGGTTCTAGGTAAATTATTTATCAATATTAAATAAAATTTTAATACAATTACTAGGTCTGAGGCAAAGCTACTAGGTTATGCTGAACCCATAGGCCGTAGCTTTAAGGCTGGCTCTGCTCCTGCCTTACTAGGTGATGAAGTTCCTCTGTTGCATGCAGAGGCGAATCTAATATCTAGAGTTAGTGGGTCCAGAATGAGTGTGATCTTATTTATGTGTACATCTTAAAATTTTATTGCATATGTATATATACTTCGAGAAGAGAGCAATGAACTCAGTTGAACTCATAGAACCTACCCTAGATCCGCCTCGTGCTGCATGATGGATATTTTGGTCCTTTTGCATCATATTAGTTCATCTATGAACTTAATTATAGGTCTTTATGTTATTTTTTTGAAACCGGTAACTTTATAGGTCTTTATGTTATTGTCAATGATAAATTACTATAGCAGGTGCTAGACCTTGTAGGAAGCTCCAAGAACTCTAACTTCATTAACTATATAGTAATTATTTCATCACCAAAATCCAAGGCTTGCTGTTTATAGTTTTTATAGGGCGACTGGCAGATTTCCAGCTTTAAGATTGACATATGCATTTTTTGTGTTTTTATAATATAGTCTTGTTTCAAGGTTTAGATGCACTTAATTATTTAATCCCAGTTTGGTAATGTGACTTGTGAGTTTTTGTGGCGCATTTTGAGCTGCATAGTTTGCGGAATAATTCACATGATAGTTTAGTACTGAATCTAGAAGCAATTTCTTGGAAATCGTATTGACTTGTTCTTTTTCAACAGAGAGTTGTTGAAGTTCAAGATATGTGTACAATTTTCCAAGCCTTGTGCATTCAATTCCCATAAATTTTGGATCAAGAATAGACGTTAGGATGTGTGTACATATGTACTACACTACTACCTCGTCTATTTGTCGTATTTCTCTACTCGCTATTAAGAAAATGTTAATTAGGAGAGACATTGCCTTTTTTATCCTTATTTACGTCTGCTCGGTTCTTCAGGAGTAGTATTTTTCAAATGGTAAACTGGTAAGTGCTTGGAGGGAAAGAATATATAATATATGCTTATTTAAAAGATCCCAATATGATAAGGCAATACCACCAGCTAAAAAAGGGGGAGATAAAAGAGGCGTAGGTTGCACTCTTATGTTTTTTTTTAGAGTCGAGAAATTCTTAATCGTTTTTTCCAGTGATGAGAAATAGTAAGTACACAAGTGTCAGTTTTTAGACGAGGAAGATCATTTCTTTGTAAATAAAAAAAAATAAAAAAGCCAGAATCTTTCCATTGATAGAATAGTCTATCTTTGAAAAGATCACGGAAAGCGTGTCTTTAAGTAAGAAGTACCCTTGTGCTAGTGAAAATATACAAGTACATATTCAAATGAAATCCATTTCAATATTGTCAACAGACAGAGAAATAGAAAAATACAATTTTGGTATGGGGATTAGGGAAAGGGAAGAGGAAAGAGATGTTGGAGTTTGCCTTGAATTTTCTACCTTATTTAAATTTTATCATAATTGTATTTTACTTTAAAAGAAATTTCTCGATAGAAAAAGTTTTCTTTGTGAAAAATGATTCTACCATATTTATTCATTTTCTTGGAGGAGAAGTTTTGAACTTTTATAAATAGAACATTATTTCTTCTCATTTAATAACACAATAACATCCACAATGTAGTCATTAAAGAGTCTTGTTTAGGGGGAGATTATTCTCTCAATAGGATATTATGCTTTTATATTAGTTTTCCCATATGTAAGCCAATTGACCAACCTATATTAGAATAATATGCTTCTTTGAATATAGTTTTTTTTGTCGTTTGATTTATCATCGTTCAAGGTTTGCAATTATAAGCTTCCGTGTGACACCCTGATTATTTTGATCTCAACAAGAGAAAGGAAGCTGTGGAAGCCGAAATCATACCTATTATCTAAGGGCTCGTTTGGTATGCTGAACAAGCATAAATAGTCTTTAGATAAAAATTTTGTGATTCCTTGTTTGGTTATTAATTCTTGAATAAGTTACATAAGGATTAGAAAAAGTACTGGACCAGATGATGGATTAATAGTGGCAAGACTAGTTATCCTTCAATAAAATAATGAAAAAAGACAAAGTACCTCTGAGGTCCCCTTTTTCTATTATAAGGTGGAGGATATTTTTGTAAACAAACAATTTTTACTTAGAAATTATGTAATGCATATTATTTTTAATAAGACAAATCAAACAATAGAAATAATATCATGATAATAACTAATCCTAACATGACTTGTTTTCAAACCAAATGACCCCTAACAGGCTCCCGCTAATACCACTAGATGATAAGTCTTAGTGGTGAAGTATTAATCTTTTTCACTAGTGCGATCGAACAAAATGAATCATTTTTTTGCGCGAAATGCCTTCAAAGGCATTGGTCTTTAATTTTGACCTCTCAAATTGCTGGTCTTTAATTTTTGCCTTCGTCTAAAAATTCATAGATTTTGGATTCAAACCCTCGCTCAGTTAAAAATTTAAAAAAAAAAATCGCATGCCAGAATTCTGGATTCGTCGGGCTAGTTTTGGATTCAAGGTAGAGTTTGGACCTTATAAGGCAAAGTTTGGGCAAAAGCCTGTCTTAAGACAAACCTGTACCTTAAGGCTAACTTTTGCCCGAATAGGCCTAATTTTGCTATAAACCTCTGACTTGCGATTTTTTTTTTGACTGAGTCGGGATTCGATCCCAGAACTTCGGGGTATTAGGCAAAGGGCAAATATTAAAGACCAACAATTTGAGGGGCAAAAATTAAAGACCGGTGCCTTTGAAGGTAATCGTGCAAATGACCCAAAATGAATCAGAACACCTTATTAGACTTTACAAATGTTAAAAATTTAATCTTTAAATTCTGGTACCTATTTGTTTTCATCACATCTGTTTCTTTGAGTGACAAAATATTGTCACTTTTTCTACAAAACTTACATTTTGCTCCTTTCCTTCCGTTTTTATGTGTGTCCATAATTTCTGACTTAACACACCTGGAACAACACATAAACTATTCGAGTACGAATTGCATGATGATTAAAAAATACTTTGCACTACCGTCAATGGAAGTGGTGCAGTGGATGTGGTTGTTCCTCCCTTAACTAGAGGTCTCGGGTTCGAGCCCTGGGTATGGAAAAATTCTTGGTGGGGAGTGCTTCTCCAGAAATGGGCCTTACCCGGCAGGAATCCGAATATAGTCGGGCTCCAATGAGGATACCGAATACCGGCTGAGAAAAAAAAAAAAAAACTTCGCACTAAGAGCTTAACCCTCTTATTATGCTAGTAACTGGTAATTGTGTGTGTTCAAATCCCATTATACTCCTTTAGATGTAATTCTTTGTATACTTAGAAGTACGTAGAAGCAGAATCCCATTGCCAAAAAATTAGGGATAAGACAAAAGAACCACTCAACTATGGCAAAATTGCCAGTTACATGCTTAAATTATGCGAGGGTCCTATTACCTCCTGAAATTAATTTTTTCGTATTATTTACACCCCTAAACTATACGAAGGTCCTATTATCCCCCTGAACTATGCGAGAGTCCTATTACTCCTCTAAACTTAATTGTCAAGATTGCACTGGTTTTCGTATTTAACTTGTTGTATCTATTAAGATTATGTTATTGCATAGTCAAGTGTAGTTTTTCACTGATTTTTGTATCTACAAAGCTGCATAACTCGTTTTGATATCTAATAATTATTCTTGATATTCTGCAGAGAGAGGTTTCCTTCATTTATGAAGCAGTCATACTTGTAAAGTTGGTATTTTGCACAAGTTTTCTTCTTTATCTGGTGTATAGAACCCTTGCATAGTTTAGGTGTGTAACTGAAAATTTTGTCATAGTTCAGGGAGGTTCGTATATGCCTTATCTAGTTATCCCTATTATACAAAGTGGACGAAGATAGAGGGTCATTTGAACTTTTAACCCTATTTGTGCAGGTCTTTAATTTTTGCCCCTCAAGGCGAACAACTTTTTCACGGCATAGGGTTATGTATTCGCATAATAATATCTCATAAGTTATGCCCCGCTAGGCATAAGTTCGATTGATAAGAGAAAAAATTAAAGATCAACCCATTTCAAGGGTAGAAATTTAAGTTTTTAAGTTGGGAAAAGTACATGGTATGACCACCAGGAAAAAAAAAGCCCCATTTTAAGCAAATGACCCGAGTTGTCCGTTCGGCCCAAATTAATGCCAAGCGCTAGCCGCCCAGCCCATTCACTACCCAAAAAAAAAAAAAATCAGACGTCGCCACAAAAGAGCGTCACTAAAAGGTTCGCTACAAAAGAACATGACTATTTGTGATGACTAAAGATCGACGAAAAAAAATTCATATTGAGCTTTCAAATAATATCCCAAAGCATGTATAATATGTGTATAATTAGTAAATATACATTAATTATACATTTATTAAACACAAATTATACACCACTGATATATTTTCTACGTATACATTAATTATGAATTTATTAAACATAAATTATATGTTGACTATATATTTATTATACAACAATGATATATTTTCTATACATATGCTTTAGGGATACATATTCTATACGATAATGATACAATTCTATATGTGTGATACATTTTTTCTATACATATACAGTTGAGATACATAATCTATACAACAATGATACAGTTTCTATACGTATGATACATTTTCTATATGTATACAGTAGTGATGCATATACAACAATGATACAATTTATATACATATGTTGAAATTTGTTGAAAAATGGATAGAAAATAAAATTATTTTGAAAAGGCTAAAAAATGACTTTTAAGATTATTGGGCCATCGGGTGTCAATAGTTTCACCCGAATGGCCATTTGTGTCCTTTTCACTTTTAAGTTTTTTTTTTTTCGCGGATTGTCCTTCTTTTGGGGTAGTCTTTAATTTTTGGCCCTCAAATTGCTAGTCTTTAATTTTTACCCTTCGCTTAATAAGGTGGCTGAAAATACCCCGAGGTTCTGGGTTCGAACCTCCGCTCAGTAAAAAAAAAAAAAAATTCGCAAGGCAAGGCTTTGCAAAAAGTCTGCCTTATGCAGTTTTGGCTTATAAGGCAAAGTCTACCGTCTCCGGCAGACTTTTAGTTATGCCTTAACCAAAGTTTGCCGCATAAGGCAGACTTTTCCTTAAGGCATAACTAAAAGTTTGTCTTATAAGGGAAAGTTTATCGTATCTAGCAGACTTTTAGTTGTGCCTTAAAGCAAAGTCTGCCGCATAAGGCAGACTTTTTGTAAAGCCTTGCTTTGCGATTTTTTATTTTATTTTTATGACTAAGCCAAGGTTCAAACCCAAAACCTCGGGGTATTTTAAGTGAAGGACAAAAATTAAAGACCAACAATTTAAGGGACAAAAATTAAAGACCAACCCCAACGAAGGACAATCATGCAAATTGTCCTTTTAAGTTTGGTTGCTAGCCCATTTCTGAATTGGGCTTAAGGCTTAATTAAGGACTCTTTACCAAATATCTCTTTTTTGGGGGTCCATTTAGATTTTGTTCTAATTTTTTAAAATTGTGCAAATATAACTGTTAGGATATTACCCTTCGGGACAAAATTAGACTCGGGTCTAATATTTTCTCATTTATTTCTTAATCTTACAAACAAAACATTACCCTATCGTTTATAGACTCGGGTTTAATATTTGCTCATTTATTTCTTAATCTTACAAACAAAACATTACACTATCATTTAACGTTTACAATAACTTATAATATTTTAGACCGTGATCTAAAGTTTTCTTAAAATATTTTAAGTGTGCTCAAAAGGGATTACTAGACCGTGGTAAAAAAGGTTCATAAATTAAAAAATAAAAAAAAAAGAATCATTTACTAAACAACTGTTCCGAAGGGGGCAACTAGTGAATTTTTTAGTTAATTAAGCTATTGGGTTGTTTGAATTCTACTTCAAGCCTACCATTGTAAATATGTATATGACCAAATGACACAAGAAAGTTTCCTTTGAAGTTTAATAAAAAAAGATCGAAAATCACGTTTTAATTTTGCCAGAAGAATAGTCTCTATGATTCAGACATATAAAATATAGATTTGATTTCTCAGGGTTCTCTATCTTTAGAATTGACTTGTTAGATGATCCAATTATATAACTAGATAATATTCTTTAATTCATAATATCCTTGATCTGACTTACTAAGGTTGTTAGGTGAAGTCGACGACAAAGTAAAAGTCGTTCTTCTCTAGAGTGAGGAAAATGGAAATTAAAGCCAAAGTCATGACTTATCCAAAGACTTAAAAAGGGGAAGTGCACAAATAACCGGTTTAGGGTCTACTATTTAAGCAATAGTCACCATAAATTTTTGTAAGTTTATATATCCACTTCGAAACCAACTTTAGGTATTTGTGATTGAATTTGCAAAAATTCGTATATGAACTTTAGCATCAAACTTTCTACATTTTTGTCTAAAGTTGTAGGATTATTGACAAGATAAAATTGGATGATTGAAATTTTAGCCATATATGACCAAACTTAATTTAGCCATACAAACTTCCGACATAAATGTCTGACGTTAAACTAATCAAAGCCCAATTTCAAATATTGTAGTACATTTGAAATTTATCTTTATAGCAATTACCAAACTTAAGAGTCAAACTTCAGACATTTGTGTTTATAGTACCCAACTTAAATTGTTAGTTTCCTGGAAGTGTTACCCAATATTTATAACAATACCAATCAAGCAACTTGAAAATAAGCCGATAACAAGAATAAAATTAATATTAATTAAGTAAAGTCATTTTTCATTAAAGATAGAGAACGAAAATTGATGTAAATTGTATGCATTTGTCTTTATATGTTTGTCACAGTGAAAATCTAGCTATGATGCATTGTGCGGAAAAAATTCATGTGATATCTCAAAAAGAAATTCTTGTCTAAATTCTTTCCATTAATCATTCAAATGAGTCTTACTATTCAAGTTGACCAAATTGTTAATTGGCCATTAAGTGATTTAATATTGCAATTCATTGCCAAATATACAAAGCCTTGAATAGCCTTGATAGTCAATTCAAACGTTAGCTTTTCTTTGTAACAGATTCTTTAATGGCTATTATTAGTCATTATGTTCCTAACGTTAATTTAATATTCTTCATTAGCTTTGAATAAGACTTGAATGACTTTTACTATGTCTGAGAAGGTTACACATATCGTATGTTAATCTCTACCATTTCGCTGCCTATGAATATTCTCCTTGGCTTTCTTTG
The DNA here is from genome assembly GCF_019175385.1 of Lycium barbarum. NCBI lineage: Eukaryota > Viridiplantae > Streptophyta > Magnoliopsida > Solanales > Solanaceae > Lycium > Lycium barbarum. The sequence goes on from NC_083341.1 coordinate 16,125,771, forward strand.
AAGTATGGAACAACAGAGAAAAATCCTTCAATCATTTACTTAAGTCCTTTTATTTCATGTGCTGGGTTTTCTATAAGATAAATCTTTATCAGATTTTGGCTTCTAGTTTTATACTAGAAGAGCTTGTTGAATCTTGGGGGATACACTCATACCGGATGAAATATCCTTAAGGACAGTGTCTTAATTGACATGCCTCAAGCTTTCAAGAATGATCTACAATATTCGTGATCGAGTATTTTCAGTAAATTTTTCAACAATCTTAAGGATATTTCTTTGACTATATTCTTAAGAAAAATACTCAAAACTAATCTATGTCGGGAGGGGGAGGGAAAAAAGCAAGCAATGACGTTGATGGCGGAGAAGTACAGGGTGTGTGTAATTGCTGATAGTCATCTAGGGATGGAATGGAGTATTTGATGGTTCTAGTCCAGTACAGCTATTGGAAGCATTCTTGCATAAATGGTATTTCTATTTAGATTGCTGATGCTAATAAGGTAAGTTGGCACGTTATAATTCATAGTATTTAAATTGAAGAAAAGGGAAACATGGTTACAAGTTCAAAATTATTAATTTGTGTGTGAAAAATTATGTCATCATACCCCTCAATGTAGTAGAAGATTCAGAAAAATGATAATCCCGCTAATAAAAAAATAAATATGACTAAGCAGATGATATAAATTATTGTGGTCATTTCTCAAGCAAATCTTGTGGCTAAAGTGATAAATTGGGTGGTAGACTTTGATGCTACTAAGCATATTTGTGCTAATATAGTTTTGTGTTCTACACCCAAGTTGAAGAAGAAGAATGATTTATTTATGTTGGTGATTCTAGAACTACTCAAGTTCTTGGAATGGAAAAGTTCTTAAAATCTTAAAAACATTAGCATTAATTGAAGCGGTACATGTTCCTAAAATTTGAACCAATTTAGTTTCTATGAGATTATTAGGAAAAGTGGGGGTGAAAGTTTCTTTTGAGTCTGATAAAGTTGTGTTAACCAAAAACAATATTTTTATTGGCAAAGGATATTGTAATCGTGATTTATTTGTACTTAGCGTTTCTCAAGTTATGAGTGAAAATGCTAGTACTTCGATTGATTTTTTTAAGGCATGTTCTTATGTCTATTTATCTCTTAATATGTGTTTTAACTTTTACTATGTTATTTATTTTTAATATATTCTTAGTATTTCTTTGACAATAGTAATAAATCTGGAGGTCTTATATCATATATTAATAAGCTAATCTTTAACTTGAAGATTGATCCAATATTTTCGTGTTTTTTATATCATGAAATATAAAAGCGGAGTAAATATCCTGATTTATAAAGGATTATATGCATGTAATGTTTCAATTGCACCTGATTGTGTTTAAAACTAAGAGACCCAGCATAAATTAGACTAGTTTGTTGGATGCTTTCTCTCTGTACATTTTATTTTATATAATAAGAGATAGTATGATCAATGATATATATATATATATATATACTCTACTTTGTTCATGAGTTATATGTGGAGGAGCTGTTAGGTTGGAAAAGGAAAATTTGCATTACTTAGTTTTTAAACTTCCTGTTAACATTGAAGAAATGTTTATGTTCAACACATTAAAAAGGACAGCCCGGTGCATTAAGCTCTCACGGGATTCGGGGAAGGATTGGACCACAAGGGTCTATTGTAAACAGTCTTACCTTGCATTTATGTTCAACACATTATGGGCACAAATTGATTTTTATAGTCTGGTACTCACTGTCGAGAGAGAGTGGAGATATTAAAGTATTAGATGAGCTACTAAGTGAAGTAAGACACGAGCCGCTGATCTTAAGACTTTTGAAATAATTGAATGTGTGAGGGTGTCTTGCTAATGTTATGCTACCCGTTTTTGAAGGAAATATATATATACGTTTGACACGTATCACAATTATGGTACTAAATATAGTGAATTTGTTGTTGTATTAGAGGGGCACAATGATGCTAAAATGGATCTCAAAAACTATTAATAGTTCTGTGTTTACCTTTGGTAGGGTGTAATAATATGAAAGTCAGTCAAATACATCACAATGAAATCTAAGTTTATGGTTTGGAGTTGGCTGGTAGTGAGATTAAGATACTTTTTAATGAGTATTTCAATCGGAATAAAACCAGCATCTTTTGTGTCTATACATTGTGGTTGCCAAGCAGCAATAGCTGTAGTGAAAAATAAACATTTTATTGGAAAAAAAATAGACACATTCATTTAAGACATAATGTGATAAAGCAGTTGCTGTGAAATGAAATTATTTTCATTAATTATGTGAAGTCGGAAGGTGAACTTGATCAATTCACGGACTATAAGAAACATCAAGGGGAATGAAATTTTTTTTGTCAATTTGAGAAGATTAACAATGATGGTAACCCAACCTATGTGATTTGAGATCCCATGAATTAGGTTCATATGGGTAATAACAAGTCATTAGTTGATCATGTATGCACTATTAAATTATGTCCTTCCTATGGTGTGTGAATATAATGTAGTTCTGCAAGGCAAAGTGAGGCTGAGTTATAAACTCTTAGTCCCATTACCATATCCTTTATAGGTGGTGTATTGCTCTGCAGAATACACTTGATGGGTGGACCTATATGAGTGTGGAGTGGTGCCGCTCCTATGAAATTGTGACAAATTTCTAAAGCACTCATGAATATCAGGACACGCGCATGGTCTCTTAGCGCAAAACCGCGATAACGACAAAGCTTGTGCGAGTATTATATGATAGAATATGACCCTGGACTTACAAAAGAATTCTTGATTCATAGAAGTTCTAAACTTCACCAATTGTTCTGTAAGTTTATTCTTGTTTTATCTAGGTCTAGTTCATAGTCTACGAGACATTAGATTTGACGCATTGTATTTATATGTGAAAACTAAACAAAACTTCTTATTTCATTCTATTTCTTTATTCTTTTTGAGACAGTGGGAAATTGTTGAAAAAATTCATGCGATATCTCAAAAAGAAATTCTTGTTTAATTCTTTCCATTAATCATTCAAATGAGTCTTATTATTCAAGTTGACCAAACTCTTAATGAGCCATTATGCATTTAATGTTATACAAAGTCTTGAATAGCCTTGATAGTCAATTCCAACATTAGCTTTTCTTTGTAACAGATTCTTTAATGGCTATTATTAATCATTATGTTCCTAACGTTAATTTCATATTCTTCATTAGCTTTGAATAAGACTTGAATGACTTTTACTATGTCTGAGAATGTTACACATATCGTATGTTAATCTCTACCATTTCGCTGCCTATAAATATTCTCATTGGCTTTCTTAGAAGTATGGAACAACAGAGAAAAATCCTTCAGTCATTTCCTTTAAGTCCTTTTATTTCGTGTGCTGGATTTTCTATAAGATAAATCTTTGTTAGATTCTTACTCTTAGTTTTTTATTAGAGGAGCTTGTTGAATCCTGGGGGATACACTCATACCGGGTGAAATATCCTTAAGGACAGTGTCTTAATTAACATGCCTCAAGCTTTCAATAATGATCTACAATATTCGTGATCGAGTATTTTCCGTAAATTTTCCAACATATTGTCAGTGACTAACAGATTTTAATGCTATACATTTTAATTGAGGAGAAATATAAGAAGAAAAAGGAAGAAGCACCAGAGTAGCAGTTTTATCCGAAATTGATTACACTAGCTATCAATTACAGTTAAACCTCTCTATAATGACAGCGTTTCTCCGAAAATTTCATGGCTACTAAAGTGAGGTGTTGTTATGAATGTATATTGACATTTGATGTTTGATCTCATTTAGCTGTTGTAAACAAAAATACGCAAAAAAATATTTTTCTGTACTATTTATGTTATAAACGAAAACAAAATACTTGTTAATTTTAAAATCACAATTGATTTTCATAGTTCATTAATTAAAAATTGAAGTGACTAATAAATCCATAATTAGTTATACTGTACAGATAAAGAATTGAAATATAAGGAACATATGCAGTTAAAATTAATTGAAAATTTAAATATTTCAAAGTTTGACGTAAGCTTTCTACAATTGTAGGTTGTTTTGTAAATTACAGTCTCTCAGTGATAATATAACACTTGAAATGAAGATTTTTGTCCAAACTTTCAGTAAAAAGGAATTCAATAGCTTTCCCCTGATGATTACCATAAATATTTTATATTTATTAAAAAATATATTTCTTACAAAATATTATGTAATTATATTTGAGTATGGTTGTTATAGAGAGGTAATTTTACAAATAGTGTACCGTTATAATGAATGTTAGGTAGAATGTTGTTATAGAGAAGTAAAATATAACATAAAAAATTAGTTTCGGAGAAAATCAAGTCATTATAGTGAAATGTTATTATAACGACTGGCAATTATAGAGAGGTTTAGCTGTAAATATTTTAGAAAAATTGGTATATATTAAATGAGAGCGTACAAATAGGCTACATGGTGCAATTGCTACGACTTATCGTGAGGGAATTGACTCCTCTCCATTATACGTTCTCTTCATTTCCTCAAATGCATAATTGTAACTTGTAAGAATGACAAGTGTCCTAACTTGTTTTCAAGGTCTAAATTAACTTAATTAGCAAGTAGATTAGCCATAGTTGACTCCTAATTATAAGTCTTTGGAGGCACTATTTCATAAAGTAGAATAACGTATAGACTAGAGAGATTGCGTATATACTAGGGACTAAGTAAGTTTGGGGTGTGAATGCATAATGGTGGTATCGTACACCGTTTTAGAATTCTAGAAGAATAAGGGCGGAGGATATATCTTCAAAAGTATGGCACATAATTGAATAGACAAGGGACTAATTAAATATTAGTATTATATTACATGCCAACTATTACTACTATTAAGAAGAGTGAGTACAACTCACTTTCTCATCGTCCGTCCGAATTTAATAAAAAAAAAATTATGAGCGCCCTATATAATAAATAAACAACAACTAATATTTAAAAATGTACTTACTTTTTCGTCGTCCTTCCGAATTTAATAAAAAAAAATTATGAGCCCCCTATATAATAAACAAACAACAACTAATATTTAAAAAAATGTGGGCCCACATTTTTTTTTAATTAAATTAGGACGGACGACGAGAAAGTGAGTTGTACTCACTCTTCTTAATAGTAGTAATATATATCCGTTCCAATTTAATAAAAAAAATTATGGGCCCCATATATATTAGATCACAACTAATATTAAAAAAATAGTGCAAATTAATAATGTCAAAAAAAAAGTGCCCCCCATATTAAAAAATCAAACAATATTCATGTAATTTCCAAAGTATTTTATTAAGTCAATAATGATGGATTCATTGTCACGTGCGTATTCGTAGCAAACACTAATATAATAAAGTTTTAAATACGGAGCACAAACTACAATGTTATATTAATCGTGTTTTGAACATAGAATCTCATATTGACAAAATCAAGCAATATATATATATAAAAGTGAATCCCATATTAAAAAAATAAACAATGTAAAAAAAATCGTGGGCCCCATAATTCTAATATGTATATATATCCATTCCAATTTAATAAAAAAAAATTGTGGGCCCCATATATATTAAACCACAACTAATATTATAAAAATAGTGCAAATTAATAATGTAAAAAAAAAAAAGTGCCCCCCATATTAAAAAATCAAACAATATTCATGTAATTTTCAAAGTATTTCATTAAATCAATAATGATGAATTCATTGCCACATGCGTATTCATAGCAAACACTAATATAATAAAGTTTTAAATACGGAGCACAAACTACAATGTTATATTAATCGTGCTTTGAACATAGAATCTCATATGGACAAAATCAAACAATATATATATATATATAAGTGAATCCCATATTAAAAAATAAATAATGTAAAAAAAAATGTGGGCCCCATAATTCTAATATGTATATATATCCGTTCCAATTTAATAAAAAAAATTGTGGGCCCCATATATATTAAACCGCAACTAATATTAAAAAAATAGTGCAAATTAATAATGTCAAAAAAAAAAGTGCCCCCCATATTAAAAAATCAAACAATATTCATGTAATTTGCAAAGTATTTCATTAAGTCAATAATGATGGATTCATTGCCACGTGCGTATTCGTAGCAAACACTAATATAATAAAGTTTTAAATACGGAGCACAAACTATAATGTTATATTAATCGTGTTTTGAACATAGTATCCCATATTGACAAAATCAAGCAATATATTAAAAAAAAAAGTGAATCCTATATTAAAAAAATAAAGAATGTCAAAAAAAAAGTGCAGACTTTGTATTCGTAGCAAACACTAATATAATAAAATTTTAGATACGGAGCACAAATTACAATGTTATATCAATCGTGTTTTGAACATAGTATATATATATATATATATATATATATGCATAAAAATAGTGCAAACTAATAATGTCCAAAAGGGTGGGCCCATACTAAGTAACACCAAGCAATAAAAATAAAAAAAATAAAAAACTATATAAAGCATGGGTTTAGACCCATGTTTCGTCGTCTGTTGTCCCTTAAAAAAAAGTGTGGGCCCCATACTAAATAACACCGAGCAATAAAAAAAAAAGGGAAGAAAAAAAAATGGAACTCACCATCTCCAAACTCATGGGAAAAAAAAGTGAACCCTATATTATCAAAATCAAGCAATATTAAAAAAAAAAGTGCTGGCTTTGTATTCGTAGTAAACACTAATATAATAAAGTTTTAGATACGGAGCACAAACTACAATGTTATATTAATCGTATTTTGAACATAGTATATGTATATATATTATATGCATAAAAATAGCACAAACTAATAATGTCCAAAAAAAAAAAGTGTCCCCCATAAAGGGTGGACCTCATACTAAACAACATCAAACAATATAAAAAAAAAAAAAAAATTGAACCCACCATCTGCTAAACTCACTGTAAAATAAAGTGGATCCCATATTAACAAAATCAAGCAATATATAAAAAAAAAAACCCCATATTAAAAAAAAAATGTAAAAAAAATGTGCAGACTTTGTATTCGTAGTAAACACTAATATACTAAAGTTTTAGATACGAAGTACAAACTACAATGTTATATTAATAATGTTTTGAACATAGTATATATATATATATATATATATATATATATATATATATATATATATATATAGTGCAAATTAATAATGTCAAAAAAAAAATGCACTCCATATTAAAAAATCAAACAATATTCATGTAATTTCCAAAGTATCTCATTAAGTCAATAATGATGGATTCATTGCCACGTGAGTATCAATCCATTAGTGGGAGCAAATGAAATTGCTTTTCTTCAAAAAGTTAAGTAGTCAAACCATACAGTTTTTTTTTTTTAATATTAGCCGGAGATCTAATCTAGATATTAAACTGTTGTATTTGTTATTCTGCCATGTCATTTATTTGTTATGTTCACTAAAATAAATATACTTAAAATATTTATATTTTAAAATAGAATTTAATTACTTTGTTATTTTTATTCTTACTCTAATAAATGTGAAAAGAGATTAATGTCGTAAAAAAAAAATATCAAATGGAGATCAAATAATGAATAAGGTAAATTAGTCAAATTATCATTCTAATCGACGTTTTCTTAAAAAATCATGCAAAAGACAACATGACAAGTAAAATGAGCTAAACCGAGAATATTTACCAAAAATTAAAAAATAGTATTTCTTCGCTTAAATAGAAAATCAATTTCTACTTTGTTTCGTTTTAAACATGTAAAATTAATTTAATAATTTGAATTAGAATTATCCAAATCAAAATTTGATAAAAAATAATAAGTATTTTACACCTTTAAATTTAATCGAATTAAAATTGAAAGTATCAACTGATGCTTACATATTACTATTGTTTTATCTCAAAGAGAGGAAAATAGTTTCCTTTCAAACAAGTCTTTTCTTTTAAAAAATATTAATAAATTTGCCGATTTTCTATTCGTAGCAAACATTAATATAATAAAATTTTAGATACGGAGCACAAACTACAATGTTATATTAATCGTGTTTTGAACATAATATATATATATATATATATATATATATATATATATATATATATATATATATATAATCAATATTCAAAGACAACTACATACACATAGATGCACTATAATCTAAAGTGTTGGGTCCATGCGCAGCACGGGCATAGACCGTCTAGTATAGAGAGAAGAAATCGTACAAATAATCAGTTAGTACAATCATTTTGAATGGAAAAAAAGACTATAATTTTCTTGGTGTACTATATTACCAATCGTCTACATCTTTGTTTTTTAGAATAATTACTTTTTTAGTTATAAGAGGAGTCTAATAGTTAATCTAGTAGAATATTCAGTTTTTCTATTAGTTTTAGTAAGAGATTATACTTTAACTACAGGAGGAGCCTATTACTTTGTTTATGTGTCTATATAAAGACTTATGATTAATAAAATTTATAAGAGATAGTTTTTCATTTATATTTTTTACCTTGCTATTTGCTTCTCTCCAGAAAACCATAACCATATTAACATAAAATCTCAAACTCTTTTTCAAGGCATACACAATTTTTTTTGTAAGCGACGCTGCATTAAAAAAGTGAACAAACTACTATAACAACATGAGAGATAAAAATACCATGCCTACAAATTTAGTCATCTAAAAATTGCAAATTGTAGAAAAGGAATAACTTCTTTCAAAATTATGGCACTAAACCCATTTATGTTATTACTTAAATACTTCATGAATATTTTATAAATAACATTTACATCATGAAATGACTGTTGACGTATTGGTTAGATTTTTTAATTTAATATTCAGTCGACGAACAAGGTTTGATTTCCTTGGACTCAATTTTTTAGACCAAATAGATTTTAAAAAATGTAAAAAAAAGATTAGTCAAGTTCTAACCTGCAATTTCAAGTGTGAAAGTCGTCACGCTTGACTATCAGGCCAGACGACATCACTTGTCAAATAATGGTGTAATTTGTTTTTCATGTCATTATCATTAAAATTGCTTATATACGTTTTTAGCATAATTTTCGGACGAAGCGATATCTAATATCACTTGGAATAACGTGCGTCCGATCTTGACTCTTTCGATCATTATTGTTACTTATAGCCTGTTTGACTAAATTTATTTTTTCCTCAAAAGTATTTTTTTTTTCAATAAATGCTTATTTAAAAAAAATGAGGTGTTTGGTTAAGCTATTGGGAGAAAATAAGTGTTTTTGGGAGTAGCAGAAACAGTTTTTCATAAGCTAAAAAAATAGCTTTTGCCCAAAAGCACTTTTTTGAAAAGTACTTTTGAGAAAAATACAAATAGAAACACTTTTTAAAAGCTTGACCAAACACTAATGACTGCTCAAAAGTACTTTTTTAATTAATTGGCCAAACACAAAATATTTTTCGCTAAAAGTGCTTTTTTGAAAAGTATTTTTTAAAATAAGCTGATTTTAGAAGTTTGGCCAAACACGCTATTACCCTTAATGGTTACACATACAGTGGTAACCACACATTAAAACTAATCCATCTAAAAAATACGATTCTTATATGCTCCTCCTACTTAATTTCATTACCCTCACATCACTATATAAACAAAAACATTTTTACATCAAAGGTTAGTCGATTGTCTAAATAAAGGAAATATGATGGTATTTACTATTTAAGCAAAAGGCAAGTGCCGATGGAACAAGGCAATAGCTATTATAAACGGATCTAAAAATGACTAAATCTCAATAACAAGCAATGTATTATTTGTAACTTAATTACGCTTTCGATCTGATCAATTGGTTTAATTAAGGTTTAAAAATTAACTTTATGTGGCTGCTTATTAGTTAATGATATCCTGCTGTTATTCATAGATCAACTTGGATTATAGTATGTACACAAAAAATAAATTAGGAAGTCTGCCATCATTTTCGGGGTCAATAAATATTTGTTCGTATGTTTCATCAGATCAAATAATTACCCTTAGTCACTGAAAATTAAATATATATATCATTCAATTAATTACATTTAAATTTTATATTTATGATTTAATTATAAGCATCGGTGAGCATAAAAATGTACCACGAAAACGATTATGACAATTCTTTTATCCTCGAAAGACTCGCCGTCATATTATATTATAAAGTAAAACAACAAAAATATTAGATCTTGAAAAGGAGATCTAAGATGGTAACCTTCGAATTTGCTTTCCGATTCCTTTTTTGGTTTTCCCATTTGTGTTCTAAATTTTTGTCTTTTTTTGTTTCTATTCAAAGGAGTAGAATGCTTATACGTTTCTTTTACTTACGATATATATCCAAAGTGTCACTCTTATTTCAATTTCAAACATGCTGTTAATTACTAGTTAGTCGGAAAATTAAATACTCTCCATATTCTTTTTGCATCAGGTTGTAAGTGGTTTCCTTCTTGTAATAATATTTTCTTCGTTTTCTTTTTTGGTTTTCCACCAAGCTAAGTGTTCACTATTCGCTTTAGGCTCCCAACTAATACGAACGCGCATTGCTTAAAACCTATTAAGAAGGAAGCGATCCCGATCAAGATTTTAATTTTTTCATTCTTAATGCTTCGAACCTGAGACCTCTTATTATGGGTGGAGCGAACCTATTCATCCCGTCACATCCCTTTGCAAGCAAGGACAGATCTAGAAGGATCGGTTATGGGCGGTTGATGTAAAACTAATAATTTTTTCCACACTCGATATATATATATATATATATATATATATATATATATATATATATATATATATACACACACACCGTTATAGTCTGTAGGAACCAGAAACTTCAAATTCTGGATCAATTTGCTAGCCATTTTTTATAAGGCTTAATTACAAAATGAATCAAATGATGTGAGAGAATTTTATAAATATTTATTATTTCTCTGTTAGATCTATACATCTGTAATGTGTATTAGACATCATCATTAATGTTAAACAGGTACTTATGCTTTTTAGTTGGGGCCCTTGGGGACCATTTTATCTTTTTATGTCCTTTTCTGCACATATATGGGACAGTACTTCAACTTGTAACAGATTCATCCTCTCTAAATAAGCCATCTTGCACCTATATATCATAGCTTATAAGACTAATAATAATGCATGCAAGACATAGGGTAAATGGGAAATGCTATGCAATAATACAAGTAAACCCTAGACTGGTCCTTCCAAATATCTCCACTGTAGACACCTCCATTTGTCCCGTTATGGCATTTCCTTCCCAAGACTTCACGTTGTTCAATTCATTTAGACACCTACCTCCACGTTGATACGTATGTTAACATTCAAGAACTGGAGAAATCTCTCACGGTAACACAGTTGAGCCGAGATTTTTAATTTATGAATTATACATTATAATTATTTTTATTTATTAAATTTTGAATAAATTATTCATGCATATCAATTGAATATTTTAACAAAATTAGAGTGTTCGAGCCAAAGCTACTGAAATCTGCCAAACATGTAGCTAAAGCGGTTCCCTTTTTTTCATTTTTTTTTTATTCCCCTTTGACCCCCTTTGTTGGAGCTATTGCCATTAGTAAAAATATCAAACACACACTGCCCTCAAACCCACGACCCTAGGGTTGTCGGTGGGCGGCTTTGCCATCAGTAAAAATATCAAAAATCGATTCATTGTGATTCCACAAATTAAAATGTATAATTAACCCAATTAGACACTTCTTAATATTTAGGTCTAACTAATTATACTAGTGATCATTTGGTCCCCAATTTATGCTCGTGTTTTTTTTTTTTAACTTCATAATTTTTAGATTTCATTAATTCAATTAAAAAAAGGTGCAAAAAGCAAACTTGATTAGAAAATGCTTCGATCATTTGGTCCCCAGTTTTTGCTCATGTTTTTTCCTCTTTGCGACCAACCGCATGTCCATGATAGATCAATTCTCAACAAGCAAAAGAAGCAACACATAATTATCTAAAGGATTTAATTTATTGTTATACCAAATTCTGATACATATTGTCTGCTTTGTCCCAACAAATCTTACAAATTTGTTCCTTGGGATATATCATCATCACGCCCAAAAACATGGGTACCATATGAACTTGTGAAATGCGTTATAAAGTTTCACTTTCTCTCTCATTCCAATGAGAGATTCGTCTAATGAATCATATGCAACCCTTCTTCCGAAAGCATGTCAGTCTTCTGACCCACCCTCGTCTGCCCCCTCCGTCATAAATGTCCTAATTATATACGCTCAGTATAATAACTTTTTACATTAATAGTGAATTTTAACTTGCGGTAAGATGTTAACTATCATTTTTATCGTATTACTATTTAATGTTTATCAAGAAATTGACTTATAATTATCTAATAAGTAGTTTGATAGTTTATAAAAAATTTATACTGTCAATACATAGGACGTAAACTCTTAACGAGATATAAAGTTTTCTATGAGATAAGATAATCATTGGATAGTCGTACAACCATTTGAAGCTTTTGACACTACATCTTACGGTTTGTCATGCATGTATTGGAAGAAATCTTATCTTGTTTGACAAAATGCAGCATCATAATTATAACTTTTAGATTTTCATATTATCTTATAAATAAACCTTGATCATATATGAATATTGATACTATGATATTAGATATAACTGTATATGGGTAAAACTGAGGATACAGACATGCCCGGTTTCTCAACGTCATGGTTGTGCTCGGTCACGACCCGACCAGGTCATCGAGAAGGAGGCATTGAATTCAGTCAAGGACCAAGCGTTATAGGAAGGGCGGTTAACTGCCATAAGAAGAAGACCGAAATATCTACCTTCAACCGGATATTTCGGCGCTGATCTCGGCAATAGCTGCCACCAGAATATAGCAGGGACATATACAAAGGTTCGGGTACAAACAATACACATGAAATGCTCAATGAAGTTTAATAACAACCAATTTGCGAAATCCCATTAAAGATTTTTTTTCCATTTCCACAAAATTTCGACTATTTCGGATACATCAGTACATCAGGAAAAGCAGAAGAAACCTTACTCTACGGCCAGTAATTGGAAAACAAAAGTAAGACAACTACACCCTTAATCAACCTAACAAGTCGGAGGTTGAGATCTTCGAGCCTATCCATGGGATGCGATAATGATGTATGATACCGATTAGATATCCCCGTGACTTGCACCAGAGGCGGATGAATCCGGGATATCCAATCCCGGTAAGTCTTCCTCATCGAGCACAATTGTTGGCGGAGCTTCGCCAGAAGGCATTTCCCGACGGGTCCCCATGATATGACGAGTCCGAACCCGAGATCCAACCCCCGAATGCACAACGGGAAAGCTTCCAGCCTCCCTGCGTCTAGGTGGCCTCGATGGAGCAGGTGTTCTTCTTCCCCGAACTACGTCCTCAGCTACCGACTTTCCCTTAGAAGCCCTCCTCGTCTGGAGTCCTGGAAACCAAAGGTATTGAGTTAGGATATAATACAGGGAAATGAGGGTCGAAACGATCAGATTAAGAAATTACTGTGGTCTTTTCCTTTCCACCCTTCAGGTGCCATTCTTCTCCAAGAACGGCCTAAGCTACGAGAAGCTTGGAGAAGGGCAATCACCCATTCAAAGATAGCAATTTCAAGCTTGGGTTCAGCCGGATCTGGTGAAGGGTTCCACACTTCAGGAAAATCGGCAGACGATGGATGGTGAAGTTGAACCGTGCGTATCATCGCGAACCGGTAAAGCCATCCTCGGTCATAATCGTCTTTCGGATCGATTAGGCTTCGACTTCCCTTGGAAAGCATCTGAACAATTCCCCCTCCGATCACCCGAGGTACATATAAATGAAGCAAATGGTCGAGGGTGAAAGCGACTCCGGCCGCATCGGCCAACTTCTCAATGCAATACATGAGCCTCCAAATTTACTGGGCGACCTGCCCGATACATATCCGGTACAAACGACAGAAGTCCTCGATCACTCGATGAACCGGGAGGGTGAACCCTATGACAAAGGGATAAGTATATGATAAGTAGTAACCGGCAACATGATGATTTATTTTGACACCATCCCCAACGGTGCGGATGTCGACGTGTGCGCCTAAGTGGCAATCTTCCCAGACTGTAGTAATGGCGCCATCACCGATACAAGATTCGAAATTCTCCACCGGGTCGAGATGGTGAAGAACTTTATAGTCGTTCGTATAGACAAAACTTGACGGAACAATACCAGCAGCGATAGATTCTAACCCCCTATTAGAACCAGCGGCTCCAGTTGATGGCATGAGCGAATGCTGATCCTCACCTTGAGTCAGTAATGGGACGTAATCCATGTTTGTGGAAAGTTTCCCTTAACGATAAGTAGTCACGCCCTGAAAAAAGAAGATTGAAGATCCGAGGAGTATTATGAGCTCAATACAGGAATCGCAGTAGGTTTTTTTGAGGAGGAGCAAAGTGAGATTTGAAGAAGTGTAGGAGCATGAAGGATGCATGGGCTTTATATAGAAAGAGAATCCAGAGGTACTGTAACGTATCAAGGACTCTGCCACGGTGAGGTCTCCCAAAAGGATCTGGCGGCTGGATAATGATGACCTAGCATCGGGCAGAGTGAAATGTTGAATGGAAGGTCTTATCCTAGGTAATAGGAGGCAGGCTGCTCAGCTTTATCTAGGTCCATTACCCGCCGTCAATAATTTTACCTCGGGAAATGGGGGGGGGGACTATCTGTAGACGGGTAAAACCGAGGATACGGACATGCTCGGTTTCCCGACGTCATGGTTGTGCTCGGTCACAACCCGACCAGGTCATCGAGAAGGAGGCGTTGAATTCGATCGGGGACTAGGCGTTATAGGAAGGGCGATTAACTGCCATAAGAAGAAGACCAAAATATCCGCCCTCAACCGGATATTTCGGCGCTGATCTCGGCAACAGCTGTCACCAGATTTTTTTCCTTTGTTTTAGAATTGTATTAGGGTTAGGACTCCCCTACTATATAAAGAGGCGGTTCTCATCCATTGTAGGGGTTGGCAACAGAAACAAAGAAAGAGTTCATATCAAAAGCAAAAGAATTACTTGCATTCATCTCCATTTTTGTTCTTGAGTTCATTTCCATTATCCATCGTGTACATACTCAGCATAGGATATCGACCTCGGTTTCCATACCCGAGGCCGGACTTAATTAACATTTGATCAGATCTGCTTCCTTATTCACTTATTGGTTTCCCTTGTAATCTAATATCAAATTGAATTTAGCCATATATTTTTGGCATCACGCATAAATTTAATTGTTCTCCATTTTAAGGTTAAACAATAACCTTATGAAATATATATAATTATTCACATTGAAAATTGAAATAATTAGTGGAGGAAAGACTTATGTTCTCTCATTCATGTATTTACGTATTATAATTTATCCAAACTTTTAAGACTTTGGTTTCTATATATTTATGATGTAAAATATAATAATTACACTATCAGATTACCTAAAACATAATTATAACTAACTATTTCTGATAAGTGATTAATAATTCGAATAATAAGTCAGGTAATTAACCTGGTAAGACAAATTAAAGTTCGTTAGTATTGTAAAATGTTATAGTTGTCAATATATAAAACTAAGTCCCATCTTGTAGATCAATGCGGATAGTTGAAGAAAATTTAAGAAATTAATAAATGTATTGAAGAATTAAAAAAAATCAATAAAAGTATAAAGGGCAAAAATGCAGCTTTATGCAAAAAAAAAAAAAAAAAAGTTAGTAGGTGTATTTTGGTCAAGTGGACATCTCATTTTTATTAAACCGCACAAATTCATCTGTATGTAAATTACTACTACTACTACATATGATACGATTTAGACTTTAGGCAGCTAAATCATATATTAATAAATACTTATAATCCTATAAAGGGAATCTTCCTGAAGAATTTGTCATGTCTCATGAGAACAACCTAGTAAAAGTTCTCCCACTTGACTATATATATCCAATTACCTTCTAGTGTTTTTTAATTAATCATTATTAATCATCATAGCAGAATTGAGTAATAAAGTTTTTTTTCTAGGTGTTTTTAATTAATTAGTTAGTACGTAGGTCCAAGTCTAAAAAGGCTGTGACACCCAAAAAAGAAAAGGTCTTGAATTAGGTGGCGTAACAATGACGTTCTTGAGCACTAGCTTCACTTTATCTAAAAATAATTGACTTTTTGAAATCTCTACATTTACCTACAGCTTGTTTGTACTAAATGGGTAATATGAAGGAGAGAGAACATGGTTTTGGAGCGATGAATTCAAAATTTAAATTTTAAAAATAGTAAACATATATACCGATTAGTGGATAGTAATTAAGCTCCTATATAAATGCTTATATATTGAAGAGGCTTCCTTTTATTAGTAGCAACATTTGCATGCTTCTAGAAGTTGATGTGGTTTTTCTTTTACACAATAATAAGATTCAATCCGATAGTAGGTTACTTTTTTTTTTTATTCTATTAGCAAGAGTTTAAGTTCTGCACAATAATAATATAATTTTTAATATATTTGTTTATAAAATAATTAAATTTCATGGTAATAATTAACTGATTAACCGATAAATATGATAACTGACTTGATTATGACAGGTTTAATTACATTAACGATTTTTTTACAGTATTGGTAATTCAGTATACATAACATAAAAGTCTTTTATTAATTAATATCAGTTATAATAAAATTACTTATAACTAATTTATAAATAATTTAAAATATTTTATATCATTCACACAATTTTTTTTTTTTTTGGTCAAACTAAAAGCTGTACTTGGTTTTCTTGCACATTTAGCAATCCCTTCAGAAATCTTGCGTAGGAAAATTTGAGACAATTGATTTGACACTTCTTGATGGAAGAAATTTTATTGTATTCAAGAAATTAAGTACGTATTCAGACGAATTTAATAATTTAAATTTAAATTTTATGGACCCTTCTCTCATTTTATGTTGATTTTGGCCCGGCTGGCTTCTTTGAAAACTCATTTCTACCATGCTCACGGCCCGAACTTGCAGAAGGTAGTGAGAATTCTGTCATTACAAAGACTTAGACGCATGATTTACTCCACAAGTAGAGATATTTGTATTGATAAATTCACTAAAAAAAAGTTAAATTCAGTACCCAGTTATTAATATTTAATACCCATTATTTTAAAATTTAAAACTTATTATCAAATTCGAATCTGACTGTTTCGATTTATAATCATTTCATGGACGTTACGTTGAATTTCTAGATGATGGCTAAGGAACCATTGCCACTTGGCTTAAAGCACATGACAATTAATACATATGGACACTTTGGCCAAGCTTTACACACGACCTACACCTCATCCTATAAGCTAATTTTTTATGCATATTTTAATTAATGAATAAGACCCCATCCACGTTCAACAGTATGCCACTTGTTCTTATATAATCATAAAAAATAGGGTGGGATTGGATCATCTCGTAAAAAAGGTAAATATCTTGGAGAAGAAAATTGTCATATATATCCATCCATCATGAATTCCTAACTGAGACAATGGCAACCTAATTGGCTCTTAAAATATTTCTAATTATTCTTAGTGATATACTTTATAATCATATAAATGTCTATCTATAACATATTTAAAAATAACAAGTTCTAATATTCCTTCGTCCCAAATTAATTGTCAGATTTTGTTTCTCGAGTTCAGATAAATTTTCAAAGTTAAATTATATTATATAGCTTAATATTTTACAATTAAAATTTTAATATTTAAAAACTATATCAAAGTACTTAAAGTTGAAACTTTTTCTTATGATAATTTGATTAAAAAATACATGTTAAAAAATTGATCAAAATTTATATAGTTTAACGCTCCAGAAGCGAAATATAACAATTAATTTGAGACGGAGGGAGTAAAACTTTTAATATGACAGTGATTGTTCTTTCTTCCTTAAATATTGTACAGCAGCAGATAGAGGCTCAGTCATGAGTTCGTGAGAACCCAGTAGCCTTAACCAAATTTCTTTATTTATATATATAAACAAAAGAACTCATTAACTAAGGGATCGTTTGGTAAGTATATAAAATTATCTCAGGATTATAATTTTGGAATTAATTTATTTCATCTCTTGGGATTATTTTATTCCATCTAAGAGATGAGATAAAATAATCTCAAGATTAATGGGATATCTCATCTTTAAGTTTGGGATGCACTTTTTACCTTGTTTGATACAAGGTATAAATTTATAAATAAATATATAATTTTTACCAAATATGATACAAAATTAATCTCACAATTAATATTGAGATATCCCAACTAATACCGCGTACCAAACGACCCTCAAGTATAGAAACTAGATTCAAAATTCTATTATTAACACTTCCAAATTGCTGCCCTAGAATTCATACGATAAAATTTAAATTTTTTATCCGCCTCAAACTTTATACCTAGTCAAACATCACAACTTCACTTTTCCTCATCCCGTGCCCTCCTGCATATAAATAATCTAAGCTATTCCACAACTTTGAGACTCTCTTGACAACCCAAAAACACTAAAAGTTAAAAAGATGTCAAGCAACTCAAGCCCACTAGAGACAGACACTATTACATTTTTACATTCCAACTTCTTCTTCTTCCAAGATGATCAATCACCAACACCATGGAATAATGACCTTCTCTTCAATGATCCATTTCTTGATGATGATCAATATTCACCAATTATAGAATATGATCATCATCAAGAAGTACTTGTAGAATCCTCAAACACTACAACTACATCAAAAGCAAGTATTAGCCAAAATAGTCCTGATCAATATTCACCAAATATAGACTATGATGATCATCAAGAAGTTCTTGTAGAATCCTCAAACACTACAACTACATCAAAAGCAAGTAGTAGCCAAAATAGTCCTGATCAATATTCACCAAATATAGAATATGATTATCATCAAGAAGTTCTTGTAGAATCCTCAGACACTACAACTACATCAAAAGCAAGTAGTAGCCGAAATAGTCATGATCAAGAAGAAGTAACATCCCAAGAGAAACAAGAAGAAGAAGATCAAGAAAAACACTATATTGGGGTTAGAAAAAGGCCATGGGGTAAATATGCGTCCGAAATTAGGGATTCGACGAGAAATGGGATTAGGGTTTGGCTAGGAACATTCGATACTGCTGAAGAAGCTGCTTTAGCTTATGATCAAGCTGCATTATCAATGAGAGGTCCTTGGTCACTTCTCAATTTTCCAATTGAAAAAGTTAAACAATCACTTGAAAAAATTGAGTATACTTGTAAAGATGGATTATCTCCAGCTGCTGTTCTTAAAGCTACTCATAAAACAAGAAGAGTGAAGCATAAGAGAAGTAGTAGAAAGAAGAAGAAAAATATAGAAAATGTTCTTGTGTTTGAGGACTTGGGAGTTGAGTTATTAGAAGAGCTTTTAATGAGTTCATCATAGTACTATATTAATAATTATTATCGTGTCGAAAATAATGGGTTTGATTTTCGTGAGAAACGGGTAATTAATTGTCTTTGATCATTCTCAATTAGTTTTTATTGCTGAGTTATTAATTACTCGCTATCTGGCTGGAAAAGATGATTCGAAAATTAATTCCGTCAGCAGGAAATAATAACAACACTGGATGGAAGACAATCAGGATCACACTATGTATGAGTTTGTAAAGTTGCTCTTTTTTATTTTCTTTTATTTTTGAATTCTGGGTTTCTTGAAGAATTTAGAGTTTAGTTTTAAGAAGAGCTTTTGATGACTTGTTATGTCAGAAATAATGTTTTTTTTTTTTTTTTAGAAAGAAATAATGTTTCGACTTGTTAGTTCGTACATATAAATTTGTCGTTTTTATTTAATTTTTTCATTTTCTGTGCTGTTATAAATAAACATAATGCTCACCGGGAGATTCCCCTCTTCTTCTTTTGGAAATTTCGATAGTTTAAAAAAAAGTACTCCATTTTTTTATAAGACTATCTTTATTTTATAGGGGCATCAATTAATTCTGAATAATTTTTCAGTTTTGTCAACTTAAATATGAGGAGTCTTTTTTTGTTTGTTG
The DNA here is from genome assembly GCF_019175385.1 of Lycium barbarum. Lineage (NCBI taxonomy): Eukaryota > Viridiplantae > Streptophyta > Magnoliopsida > Solanales > Solanaceae > Lycium > Lycium barbarum. The sequence continues at coordinate 16,145,764 of NC_083341.1, forward strand.
TGGGGGGAGGGTTTATCTCTTCAATATAATCTATTATTTTAAAAGATGTAAATTCAACTGTGGAAAAAAAATATAAATTAGAAAATTGATCATTTTTAAATATCAAATGTAGCCTAGACTTTATCTTCAGCCTTGATTTTGAGAGTACTTGTACTTCATTTGAAATTCATTTGGAGTATTATCAGACAAATCGAATATGCCATTTATATCTATGGTTGATTTGGCCTAGTCTTTTTTCCTTTTTAATTATCAGATATTTCATTGGCATAACGAATATTTTACTAGGCGCAAAGTTTTTTAAAAAGCGTTCTCGATACATATTAAGAGTAGTCATAAAATTTGTGATGTTAAATGTATCAAAACTGTTTTGTAGCTATAAGAGCATGCTATTAAAAATTAAATAAATTTTAAAATTATATGTATATATAAAGATGTTGGTTTAAATAGACTTAAAAAATAATGCGTACCATTAAGAAGGAAACTATTATTGTCCCTTTCCTTTTCAATACTGATTACCTAAGATTAGTTGTCACTAATTGTCACATAGGGAAAAACCACAAAATCACGACGAAGAAGAATAATAATTAAAGAATAAACCAACTTTACATGCCCAATCTCATTTGGCATACATATCAAAAGTACGTCTAGCACTTGTACTATGTTAAGAACTTATTATGAGGTTTTCGCTGGATAATAGTCTTTTGGTTAGTTTGTATATATGTCGATTTTTTAATTAGGTACATATTTGTTATCTTCCTCAATAAAGATAATTGGTAATTTTCTCAGCAAGACTTAGGCACATGAGAAAAAATCAAACTTAATATTTTTATTCTCTCCCAGACATGTTACTACATTTTTATAATTGTAAAAGTATATTATGAAGAATACAAAAAGTTCAAAGTTAAAAAAAAATAAAAAATAAAAAGATTTTAGATTAGCGGTCACTTGTCAAATTGGGTAAAGTCATAAAATCTTGAATTTTAGCATGAATATTATTATATTATATATCGAAAATGGCTTCCATCATGACTATGAAAATAATAATAATAAAAATTAAACTACCTTTACACCTAACAATCCCATCTGACCGTGCCTACGGCTGTACCCCATCGCCAGGAGACCAACTAACATCATTCTTGGGATATTTCTAGGGGTGGGCGTTCGGGTCATCGGATTGGATATGAAATTTTCGGTTTGAATATTCGATTTTCGGATTGAAGAAATTACAATCTAAATTCAATCCAAATAAGTTCGGATTGGATCAGATATTTTAAGTTCGGTTTTGGATTTTTCGGTTTGAATATTTTGGATTTTCGGATTTGACTCTTGAGAGTTGAGGCAAACTTATTAGGAACGAAATTCATGTATTAGTTCCACAGAAGTAAATCTAAATCTTAATTGCTCAGTAAAAAAGTCTTTCAGTTCAAATTAGGATTAAAAAATCCAAGTCATGTCCAACATAGTAAATCCATACCAAATAAAAGCATTCTGGAAAAGTAGAAATGAATAAAATAAAATCTAAGTAGTCATCTGGAAAAATAACAAAGAACTCTGCCGTGGATGACACTATCGTGAGACTTTTGAGACTTGAAAAGTAAGAAAACCCTATATTATATTTGATTTAGTAGAGAATTGTATATTAGACTTAATATTTTAATGGGTAGGACCTTAGGTACTAATCTATTGGACCTTTAGAAACTAGACTTATTAGTACTGACACATATGATATAGATAGGGCTAGATATAACGTATAAATTTTTTAGATTTTTGGATATCCAAAAATCCATAGTACTAAATCCATATCTAATCCGAAATTCATAAATTTTAAAAAAAAAATTCGAAGTCCAATCCATAATCCAAATATCCAAACCAAATATTTAAAAAGTTCGGATTTTGGTTTGAATTTCGGATTGGCCCAAACTGTGCCCACCCCTAAATATTTCATACTAATTAAGTAAACACTTGGGCCAAATAAAGTAATTTACATTATCCTTTGTACATTCTGATTGTTATTATTTTTTGGCAGAAAAAATAGAGTTCTTTGTTTAACTTATTCATTTGTCTCTAGCTAGAAATGTCGATCTCTTAAAAAAAAATATTTTATAATTTCCTGATCAAGTCATTATTCTTCTTTAGGATTTTACCTTCGTTGGTCCCCTGGTCATGACGTGAAACTGAAAATGCTTGGGGAGGGGGGGGGGGGGGGGGAGGGAACAAGGTGATATCACCAATTTTGATTTTCAAAAAAAGAGTATCCAATTTTTTTTATGTCAACATGGAATTGTACAACAACAACAACAAGCCCAGTATAATCCCACCATGTGGGGTCTGGGAAAGGTACAGTGTACGCAGACCTAACTCACTTTGAAAGGTAGAGCGGAATTGTATAATGTATATATAGATCATACTATAAAATGATTAAAAATTATGGTGGAGTGGTAAATATTCTTCTATCTTTAATCAAAAGTCTCAAATTCGAGCTATGGGAAAGAAGTCATTTTGATAGGGAGCGTTTTATCGTCAAAATGAGATTTCTCATTTATTCGAATTAATCTGATCCCAAAGAGGGTACCTAACACGACGTGTAAAAAAAATGAAGTTAAATCAAGCATTGAGTCTTTGATAATTTTGAAATATTTCAAATAAAAATATAGTCGATTCATGATTTGAAGTTTATGAATTCGTGGTACCATTGAACCCATTGATTATTTGAGTTTGAATTTAATTTTTATACATATCTAATAGATGTTTAACTCATATACCAGGTTTGCCAAACCTATTTGGTTCGATCGAAGCTGTAGCTTTTCCTCAATCTCAATAAAATTTCATTTTTTGGTCTCTTCAATGCATAATTTTGGTATTTCTTGAAAATCGTCAATCTTCTTATTTAACATCAAAAGTACGCAAAACTATAAGAAAAACATCCTAGAGTACTCAAATTCAACCACCAAAATATAAAATTCATGCCTACAAATATGGTGTACAAAATAAACCGACAAACCACACCAAACTGATAAATCGAATCAAATCGAGAAAAAAATTTGACTAGTGATTTGGTTTGATTTCGTTTGGTGTTAAAAAAAAAAAACCGACCATAACTGGTTTGGTTTTAGCTAAAAAAAAAGTCAAACCGAAACAAACCAACCCGACGCTACATGTATTCATTTTTTAAAATATTTTATACATAAAAATATTTATTTGTAATGTAATTTATAAATATTTCTTAAATTTTTTCTTAGTTTTTTGTCTTTTATCATATTATATTTCAAGCTTGAACTTAGAATTTTGAATATCAATAAGTTTTATATCCCACGGATGTTAATAACTCAAATAAAGTCCAAACCGAAACCAACTCAACACTAATGCTAACAAAAGAAATTCAATTCCACCACTAGGAATGCCAATGATGTTGGATATTTATTCTTTAGTTTTGCATAATTGGTTTAGAGAGTGAAAATAAATAACTTAATTTTTTTCTTTGTCATGTAATTAATACTTATTAGCCGTACTTATTAGCATGACTTAGTACTTTTAGATTATGGTCATTTTCTTTATGGCTTATTAATTAGTAATATTTATTTTAACTGATTTTATTTTATTTTTTGTTGAATATTTTAATATAATGTCATCACTTATCTAACATTTTGTTTTTTCCTTAAGAAACACCTTAATTATATAGTTGTAGCTTACTAGGACTAAAGAAATATTTGAAGTAAAAGTTATATGTTTTGTATGAAGATTTTCCCCCAAAAAAACCCGAAACACCCGGGAAAATCGAATAACCCGAAAAAATCGGAGGTTGAAAAATCCGAATTTTATTGGTTTGGTTTGGTGTATAAATTTAAAAACCCGACGCAATTGGTTTGGTTTGGTATTTAAAACATCCGAACCAACTTGGTTCATGTACACCCTTACCTACAAATGCATGCATTGGGGAGAGCAATTATCCCCTCTAGTACATAATAAGTGTTCGCTTAACTTTTTTATTTCGATTCAAATAAGTGTTTACTTACATAATCAAAAAGAAATTAATTTTATTTTTATTAAGTGCTAAGTGACCAGATTTCAGTGTGTCAAGTTAATAATAATATGCAAATTTAATTAAGGATAGTTTAGTCAAAATACCTATTTTTTTCTATGAGTTAGTATTTTCTTAAGTGGTATGCCAAAAACTAATTGGACACTTTTTTGAACCGGATGGAGTATTATTTTGTATGGTCTACTAAGTATTTGTGCCTTAAAGATAAGTGGTAGTATGATAGCCTAGTCATTTGACGAGTGCCTAAAGATTTGTAAAATTGATTTAGTGAGGAATAAAAGCGGATCCAACATTTAAATTTTATGGGTTAAATCTTAAAATTTTTAGATTGAAATTATATTTTTAAAGTTATTGTTTCATATCTACTATTTATTATACAACTTTAGTAATTTTTTACTATAAAGTTATACTTTGCATCGAAAGTTATGTGCATGGGCGGAGCTACCATTGCCCGAGGGGTGTTAAGCGACACCCCTTCTCCGGAAAATTGCATTGTATAAATAGGTCCAAAATTTAATTTTATGAGTATATATATATATATCAGTGTTGACACCTCTTGATACAAGCTGAAGGTTCAACTCAATGGTTAAGAGGTTACAAAAATTCTCTAAGGTCGTGAGAAACAAGTATATTGGGTGTTGGTCATATACACAATTCTGTCTAGTTTAAGATCGTGATAATAGTATAAAACAATGTGATCGATCGCTAATAAATTAAATGTTGTTGGATGTATGAAAATTCTCTGTTCTTAACTTGAGATTTCAAATTTAAACCCCGTGAATTGAGAATTTTCTGATATAAACCGCTTCTCCCTTTAATATACACTAAGCAAGATGAAATTAGACTAGTCTAATCCATAGATTTTCAATAGCAGATGATTAAATCGTAAACATGAAGTGTGATGTCTTCCACACAATCTTGTTACCTGGCTTGTAGTAGTCTAGACATTATGTACTAAACTTTTAATTTTTTCTTTATATATTAGAAGAGCTAAGTTGGGAAGCAGTTTCTATATGCATGTTTAGGGTATTATAAATTCAAATGTAGGGTAGTGTAGTCTTTTCGATAATACTTTGCACTTGTGCTGATAAAACTTTCCTTCTTGAATTAACAAAAGGATAGATGAGTTGACGAAAATGTCAAAATCCTTTCCTAGTAATTCCTTGCGTGTCCTTCCTGCCCTAAACCCCTGCCCATCTGACCTAATTTACTTTCAATCTAGGCCGTTCATTTGTATCAATCCAACGGAATAAATCTGTCATATATAATGTCCTTTTCACACTCTCCAACTTTGGTGTCTTCTTCTCTTCTAGAGAAATTTGTCTGGCAATTGACAAGTTCACTACTTAGTATAGCCCATCTGGTATGAATCCTCTCCATTATTCAAATGATTCCATTTAGAGGTGTCAAACTTGGCCCAAAAGGTGATGGTCGCTCAATCTGCCCAATATTTTATAGGTTGGGTTCAAGATATTTTCATATTGGGCTGATTTTAGCCCAACATAACATAATCCATTTTAAAGTGATCTCCAACTTAGTCTAATATTAGCCCAATTCTAACCCATTTTTAAGATTTACTTAAATTTGGGTTTATTGCTTGAGATTTACCTCTTTTTTTTTGGTTTTGTATACACTTTTCTTGAATCATGTATCTTATAAGTTTGTGGTATGTTTAATATGAAGGGAAATATTTTTCAAGAAAGATGTTTTTCTCGAAAATATTTACCACGGAAAATGCTTTCCTCAAAAATATTTTTCAAGAAAAATCCGCAAAAAATAATTTTCAAGAAAAATATTTTTTGCGAAAAATGTTTTTCTAGAACATAGACCCTTCAAAACAATTGGGTCAAGTTAGGCGGGTCATAACCCAGCCCATTTTAGCCCAAGTAACTTTTGAGCCAATGTTAGCCCAACCCATTTACTACCTCAGCCCATTTTGTTTGGACCAATTTCAGCCCAATCCGCCCATTTGACACCCCTAATTCCATTTAGTAAAATTTTCACAAACAACTACCTTTTAACTCTTTCTAACAACCTATAACTACATATGCTATATTTACAATTCGTAACTAGATGACCCAATATTTATCTAGTAGTCGGGTATACCAAAATATAGCATAAATATAGCGAAAATACAGACGCGAGTTTAACTGACAGTGTTATATTTATTGAAACAAAATCTGTTCCAATTTTAATTAGAATCAGTTATATTGTTCCCTGATTCACGCAAATATCCTCCCATTCCATATCTGATTCCATATCTCATTCAAACAGCTAACAAATTCAAAAAAATTTGAATTCAAACCTTACAATCATATTTTTAAAAATAAAAAGATTGAAAAACCTTTGAAAAATAACAATATCAAACCAGTGAACATAGCTTGATTATCACGACGAATATATATTTGATTTCATCAAGTTGAGTTCATAATTGAGGTAACGATTTTTTCACTGCAAACTTTTTTTTTTGTTCGTCTTTTCTGAAATTGTTTCAGCTAAATTGAATATAACACATTGCTGTATTCGAAAACAACAGGATAATGACAAGCGTAACTGCGTTGATCCGTCATTCTGGTTTTTGGAACGATCAGAACTGTTTTGTGAATTACAAAATTGATGCTGTTGTATTCATTGATAATTGCAATTACGATGAGTTAGTTTGTACGATTACAAATCAATTAGGCGTGGATACTGTTAGGAAAACTATTTCAATAAAATATACTGTTGAAGGCGATTTTCAACCAATTGAAATACACAACGATATGGGAGTTCGTGTGTACGTTGAGCTTAAGAGAGAAAACAGAGTTTTGGAGATGTATCCAATGTGCGTTAGTATTCATGATTTGGATGTTGAGGATGGTGTAACTGGCAATCGTATTATTGGAGATGATGTGCTGCAAATTGGATATAGCGAGAATCGGGATGGTATGAAAGTTTGTGATTCTACTGTAAACGCTGTTGTTTTGTTTGGGAATGATAACAATTTGATAATTTCGAAACCGGAAGCGAAAGGAGTTTTTGTCGATCAAATTTACCAAGATAAGGAAACTTTGAAAATTGTGATGACGAAATACGCAATTCGTGAAAGATTCAATTTCAAAACAGAGAGATCGAATGCTATAAGGTATGATTTTCTAAATGTATTCTGGTAACAGAAAGTGCAGATGTATTTTTGTTATATTTGTACTGTATTGAGATGATTTGTTAACTTATTTAGCACACTGTTAATTTTAAAAATGTTTGATGCAATATATTCTGATATATTTTTTGTATATTTATACTGTATTTAATTGATTCAATATGTACTATTTGCATTGTATTATGTAGCTACACTCTGGCATGTTGGTCGCCGGAATGTAAATGGAAATTCAGAGCGTCGAGAATTGGGGATTCTGAAATGTTCAGGGTTAGAGCTTTCGATGACGAACATACATGTCCGTTGAAGGACAAGGTGTATTCACAAAGGCAGGCAACAAGTTGGTTTATTGGAGAAGCGGTTGTGAAGGCGAAAATAACTAACCATAAAAGGAAGGTCACACCTGGGGATATAATAGATGATGTTAAGAATGAATTCGGCGTAGATGTTTCTTATATGATGGCATGGAGAGCTAGAGAGAAGGCTATAAAAGATTTCAGAGGTGATCCAGCTCATTCATACAAGAAGTTGCCGGCATATATATACATACTTGATAAAACGTATCCTGGATCGCTCGTTAAAATGCATAAATCACCAGAAAATGAGTTTATGTATTTGTTTGTAGCACTCAAAGCATTCATAAAGGGATTCGAGTGTTGTAGACCAATAGTTGTAGTGGATGGTGCACATCTTAAATCAACGTATAATGGTACATTTGTGTCGGCAAGTACTTTGGATGGAGCAGGTATGTGTAATTCTATTCTATGAATGTTTTTTTTATAAATACAACATTATGCTTATTGGTTTGCAAATAAAGCTGCTAAAAACATACTCTGGATGTATTGCTGGTGTAAATTTGTGAATATTATATGTTGAAATACACTGTAAATATGAGGTAAATATATTGTAAATATATATTATTGTTTTATAAATGATGGTGCTAAAAATACAGTGTGAGATCAAATTCAGTTGAAATATGTGTTGAATATATTATAAATATATACTGATTTTTGTAGGTAATATCCTACCACTAGCGTATGGTGTGATAGATTCTGAGAATAATAAGTCGTGGACGTGGTTCTTTGAACTGTTCAAGCAAGCTTATGGTGTTAGGCAAAATATGTGTGTCGTGTCCGACAGACATGAAAGCATAATACACGCAGTTTCTAAGGTGTATCCTACTGTTCCTCATTTGGCTTGTATATGGCATTTGTGGAAAAATGTGACAAAGCAATACACAACAAACAGTGAGGTGTTGAGTCCTATATTTTATTCACTAGCGAAAGCATACAGCCCGGATGAGTTCGATAAATTGATGGAGAAGATTGGGAATGTTGATATTCGGGTAAAACGATACCTAGAAGATGCTGGAAGAGATAAATGGTCTAGGCTTTATTCACCTGTTAATAGAGGATGGACAATGACTTCAAATATAGCCGAATGTATTAATGGAAAACTGGTTGCTGCAAGAGAGTTACATATTTTTGATTTCCTTGAAGAAGTGAGGAAGATGTTTGGTAGATGGAATTGAACAAATAGAATAAATGGTACCTACACATTCACAACACTGATGAGGCGGTATCAAGAGATGTTGTCGATCAACGAGTACAAATCAATACGAATGAGGGTATCTTTGTTTGCAACACAAAAATTTAATCTATATTTTTACTATATGTAATGTATATTTATATATATTCCCAATATGGTAAAACTGCTCAGGTAATGCTTGTTTATTTGTTAAATGGTTCTCAGGTTGAAGCGTCAACTGAATATGTTTACACAGTGAATGATGTACCGAGGCGTTTCATAATAGATTTCAAGAAGAAAACTTGCAGCTGCAGGATGTTCCAACTGGACGAGATACCGTGTTCTCATGCATGGGCAGTATTGAAGAATAAAAATTTGACTGCTGATGTATATTGTTCGGATTTATTCAAGCCGGAAACAGTTGTGAACACATATGATGTGCCAATTGATCCTCTTCCCGATGAGACCGAGTGGAATGTTCCTAAAAGTATATTAGATGAAGTTGTTATGCCACCGATCTATAAGAGACCCCCTGGGAGGCCAAAAAAGAAGAGGGACAAGCCATTACAGGAGTTGATGATTGGTAAACGCAGAAATTCCTGCGGTAAATGTGGACGTCTTGGTCATAATAGGCGTTCGTGTGATAATCCGCCGCTCAATAAGAAGAATAAATAAGTCCATTTTGATTTTATTTGTTAAGACAATTCTACTTTAAATTTCAGTTAAAAATAAAAAATGAATTCATCTTGAATTCATATTATTCTAGTATGATTGTATTTCACATGGTTGAACATCCGATGTTTTTCAATGTAATGCTATATTGGTGGTTAAATGGTATTTGGAAAGTCTACTCTATGTTAACTGATTTGACCTTTTGTTTTGGATTTATGATTTAATAGTTGTATTTCGTATATATTTTGGCTATATTTTAGTTGCATTTTGTCTGATCTGGTAGATAATACTTATTCTGGTTTACTGTTAACTATATTTGATATATATTTTACATATATTTGAAGTGTATTTAGATGAAATTTTAAATTTTGTAACAAACTGTAATTTTAAAAATGGACTTATGGAATATATCTGAGTTATATTTTCTGTATATATCGATTGTATTTAAATGGTTATATATACTACTTTGTTAAATGAATACATTTCACAGATAATGAAAAATGGAAATTATGCATTGAAAAAATAACATACTTGAAAGAAACAACAATATAAAAACCATAAGGTGGTGTTCAATATTAATCATCCTAAAAAAGATTACTACACATGAAACAATATATCCAAAATGAAAAAACAGCAACAAAAGTCGCAACCAACTATACTATTGTTCAACATGAAAATCAAAAACACAAATGAATTGGTGACCTAATCAAGATCCTCTTTATCAACTGCATCGTAATCAACTGCCGGTCTAATTGGTCTTGGAGGCTGCTCGTTATCACTTGATGCATCGTTGTTTGACTTATCCCATGCATAGTCGCATAAAAGGGCACCATATCTCATACGGAGTAACTTTGCATCGAATTCGATTGGGATGACTGCACTTGAGCTCAAGTATTCAGCGAAGGCTGCCACATACACACCACAATCCCTGGAACAAAAATGATCAAAAAATTTACTTATCAAAACCCACGAAAATTAGCCAACAGCCTGTGCCCGTTAATGTACTCACACAGTTCATCTTCCTTACTGGCGACACATGTGGATGAATCAGGGTTTTCCCAAGATTTGTAAATTTCAGCAACTAAAGTGTGAAAAATACAGCTGGCAGTGGTGAATCTATAGTTGCTGTTATTGTGATACTTCCCCTTCTTGCGTAGGTAGTAGAAAATAACATCAATATGCTGTAAAAACATCAATTCAGTGACTATAATCAACACTATGTTCAAAAAAAATATTGCTGTATATATAGTAAATATAGTGAAATATACTCTTAAACATAGTAAAAATACAATTCTGTATACCTGGACAGTACTGTGCTCAACTAGTAAATTAATGTCTGTATATTAAATATAGTGCAAGTATAATGATGACAATATTCTAATAATACAAGTTGTGACAATAAGTACCTAAACCTACTCCATCAACCTAAAACAATAAAAACATGGTTCAAATGAATTTAAAGGCATCAGTAAAACAGATACACATATACACATATATAGTACTGCTTTAAAAGTTAAAAGTTTCAGTTAAATATAGAGAAAATATATGGTAAATATGCCTGAAATATATTTTCAACAACAGAAACCGGATCATTAATTGGCAACCCAACTCCCTCAACCTAAAACAATAAAAACATGGTTCAAATGAATTTAAAGGCATCAGCAAAACAGATACACATATACACATATATAGTACTGCTTTAAAAGTTAAAAGATTCAGTTAAATATAGAGAAAATATATGGTAAATATGCCTGAAATATATTTTTTACTATATATGTCAAATATAGTAAAAAATATACTCTAGATACATCACATTGTAATTCTATTATAAAACATAAAAAAAATTAGATAACAAGCAGAAAGATATCAAAACCTCATCAGTCCAAAGTTGCCCATCCATAGATAACAAGTAGAACTAGTTTTTGTCGGCTACGGCTGTAACGCCTAAATGCAACCGAAGTTCGGCATCCGCAGGATCGAGTCCTTCCTTGTTCTTTCTGTAATGATTTTCATTTGGCTTCCTGTATATCAACAATGGAAAGAACATACGTTAAGTTTATTGATAATTGAATTCTGGAAAACTAAAAAAACAAGTTGTGACAATAAGTACCTTTTGTCATGCGATTTCAACAGATCCTTCTCAAGCCACTTTTGATATTCTTGAAGAAACGAAGTATCTAACGGGGCATTTATAGGGTGGTCAACAAATGAGTGTTTTTTCTGATAAATGCAAGGACCGATATTTTTGGCAGAAGAACCCGTTGAGCTGAAATTGGGACAATAAGGGGACAAGTTATATTTGCTTGGTTTCCTTTCTCGGGCAGCACCTGGATGGACAATGATCTGTTTTTCAGAGTTTGAAAACTGTGCAGTCTCACCACTTGAGCTTTGGCCCGCATTTGGTTGTACGGGAACTTGTTGTCCAGTTTCATTGCTTGAACTGTGGCCAACTATCGGTTGTACTCCAACTTGCTGTTCAGTTTCATTAGTTGAACTTTGTCCAGTTGTTGGTTGTACTCCAAGTTGGATTGGTATCTGAGAATCAGGAATCATCCACTGAGAGATGGTTACCGGATTATTGTCCACATTCTGAGGAGTCCTTAAACTTGACAAATCGGTTTGATCATCGCGAGGTACTGGAGGAGGACCGAGAGGAATAACACATGCTAAAGGGCAGTTGATTAGCAAGTCCGCTACCATTTCCTCTGATGCGGTAAATTCAGCATTAGCATTCTCCATATCGCCGATTTGCTGAGATTCCTGAAATAAAAAACAAGAAAAAAACGACTGGTGTTTGTCAATTATTGCTTATCAAAATGACATTTCAGTACTTAAAAGCCACATTTCAGTACTTACATCAAAATTTAAATGGATTGGTGTTATGGGCACTCCATCTGTTTGTGCATCACTTTTAACTCCGGTTTCATTATCCACATCAACAATAGAAACCGGATCATTAATTGGCAACCCAACTCCCTCAACCTAAAACAATAAAAACATGGTTCAAATGAATTTAAAGGCATCAGCAAAACAGATACACATATACACATATATAATAGTGCTTTAAAAGTTAAAAGTTTCAGTTAAATATACAGAAAATATATGGTAAATATGCCTGAAATATAGTAAACAGAAATCAGAATAAGTAACATTGAACATAATAATCAAAATACAATTAAAATACAGCCACAACATATATGAAAAACTAATATTAAAATATCAATCCAAAACAAATATAGCACTACTAGTATATATAAACACAATCATAACAAAAATAGCACAAATAGATACATCAAAAAGAACACTACTAACAAATCACCATGTGAAAACTATATATGTAAATACACTATAGGTAATACAAAAACACAGCTAAAAATTCAATATTTTCACTTTGAATAATATACTGCAAATATAGAAAAGTGAAAGAAAAAATGAGTACCACTGGATGACTCCTCTGCGCGGAAGTGGCACCACCACCTTGATTCTCTTTGGTTGAAAGCTTTACTGCACCGCCGCTTTGATTGCCTTGAGAAATCCCACCATCACTATGTAAGTCAGCTTTTAACATTGTGTCGCCGACCTTTAAAATTTTCCAAAAGAAAATATAAAGTCTTCCAATAAATATATCAAAATAACTTAAAAAGTAAATAATTTCCATTTTTAGTGTTGATTTTTACCTTATCTGGTGTTTGATTGCCCTTTATTGCATCTAAGAACTTTTTGAAGTTGTTATCCATGTAGTCAAACACCTACAGTTTTGAAAGATAAAAAATAGAATTAGAATTGTTAATTACTTGACACAAGCAATATGAAGTAAAAAAAACATATTGAAAACAAAACCCCTACTTCTTTCTTGAAAATCCGAATCTCTTCCCTTATCAGTTTAAACTCATCTGTTCGGGGTGCGGTAGGTGCATCTGGTTTCCTTGTCCCTTTTATCCCAGATTCCTTCCGTGATGGTTGTTTCCTGGAAGGAGGAACAGAAACTGGAAACTGCGTCCATTTCTTGCCTCGCGGGGAATCAGAATTGGCACTCCTTTGTTGTTGTTTGCCACTGGACAGATGCGGTGGTGTGGTACTAAAATTATCGTAATCATCGTCTACCAAATCAGTACCATGTACACCATCAACTCCATGTTTGACGTCTGGTATGTCATGTGCAACAGGAGGCAATTGAAGAGTTTCCAACTCATGGGGTGTTGGCACAACTTCCTCAAATCTACAGGACTATGAACAACAAAATATAGAAACTATATTACCGTATATATCTACATTGGTAACATACTAAAAATATGAGGAAAATATAGTCAAAATATATTGATCACAAATGACTTATTTCATAAATATAGACAAAATATAATCAAAATATAGCATGTAAAACAAACATATTAAAACAGTTAAATGGTAAAAGACACAAAACTGTTAAAAGACTGTTTTACCGGATTTTTATCGTCTCTGAACATGCCATCCATCAATCTCTTGAATTCTGGTTTTCCTTCCGTAGTCCGCCAGTTCAAAATTCTAGGAATTAAATTCCCCGTCTTAACTGCAATGGTGGACGGGACTTTTGAGCAACATTCATACAACCATACTTGCATAGCAAGCGGCAAACCATGAATCCTATAATATTTCTTAAAACCAGCATATTTCTGCCCGATGCTTACAACCAACTCTCTAAACGAATCTTTACCCCAAGGATACTCATTATATCTCCCGTCCTCTACAACATCAAAATGTATCCTTGGTATGTTTGTTGAGTTCGGCTCACCACAATGTACCCACGTATTTATGAAATACAATATTGCCATCTTGACCGCGTCATCCCCTTTATCATCCCAGACAGTCTTGTTGAAACACTCAATAAGCTCGTGTCTTTTAACTGACAATTGGTTCTCCTGATTTCTACCAAAATACTCAACCATAAGCCTATTCGATTTTGAGTTATCATAAACAAAATCATTTTCATCAGATACACAATCTAGCCCAGTGATCAGTGCAAATTCTCTAAGGCCAAAACGCAGAACTTTACCATTTATTTCAAATGTAAAGCACCTATATGTACTGCCCCTAAGTTCTTTGACCATAAAGCACCGAAAAATCTGTGCTTGTACATCCAATTGCTGCATTCTAAGATATTTACCAAAACAAGAATTCCTAAACATATCCATATGTGGATCTGTTAGTTTGCCTCTAATATCTTGCATTACATTAGCATTCGTGTATCTACACATAGATGGTGCCACAGCAGGGTGCTTGGTAACCAAAAATTTAGATACCTGAAACAAAATGCCAAAAAACACGTATGATTGACATATATCGACTGAATGTACTTAAAAATATACACAAAATAACTGTCAACAAAATAATAACTGAATGTACTTAAAAATCTTAAAAATCACTGTAATAACTGTCAACAAAATATACACAAAAATAACTGAATGTACTTAAAAATCTTAAAAATCACAGTTATGGTGAAGAAAAATACACACAAAATAACTGAAGAAACATGTGTAAAAAAAAACACAGAAATATACTTAAAATGCACATATAATATAGATCTGGTTAATTCACAGATCTGTAATAACTGAACTAAAAAAAAAAAAGAACTAAATATACTGAAAATACAACAAAAATATACCTCTTCATCATCATCCTCATCCACATTACGTTTGGCTTTAGCAATTTTTTTGCCCCTAACATTAACAACATTGTCACCAGCCTTTCTCTTCTTTTGTTTCTCCATTTGAGAAACATTTTTCAATTTTTCTTGTTGTTTACTCTTCGAATCAACATATTCCTTAGAACGCCTAGGATCGTTAATTCTTTTTGAACGATTCTCAGCATAAGAGCCTGCAATGGCAGTTTCATGTTGAGAAATTCCCAAAGAAAAATTAGGAATCGCACATTCGGGTTCTATACCTGTATTTCTCATCGGAGTAGCAGCTTTCTTAGTCATTCCAATTGAATCTAAGAAAAAACAACCAAGAACAAACACTGATAGTTAATTACTTAGACTTGCATTCCTGATTCAAACGAAAAAAAAACACCCAAAATATATGTTAAATACACGGTAAAAAATAAAAATCTGTATAGAATCTTACTTTATTTTGGGAATTAGATTTGAAACGTGAGAGAAATCAATGAATAGTTAATTAGAGATAAAAAAGGAAGTTGAATAATTGAAAAACTGATTTGAAATTGGAGGAAAGTAATGGATATGATGAATAATGGCGTGTATTTAGGAGGTAGGAGAGAGACACGTTTTTTTTTGCTTAAATTTAGGGGAGTGGGAAGTTATCAGATGAGTGGTAAAAACATGGTAGCTATGTGAAGTAAATATGATATATTTTAGCTACTAAATATAATTATTGAAAAGTTTAGTTATGTTCCATAAATAGGTAATAATGGAACCTATACCAAGTAAATTTTACTTCCATTTATGCTGTATAAATTTGTGAATAATATGAATAAAAGTCATTTGGAGAACTTCTATCAATACAAAGCTTTCACCAAAGCATTGTCACAAACTATTGAGAAGTCATTTGTTCGCCACCCAAAAAGAAAGTTATAAGTGGAGAACAAACTAATGTGTATATTTCATTTTTATCTTTTATTCATTTTGTCATTGGCAAAGATATTGATAAACGTGTGATAAGCTGTCAAGGGGATTCCCCTGTTCAAGATAATAATTGCACAACTGTTGAAGTTGATGACGAGTTTTTTGATAAGAACAAAATATCATTAATGTTTAAATGTTTAAGATTTTAATTGGAGACAAAATTGTGCGCCCACTAACGCTTGCACGGGAGTTGTTAAATTTTGGATTCTTTGCAGTCAGTTACTTCTAATTGCTCAAGATTATGGTAAAAATATTATGTCTTTTAAACGTTAATTGACGTGAAGAAAATTGCTCTGTGAAACTTTTGGACGGTGAAGTTTGAATATCTAATAGTGCATTGATTCGGGGGCAAGAATACAGCTACGCTTCTCATACTTGACCAAACTTAATATAGAGATACCACACTCATGTGGAGCTTGCTCTAGCTATAGTTATGCAGGCCGGTTTCTGGATCAATAGATCAATTCAAAGGTGGATTTATCAACGATGATCAAAATGGAGAAGAATTATGTCTTGACTTGTGTTTCATACATAGATCTGTTTGCTATTCATACGCACATATTTTTCTTCATTGGAACTATCTACGTTTTCATGAGTGTTGAATTTTCTTGATTTCTGCCGCTTGTGTTAGAATCATTTGTTAGAAATATCCATGTGTTAGAACTAAATAGGCTTGTGAGCAGCGTTGCAAATAAGTATGCAGATGTTCCTTCTATAGATAAGGTTGAGTACGATCATATCTGCTCTAAAGTATTGGTTGTTCTTCTGGCCGATAAAAGTGAACAACATAAAAGCCTTTTATTGTGTTCTTCCAAATGAAAATAGTAGACTAATTTTTTATTTTTTTTGACTTGATTGAGGTGTTGATCCGTGCATATAACACTCTTGTTTACTTATTTGATTGTCATTTTATCATTGAATTCTTTTGTGATCGAGAGGATGGTCATTTGATTAAACTTTGTTTCATTCTTTGAAGTATACGAATTCATATGTATTGAATGATCAATGATGATTCTTTCTGCATATTTTATGGTAGCATTTTTCCTTTATTTATTGGTATAGTGGAAAGGCATCAGATAGTTAAAAACTGTACCTTAACTTATTAATTTGAATACTAGAGATGGACTATGTTATACTCCTTTTTCTCTTGCATTTCGTTCCTGTTTCAGTCTGATATTTAACATTTAATCTATCAATTGCGTTTATCAGATTTTAGGAGCACAGGTTATGCTACGCGAGCAACTTCCTGGAACAACAGACAGTTTCTTTGTGATCTTTGGAACACCTGATGAAACACAGGCAACTCAGAGCAACCTTCATGCACTCATACTTATGTTCTTTTATATCTTCTTTAGGGACGTTAAATAGTACCGATATCATCAAATAATTTGATATTTTAGTGGTTTTCCTGTTTTCTTTTTATCATTGGGTGATTCCTTTTTTCAGAGCTATTGTCAGCATTCATAGTAGTACAGGAAGCAAAAAGTTTGAATTGGAAGGGAAAACAAACACAGTAAAGGTAAAGAGTGTAGGTAAAATAGTGTGGTACTTATTATTATTTGGCTATGTTAACAAGGTTGGAAATTCAATTCTACAACTTTTTCCTATTCGTTTTTGAAAATTTGATTTCTGCTGAGAGAACAATTGTAGCAAGATCTTTTTTAAACGCATAATGATGTTGCTATGCATTGTAATGTTACTGTTACATTGTGTAACTTTTGTCAAATTTTACTGTGTTGTTATTTTTTTTGTTTCTAAACACATCCTGGTCAGATGAAAGATGTTCATGCCACAACAAAGTCACTTCGACACAGAATTGACAGGATCATGTTTACTGGAAAACAATCCATTTAACTGAAATAAACTTGGTGTTTTAAAAGTTTTGCAGCCAAAAGGATAGATATAAGACATTGTAAGTAGAATCTTGAGACAATCTTCTTTACTCGATTCTAATAGCTCGTGGACAAAAACGTGGCTAGAGATGATATAATTGTCAATGCTACAGTCAAGTTACATTGTAGCATTAGCTACGTAAAACGACCACATTAATGTGTAGTTGCCAAGAAAATGCAAATTATTTATATGACTGCCGCTGGTTTTTCATGACTTATTACCATTCAACTTGCATTTGCAACTCAGGGGACTCATTATGTGCTTTTAACCCAACCAAAAGGAAAAGAGTTGGTTGATGTCACTTTGCTGTTGTTGTTGGATACGATTGGATCCACTTTGCTGTTGTTTTTTGGATTAAATGTATTGTCTGACAACCATTTGACACCCGTGAGTGAATATTTTGCTCCAACGAATTTAAGACGTTGTCTTTATCTGTTTTAATAGTAATTTACATGCCTCAATTTTTATTATTTGTAATTTCATAATATCAAAGCAAAGTAGATCAAATAAATAAAAATTTCAACTTTCATAGTATTGGGCCCGTGCTGACACAGCACAGGCCATCTTCACCTAGTGTTATAATAAAACTTTTTTTATTTGTTATAAATATTTAGAGGTTAGCGATTATTTCCTTATTTTCAAATAAGTGCTTGTTTTATAATTGATCCCTGATTTCAACTTCAAGATTGAAGTTCCAAAAATAAATTTATTTGAGAGTATTTCAAGTCTACACACAAAACTTCAACTTCTTTTTCGAGTAAAATTCATACAAACACAATTGATCTGCTTCTAAATACTCTTTTTAAACTATAACTTCAATTTTAAATACTTTTTTTCCAAGCTTCAGTCAAATTACCTCCATACGCCTACGTACTAGGCTGACGATTTTGGCCTATATTTGGGTGATTTACAAAAATGGATTTGAAGGTGAATGATCTTGAACTTTTGACCGTGCTTGTTCTATAGAAATTTCAACTTTAACAAATTTGACTTTTGATCTTGAATGTTTATATATAAAGCAAACGGAGGTCAAAATTTCAGGACCATTTATTTCCAAGATAATTGGACCCAACAAAAAAAGATACAACAACAACAACATTGTTGAATCACACAGTGTAGGGTCTAGGGAGGGTTAAGTGTACGCAGACCTTACCCTCACATTGGAAGGTAGGGAGGCTGTTTTCGAAAGACCTTCGGCTCAAAAGAAAACAAGGGAAAAAAGTCAGATACAGATAAGCAAATCAAAGCAATGCGAAAATGAGAGATAACAAGAGCAAAGAAGTCATGATAAAATAGTATGGAAAGACAAGACCCAACACATAAAAGCATGAATCAAAGGGAAATAAATAGTAGAGCAAAACTACGCCTATTAGTGCGAAAGAAAAGTGAGACTACCTACTAGCCTTCTATCCTAATCTGAGTCCTGCACAACCTCCTATCTAAGGTCATGTCCTCGGTACTCTGATACTGCGCCGTGTCCTGCCTAATCACCTTTCCTCAATATTTCTTTAGCCTTCCTCTACCTCTCCTAAAATCGTCCATAGCCAACCTCTCACACCTCCGCACTGGGGCATCTATGTGTCTCCTCTTCACATGTCCAAACCATCTCAGTCTCGCTTCCCGCATCTTATCCTCCACCGATGCCACTCCCACCTTGTCCTGGATGTCCTCATTCCTGATCCTATCTCTCCTAGTATGCCCACACATCCACCGCAACATTCTCATTTCCGTTACTTTCATCTTCTGCACGTGAGAGTTCTTGACTAGCCAACATTCTGCCCCGTACAACAGAGTCGATCTAACCACTACTTTGTAGAACTTGCCCTTAAGTTTTGGTGGCACTTTCTTGTCACACAGCACTTCGGAAGCGAGCCTCCATTTCAACCATCCTACACCAATACGATGTGTGACATCATCGTCAATATCCCCATTTCCTTGTAAAATGGACCCAAGATACTTGAAACTTCCTTTCTTTTGGATGACCTGGGTATCAAGCTTCACTTCTACGTCAGCCTCCTGAGGTACGCCACTGAACCTACACTCTAAGTACTCTGTCTTGGTCCTACTCAACTTGAATCCTTTAGACTCTAACGTCTGTCTCCAATCCTCTAGCTTAGAGTTAACTCCGCTACAAGTCTCATCAATCAAGACTATGTTTTGGCCTTGCACCTGGTCCACGTCTTGCGTACACAAGAAACCTACCAATTACCAGCCACCTTCAATTTTGACTTGCTTAATTTGAATATGGTTTCATAATATGGACTGAAACCATTTGCGGAATGACACCATATGTTCAATGGTGACATTTTCTTTAAGAAATTGAATATCCCACGAATTCACTATTAGCAACTATTGTAATTTAATAGTTTAATAGGAGTATATACATATATGAATTTAAAATATATATTTGATGAATTCAATAAATTCATTAATTGTACTTTTGGAATTGCAGGTTCACACCTTAGTGTTTGTATTAATCTTGATGATTTTTCACATACATATTTATATAAAAGAATTGGATTCAGTTGACCTCGTTGGAATTACTTTGCATCCGCTTTGATACTTCTAAAGATTTTTGAGTTCTATATTTTCAGTAGTCTCAGCTAATTGTATAATTTTTGAAATATGCTAATTATTGATTTTGTTTCTGAAGATGAACACATTAATTATACAAAGTTCAAAAAAGGTTACCTGAGATTTTAATTATTTTGAAATTAAAAGTAGAGTTTCCAGAAATTAACTACAAATGAAGATATTTATGCAAAGGGTTGCCTAGAAGTAAGTTGAAATTTTCTTAGTAAAGTAATGAATTTAGGGCATGGATATTTGAGTGGTTAATTCTTTTAATATATTTTTCAGTCTTCCTTGACTTGAACTTGAATTCCAGATTGATGACTTTCAACTCTGTGAAGTCTAACAAGCATAGTCAAAATCAGAACTTACAGATACATTGCGCATAATTCATTTAAGTATGTTATTTATTGGGAAAAGGGTTAAAAAGACCCCTCTATTTTGGAAAAAAGGTTAAAAATGTTCTCCGAACTTATTTTGGGTAAAAAATACTCCTCTCATCCTTAAAGTTTTCAAATATACCCCTGTCTTTTTTAAATATACCCCTGTCTTGACGGAAATTATCCCCCCCAAATAACCCGAAATCCTTTTTTAAACCCGCTCCATTATTTAAACCGGACCCAACTAAATTATAACCCATAAGATCCCCTTATTCCTCCAATACGTAGGTATGAAGTTTGAGGGAATTGGGGAAATAAGAGATCTTATGGGTTATTATTTAGTTGGGTCGGGTTTAAATGATGGAGCGGATTTAAAAAATAATTTTGGGTTATTTTGGGGGATAATTTCCGTCAAGATAGGGGTATATTTGAAAACTTTAAGGACGAGAGGGATATTTTTGACCCAAAATAATTTCGGAGGATATTTTTAGCCTTTTTCCAAAGTAGAGAGATATTTTTGCCCCTTTTCCCTTATTTATTTGAATATAGTATTTTGGAATTTTATCATGTTAAATGTGAGTGAGATTGATGGTACATTTATTTTAATAGCATTTTGGAATTTTATGACGTATACTTTGTCTCTAGACACAGGGACAAGTATTATAAAAATAATACCCCTTTTTTGAGATAAATTTACATATTTGAAAATTACGTAAAGAGTACTATAAGTCAGAATATTTGATAATTTAAAACACGTCGAAATTCCCGAATTCGTGCTCCCCCCCCACCCTCCCCGCTCGTTACTCGCCTTGGGACTCGGCTAATCTGAATTTGGATATATTGAAAAATCCTACTTTTAGATTAAATTGTTCCCTACCAAATGCAATTCCATTTCATAACTCGATCCCTAGAAGATTTCTTATATTGACTCAAGGGCGGAGCCAGAAGGATGTAAGGGGGTTTATCTGAATCTCCTTCGCTGAGAAATTACACTATGTATACAAGATTAAAATTATTTTATGTATATATAGTAAATGTTGCATCCGCTCGGCTTCTTGATGTTTTGTTTCTTTATAGTTTGAATCCCCTTACTGAAAATCCTGACTCAGCTAATACTCGTTGTATCAAATTAATGGCATGATACTTGTATTTTGTTGCAAACTGATTTTGGGTCACTATGAAAGTGCTATCCAATTGTGTTATGAAAAAACATATTAATGTTGTTTAGAAATTTTGATTGATTTATTACTATTATATATAAGGGACAACAAAAGGGCTTTTGTAGTCCTCACAAAATTTTCCCAAAAAATGTCAAACTTTTCAATTAATTATTTCTAGGTCCTAACCTTATTTTTTAAAGTCAAATTTATTTTATGTTCTTATGGTCAACTTTTTAAAAGCTATAGAACATTCTGCCTTATTTACATGTTTTCTATCCGATATTCGGTACCCATTAGAGCTCGCCTAATCCAGATTCGTGTCGCATAGGGCCCAATCAGGGGAAACGCTTCCTATTATACCCAGGCTCAACCCCGAAACCCCTGGTTAAAGGAGGAACAACCCCATCCGCTGCACTTTATTTTCCTTATTGCTTTCTTCTATTGATCTTATCTATTAACCTAAAATATAGTCATTTTTTCGCTAGATATTCTTGCTTCATGTTGCTCGTCATAAGGCAATGCAATACTATACCGACACTTTTTATGAAATTGATGATGATGATGAAACACAAGCCCCAAAAAATCCCATAGGAGATACAGATCCTGCACAATCACATACACAAGACAAACCGCCAAAAACTCGTAGGCCAACCGCTAGAATTTGAAAATTTATGACTAAAGATAAGGAAAGACAAACAACTACATGTAATATATGTAAACAATAATTTGTTTTTAGGCAACAAACTAGTAAGGATGGTGGAACGGGTTCACTAATGGGTCATATCAGATCTAAACATAGGGATGTTTGGGAAGAGAAAACGGGTTCAAATGTGGGGGGTATTCAACAAATAATAGATCCACGAACCGGTAGAAATTTTAGTTATGACAAGAAAAAATATCGTACAGAAATAGCTAAAATGGTTGCTTTTGATGCTCTACCATTTTCCTTTCCTTCGGGTTTGGGATTTGTTACTTATATTTAACGTTGTTATAATCCGTTATTTGAGGGTATTCCTAGAAGTACTTGTAGATCGGATATTATAGATTTATATAAAAAATATAGATTTTATTTGCGTCATGTATTTAATTCTTTAAATTGTAGTGTTTCTCTTTCACGCCCCGAACCATGTCCTGGGCGAAATACGGCACTTGGTGCCTTACTGCATGTGACCGAGCGAACCACATGGCTTGCTGAATCATCATGAGGCATAACATGAGCGTAATATAACGTGAATGCATGATGAGCCTTTATAAAACGTAATAAGTCATAATACTAAATAAAAATACTTGTTTAAACATGAGTGCGGAAAAAACATGAAAAAGCCAAAACGGCTATACGACTCCGAATGTCTGACAAAACATAACTGACTTGTCTAGTCTATGAAACCTCTATCATGAGTCTGACTGGAAAACATACTTACTGGGACAAGGCCCCCAACATACCTTAGATGCATAACTAATCATAAAACAAAAGTTGACTAAACCCTGAATGAGATGGGGCTCACCAATAAGCTGATACGAATGCTGTCCTATTGAGCAGATGTGTCGTCCTGTATATCAGTACTTGCATCGTGAAATGCAAGCCCCCGGGCAATAAAAGGGGACGTCAGCACATTGAATGTACTGGTATGTAAAGCAACTGAATGAAATAACATGGGACATGAAATAACATGATAAAACTGAAACTGAAAACCTGGACAAGAACATGAGCATGAGCATGGGGCATGGGTACATACATATATATATATATATATATATATATATATATATGATATAAGCAAAACATGATAAGTAGGGAGAGCATTTCACAAACCGACATGTGATATCACCACGTGGGTACGTGGAGTCTGGTACCTCGCAGGACCAGCAGAGCCCTCATACCTTGCCAGTGTATGAGGTGGTAACGTGCCTGATGGATCCATTCAGTGTAAAATTAAGGTATCGTCCTATCTGGGCGGAGCAATCCTTGTCCTACGGTGGCTACGTAGTTTCAGGCTATCTGAGCCTTCTCGGTAATTCGTGCAACTCCCAAAAACATGAACATAATATAGTTGGCTAAGAAGCCCATGATTTTCGTGAATTAACTTGTACTTGTCTTGTAATTATGATTTCACGAAATAACTTGTAAACATGATTTCATGAAATAACTTGTAAACATGGTTTCATGAAATAACTTGTAAATATGGTTTCATGAAATAACTTGTATTTAGTATGTATGTATCTTGTATCATAGCATGAAAGTAATTATATAATATAGTTGCATGAAAACTTGTAGACATGTAGGATATTCATGAAATAATCGTTTTTATTCAAAAACATGTATGCAAGAACCCATGGAATACGAGATATGGGTTTTCATGGATTACGGACTGATTCTCAATAATCATATGGAGTTATTAAGAATACAATGATAGAATAATAGCAATTCAAACATAATATAGTCATAGACATGGACCTAGGGTTATCATGAGCATAATATAGAATAGAAACCCTAGTTTTGTAAAGTTTCATACTTTATGGATTAGGAGGCGTGGGGAAGAACAATGATGTTCCCACACGTAGATAGTAACTCTACATACCTTAGTCGCTCCAAAACTTGTATTAAAGACTTGAGCTTTGAAGAAGATTTCCAAAATCTTGAATTCTTGAACATTGAGATGGGTTTTCTTGAATACCCTAGTTTTGAAATGATGATTTCTTGTTTAGATTACAAGGATATGTATTAGAATTAACTTGGAATAATTAGAGTAGGCTTACCTTGGTGTTCTTGATGATGGGAGAGGGTAGGAGTTTGTTCTAGGGTTTGAAGGAATGAAAAATAATGATTTGAACTGATATGGATGAATATATACTGTTCTGGAAAAATTGGATTTTCGGCCTAGTTAAATACTGGTTGTATTTTGAAATACGAACTACACTGCGTCCCTTCGGTAAAATGGCCATAACTCTTTGTACATATGTCCATTTGACCCCCCATAATATACCGTTGGAAAGGTATTTCAGAGCTCTACAACTTTCATCAAGGAAGTTTTCCCAAATGCCAAATATATTTTGAAATACGGTCCATATTTAACCATTTGACATCCAAATGTCAAATTCCAGAATGCTCAGAAATCGTTGGTACCAGTTTACGACTTGAATTACGGACCGTATACTGAAATACGGTCACTGTTCATGGGCGTAAACCCCCATCTTACAACTGAACAGGGAAATTTCAATTCCCACATTCTTTATCTGATTTTCTAAGTCTAGGATCATGGTCAAAGCTTAGGTTAAAGGTACGGGGTGTTATAATATCTCCCCCTTGGGATCATTTGTCCTCGAATGATGGGTCATGGTTAAGAATATGACTGGACATGGCTTGAATACATGAACATGAAAGAAACATGACGTAAAACATAAGAGCTTGACATGGTTACATTGGAACATGGTCATGGATTATGAGAACTGAGTACGTGATTACATGGAAACATGTACATGGGGAATATGAAACTGAGTAGCGCCTACATGAATGAGAATGATGAAACATTTGTCCTCGATTTATGACTAGTGGTTAAGAATCGCTACTAACTCTGGAATCTACAAAATTTATGGTAGGGCTTCCTTCATAATTCGGACCCTCACAACATTTCTCAAATGCTTGTCAGCTAACTAAAGTACCAGCACACAACTCACACGGTATCTTAATACGCATGATATGACATAACGTGATTACTGCATCTTGCATGTAGCTAACATAAATACTGAGCTGGCTTGAACACACGGACATCGGCTAAATGATTACATGATTACTATACACGTGGGTTGGAAGAAAATCCGTAGGCATGAATGACATGAGTACTGGAAATAGGCACGAACATGACATGATTACCTGGGTGTGAGATGCATGACGTGAGACATAAATACACGAAGACTGGATGACATGAATACATGAGTGCTAAACTGTCATGAGATACGAATACATGTGAAAATGGATATCGTAACATGGGATCTGAATGTCGAAAACATGATTGTTACAACATGTGGATTTGGATACTGAGCGCAGGTAGGATCTGAACACTTAGAGACTTGATCATAGATGTTCAGGTTTTACCACGATAGACATACGAGATAAGAGTACGACTTAGGCTCTGAATGTAAGTGCAACTCCGTGCGAATGAGATAGAGTTGAGTCATATACTAGGAATATGATTCTAACATAGGTATTCATAAAGCTCTAGCGTAGGCATGACATGATACATCAAATCTGAGTAGAATATTTTTGAGATAATTAGTACCATAGAATACCTGAAGGGATCTCATTATGAACTTGGAACATACCTTACTTCGAACCTTACCGTGTTCGCTCTGAAACATAGATATGAATATCTTGGCTTACCTTGCTTATTATTGTAAGCGGATCATTAATGAGTGAGTGAAAGAGATCATTCATACGAATCAGACACTTCATCTTCAAAGATAGACGTGGCATGGGTACATCAGACTGAAGAACATAACATGGAACATGTATACATGGAAATGGGACTAATATGGCATAAGACATGAATACATGAGTAGCATGGCATGGGGCATGAGAGATACGACGTTTACATAAGTACTTCGAAGCTACATACCCTGACATTTGGACATTAGGTCATGAATATTAAAGTGTGAATAAGACATAAGTGTGACTTAAATGGAGTATAAGTTGTAGGCTTCACTCTTGAGTACTTAGAGACATAGGGATGGATAAGATATCACTTTTGGAACTTAGCTATACTTACAGAATGGGACATGGTTAAACATAGTTTACTCTTATTACTGTAATCGACACCCTCATTATAAAATAAAACTCATGAAGGAAAGGATCATAGGCATGAATGCTTCGTTCGTCAAGCACCTAAGGCATAAGTAGATTGTTACCTTGAACTTAAACCGGGCATAGGTACTTCGTAAAATAAAATGGAATCCTTTGTGCAAAGCTACGAGCATGAGTTACGTAGAATCGTGGGTAGGACATCCATCTTGACTTACTCTTATCATTACCTACCAACCCCACTGTTATGCTATTTCTATATGTGGATGCTTAAAGAAGTCGATCGTGGGCACGAGTACGTGAGAACGTAGGTAGCATATATTTGGAGTTGAAATAAATCATTTACCTACGACATTTTTCCCTTGTTCAAGGACCAGGTGGGCATTCCATAGGATTCTTAGTCTTTAAACTATTGTGTTACCTTCTCCTCAATCATTATCAAAATCAACATTATATTCGGAAAACACTTAGAAGCTAGAACGTGGTCATGGGTATGAAAGCATGATAGATACGTGAGACATGAATGCAGTCTTTAACCTTGGACATGAGTACAACCTGATGTGAGAAGCATGAAAGAACATTCCCTTGCATAGCTTACTATCGTATGGAGTCTTAATTCTTGTATCTTAAACATGGAGTGTAAAACTTTAACAAGGGCATAAGATAGGTATGATAGGCATGTGTAAAGTACGTTTGGGCATTGGTACTACATAGTGCATGAATTATTCTGGAATTGGAAAAGTTACACCCTTAAAACCCGCTATTCGATCTAGAACTTTATCTCATAACATAATTACCTAGTACTTGATCTCAACGGGCATGACAAAAACCGCCTTCTACGCACCTTATCTTGGCTACATGAAACTGTGATCCTCTGACATAATATCCTTAACACCCATTGATGAGTCGTGAAATTACGCGATATTCGACGCTAATTCCTTAAGCTTTTGTGACTCCTTAAGCACTTTTGTTGTTACTTTTTGTGTTTTTATGTTGTTTTGTAGGAAAAGATGCCCGGAGAGCATAAAAGAGCAAAATGGATCAAAATGGACCAAAATGGAACAAAATAGAGCAAAACAAGCCAAGTAGCTGAAATGAGTGATCGGAAGATACCAAGTGAAAAGAAAGTCAAAAAGAGGTCAAACTGGACATTTTTGCAAAACTGTCAAAACTGGACAGTTTTGCAAAAACGGGACAGATTTGCAAAACTGTCAAAAGTGGACAGTTTTGCAAAAACGGGCAGAATTGCAAAAACAGAAATATGGGGGCAGATTTTGACATTTTTTGGACTTGGAAAAATTGGGGGGGAGCTACAAAAGAGAGGCTAGGGCAAAACATTTTCCATCTTTGGTCATTTTGCAAGTTTTGGAGGCTAGGGTTTTTCTACAATATTGGAGGAGAAGATTGGAAGCACTTCAATGAGATATTTCTTAATCCTTTCTTCAATTCCTTGTTTTGTATTGCATATCTAAGTGTGTAGTATTTATTCCATTACTTGAATCTTGATTGTGAAACTATTCTTGATTAAAGTTTGGATTGAAACTCTTGTTTTGCTTATGTATTGAATGATTTTTATTGCTATTGAAGTGGGTCTTTGTTGATTTAATTAATCTCATTCTTGAATGTTTCCAAAGGGAGTAGCTAACCCTAGGACTCACCCATTTACTTAGATTGAGCTTGGAAGAGGAAATCTAGGTTGGGAAAGATTAATTAACAAGAATTTGGGTCATTAAACTCATCTAATAACTTGAGCTCGGAAGAGGATAGTTACTTGAGGTTAAATTGATTGTACCTAATATCACACTCTAAGGCTTGAAAAAGCTTAGAGTGAAATTCATTGATTTGGTTGGAAGACTTTCAATGAGATTTTAGATATCATTATCTATCAACACAAATCCGCTCTTAGTTGTAAAATCGTAAAATACGTTGGATCGTTACTTGAGTGTAATCTCCTATTATCCATGCTTGTGGCCATTGATCATTTTACTCGCTTTCTAGGTTAGTTTACATTTCCGCATTAGTTATAATTTTCTCAAACAAAAACCAAAATATTATCTATCGTTTGGCTTTAGCGTAGTTGGTGAAAGTTCCTTACTTTCTTAATCGCCTAGCACATTGTTCCCTGTGGGATCGACCCCGACTCATAGTTGGGTAAATATATTGCATACGACCGTGTACACTTTCTCTTTGAGGAGTGTATTTGGACGTTATCAAAAATGGCGCCGTTGCCGGGGAACAATTTGGCGTATTTGAGTTAGTTTGGGATTTAAGCTAACTTGCTTTGGTTCAAACTTTCATTGCTTTATTAAAAAAAAAAAAAAAAAAACTGATCAGTTTTTGCAAAACTGCAAAACTGTCCAGTTTTTGCTTTTGCTAAAATAAATTAAAAAAAAAAAAAACATGGCATCTTGGAATGAAAACGAAAATGGGTTTGATGGTTGCAATCCATATTTTGATGACCCATGTCCATATTGTGAAGGACCCCACTTTTGGCAAGATTGTGAATATGCTCCCGGGAGAGAGATGTGTGCACCGTCTCAATCCTATGATGAGAGTATTTGTAATGTATGTGGTGGCCAAGGTGGACATTGGGGTGATTGTCCCAATTATTTTGCTTCCCCTCCCCCAAGTTGTTCTAACGAAAATGCTAGCTGTGCTTTTGAGTTTGACAGGGCCAACAACATGACAAGTGAAGGACAAAGTGCTGGATATGAAGGCATCATGGCAATGCTCCAAACATACTTAGATCGAGAAGCTAAAATGGAGGAAGAGCGAAAGCTCCTCCAACAATCCGTTTTAGAAAATGGAGAAGCCATGAAAAGAATGAATGATTCATTGGAGGATGCCAATTCCTCAATTGTCATGGAAGTGTCAACTCCTCAAAATGAAATAGTTGAAGAAGAGATTTCAAGTTTACAAGATGAGCCCGAAAATTCGTGTGACCACAATGAAAGTTGTGAAATTGAAGAAGTGGTTCAACTTGAAGAAGAAGAGCAAAATCTTGAAGAAGAAATCTCCAATTCTCAAAAAGAAGAAGTTGAGGAAATTTTGAAAAGCATAATGGGGAGGAACAAAAACTATGGGCAAGTCTTGACCAGATTGTGGGAAGAAGTTCAACATGGAGATGATGAAACTATCCAAAAGGTATATCTCACCATGGATGGATTTTTACAAGAGTTGGACGACTCTCACAATGAAGAAAATCTTGACAAAATGGAAATTTTGAGCCAAGATTGGCTAATGAATCAAGCTCAACAACTTGAAGCCTATGGAAATCACCGTGAAGGCATTTCACGGATGATGGAAGAATTTCTGAAAATGCATGTTGAGCAAAGTCAAGAAGTGGAGCTACTTGAAATTACTATCCAAAAATTGGAGGCCGAATTGAATGCAAAGATTGAGGCATGTGATGCTCAATATCAAAGGGCCATGGATTGTAGTTTTGAGTTGGTTTCCAATGAAGAAGAGGTCAAGATTGATTTTGATGAGCTAATGGCGAATTGCCAACCTACCAACCCAAAATTAGTGAATGATGCCGAAGTTAAAGAAATGATACTAGAGTTGCATAAAATAGTTCATAATATAATTTTTGAAGACTCTAGTTCATTTTTTGGTGAGGATGTCAAAACTCATGCAAATTTGGAATTTGAGCGCGCTGGACCACATTCTAACCATTTTTCAACATTGTGCTTGGTTGATGATATGGAAGTTGAACTAACCAAGCCAATGGAGAATTTTGGAGATGAAGAAGAAAGCGTTTTCATATTGAAGTTTGCTATGCCAAGAAGACAAAATGGCATGCCTCACTTACGGGCCAAGAAGTGCAAAATGCGACACCTGAGGGTTGGCCTCTTTGACTTCCTACCACCGCCTCACGAGCATCATCGGAATCTTGATTCAAAGTTGGGGCGCAAATTCATATCTTCCAAATGGAAGGAAAAGTGGTAAAGGTAACCGTCGTGCCGCGACGTTAAATCAAGCGCTTGGTGGGAGGTAACCCATCGTTTTAAAAGTTTTAAATCATTTTTGAAATTTTATTTTTTAGAATAGTTTAGTTTATGGTTTTTGACTAATCTGCAAAGTTTCAGAATTTTTGGAGTTGTTTTGAGCATGTCGGATATCCGGACAGCCCCTAAAACCAGTAAAAGCTGCGAATTTTTTTTTTCTGGTGTCATAACCTGCGATTCGCAGGTCATACCTGCGAATCGCAGGTCACGTCGCACATGGTGACAGAGACAAAAAAAAATAAAAATTGGTGACATCACCTGCGACTCGCAGGTCATACCTGCGAATCGCAGATGGGGTCACAGGTGGTGACAGTAAGCAAAAAAAAAAAAAAAAAAAAAAAAAACTTTTTTTTTCAATTTTTTTTATGTTTTGTTTTGATTATGTGCAGCGAGGACACTGCAATGTTTATAGTTGGGGGTGGCACGTGGTAGCGCATTATATTTTGAAATTTGTTCAAAATTTTTGAAAATTTTGTTCTTTTGACATGTTGTGGATTAGTCACTCTTATTATTTTATTTTCTTTCTTAACTTCTTTCATTAGTCATGTAAGTTTAGGTGTAGGTTCTCGTTTGAGGAAAAATGTGAAAACTCTTGGCTTTGTTTGGTACTAATAAAATTAGTCTCTTGCATGTGAAATTGAAATGTGAATACCTCTCCAAATTGTTGTGAAAGTTAAAAAGCAAGGTGCATAGGAAAAAATGATCTTTGTGACAACTTTTTGGCTCATTTTGTGACTCTTTACCTGCTGGTTGTGTTTACTTTGGATTATGAGATATTGCACTAGTTGTTCTTGCTTGAGAAGTGAAATTGATCCATCTTGACTAGTTCATATGCCATGTGTGTGAGTGCTTGTTGAATAAATCTTTTGTTTACTTTTATCATCTAGAACTTGCCCGGTTAGTCTTTCAATATTAATTTTGATCATATTGGTTGGAGAGATGACCTTGGGCTATCTTTGTGATGTTTGAAAAAGCCTCTTTAGCCTTTCTAGCCTACCATTGCATAAATAATATCACTAGTAACCCCATTTGAGCTTATGACCTTTTCTTTGATTGCCACATTACAAGCCTTTACCATGTTTGATGAAAAGTCTCTCTTTTGAACGTTTCCCTCCTTGAACTTGAAATTGCGAATTTGAGGCCAAAAGCCTAAGTTGGGGGTGTTAGTGTTGCTTGAGAGTGGTGAAGGTTGGTGTTGTGAAAAAGTCAAAAGAAAAGAAGAAAAATTTAAAAAAATACAAAAAGGTTGCAAACTTTTTGTGCAAAAAAAAAATGTATCTTTGTAAAAAAAAATAAAAAAAAATGCAGGTGACATCACCTGCGACTCGCAGGTCAGACCTGCGATTCGCATGTGTGGTCGCAGGTGGTGCCAGCAAAAAAAAAAAAAAAAATTTTTTTTTTCCTTTTCTATTTTTATGTTTTGTTTTGATTATGTGCAGCGAGGACACTGCAACATTTATAGTTGGGGGTGGCATGTGCTAGCACATTATATTTTGGAACTTTATAAAGGAAGTTGGAATAATTGGGGAAACTAGTATGCAAAGGAAGGAGTGTTGTTTTGAAATGAAGAGGAAAGTGGACGAAAGGTTTTGCGTAGTGTTCAAGGAGGGCGTAGTCACTTGTATCCCAAATACTTATCCTACCCTTCCCTAAGCCTACATTACAAGCTTAAAAAGTCCCTATGTGATCTCCAACTAAATGTTCTTGAGTTAGTGATAAACGAAAATAAGGGCAAGCTTATGGTGTGATATTTGTTAGCACTAGAACTTCTTTGTTGAGTGTGAGCGACTTTTGTGTATTTGTCCCTTGTGTCGTTGCTGTGAATATTGTGATTTTGGGACTTTCTTTCTTGTGAGGGCATATGGATTACGATAGAGTGGTGATGTTCAAAAATTCCAAGTTGAGTCAATTGAGCATATCTAGCAAACTAGTGGTTTTGAGTCACTTATTGAGACTTGAGTGTTGTTGCTTGATTATTTTAAATCTCTAATGCATTCTTGAAATTGTATTTTGAAACGAGGGAGTTATTTCGTTGAAGCTTCACATGCTTGTAGCCTAATTATTGGTACCAACCAAAGTCATGTTTTTGTGCTTAAAATGGATCCTCATTGGGATTTTTGTTTTAGTTTGCTTGAGGACAAGCAAAGACTTTAAGTTGGGGGTGTTGATGAGTCGTGAAATTACGCGATATTCGACGCTAATTCCTTAAGCTTTTGTGACTCCTTAAGCACTTTTGTTGTTACTTTTTGTGTTTTTATGTTGTTTTGTAGGAAAAGATGTCCGGAGAGCATAAAAGAGCAAAATGAACCAAAATGGAACAAAATAGAGAAAAACAAGCCAAGTAGCTGAAATGAGTGATCGGAAGATACCAAGTGAAAAGAAAGTCAAAAAGAGGTCAAACTGGACATTTTTGCAAAACTGTCAAAACTGGACAGTTTTGCAAAAACGGGACAGATTTGCAAAACTGTCAAAAGTGGACAGTTTTGCAAAAACGGGCAGAATTGCAAAAACAGAAATATGGGGGCAGATTTTGACATTTTTTGGACTTGGAAAAATTGGGGGGGGGGGGGGGGGGGGAGCTACAAAAGAGAGGCTAGGGCAAAACATTTTCCATCTTTGGTCATTTTGCAAGTTTTGGAGGCTAGGGTTTTTCTACAATATTGGAGGAGAAGATTGGAAACACTTCAATGAGATATTTCTTAATCCTTTCTTCAATTCCTTGTTTTGTATTGCATATCTAAGTGTGTAGTATTTATTCTATTACTTGAATCTTGATTGTGAAACTATTCTTGATTAAAGTTTGGATTGAAACTCTTGTTTTGCTTATGTATTGAATGATTTTTATTGCTATTGAAGTGGGTCTTTGTTGATTTAATTAATCTCATTCTTGAATGTTTCCAAAGGGAGTAGCTAACCCTAGGACTCACCCATTTACTTAGATTGAGCTTGGAAGAGGAAATCTAGGTTGGGAAAGATTAATTAACAAGAATTTGGGTCATTAAACTCATCTAATAACTTGAGCTCGGAAGAGGATAGTTACTTGAGGTTAAATTGATTGTACCTAATATCACACTTTAGGGCTTGGAAAAGCTTAGAGTGAAATTCATTGATTTGGTTGGAAGACTTTCAATGAGATTTTAGATATCATTATCTATCAACACAAATCCGCTCTTAGTTGTAAAATCGTAAAATACGTTGGATCGTTACTTGAGTGTAATCTCCTATTATCCATGCTTGTGGCCATTGATCATTTTACTCGCTTTCTAGGTTAGTTTACATTTCCGCATTAGTTATAATTTTCTCAAACAAAAACCAAAATATTATCTATCGTTTGGCTTTAGCGTAGTTGGTGAAAGTTCCTTACTTTCTTAATCGCCTAGCACATTGTTCCCTGTGGGATCGACCCCGACTCATAGTTGGGTAAATATATTGCATACGACCGTGTACACTTTCTCTTTGAGGAGTGTATTTGGACGTTATCACCCATCAACTTACGAAACACATAATCTATATCGACACTTTATCGCAAGATCTCCCTCTTATTTCAACAGCTAACGTTTAAAGCCTATGGATCCCTCGAGTTAGCGATAAGTGATAATCTAGTGGTTCCACTAATTTCCTCTAAAATACTGACAACTCATTTCTTTGGCTTACTTTAAGCAAGTCTTACTTACTAGGAAAACCGGATTACTTAAATGAACGGGTTTCAAGTGTACATACTGGCATACTCGCTTTGTCAGTCTTGAGGAAAACTCTTTTCTGATAACTCTTAAAGGCTCTTCTTCTGTAGCTTGCTCTCTTCCTGCTTAGATGGTTTTCTTCTTTCACCAATTTCTATACCTCAAATTTAACTTAAACCCTTTGGGTTCTAACACGCCTTCGGTGTATTCAGACAGTTACCCACTTAGTAGTGCTAACTTGACTAAGTAACTCAAATCGTACTTCTATTAACTCTGCTGAAAATTTCTAATTCACTGTATCTATTCAAACTTACTTACTATGCTTCTGTTAACCACTTGCTAGCATCATATTCTCTAATTCTTCTCTGAGTACTAAAGTGAAGCATAAGGTTATTTCTAACTTTTCCTCCTTATCTGACTTTATTCTGGGGTTGTATACTATCTTTCTGAACGATAGACATGAATCACACTTAGGAAACTTCATTTGTCTCAAATAAGGAATTGGAATAACTAACCCTAAACTCTCTATACACTTTCAAAATTATATCATACTATACACATCAGGGATAAATACTTAATCACATAACCTAAAAGGGAATTATCATATCTTTCATCTCATAGTAATTCCTGCTTCTTGTAGTAACTTACTCACGTCATACTCTCTAGGTCTGATCTGAATAAGCTGAAATAATTTGAAACTAATACTAAAAAAAAAATTCAATATCGTCTGCTCATGGTTTTCTTATCGCATCAGTCCCTTCCTAGTAATGTGCATAGATCATATGGCAAAAAAATATATATCCTTGAAAAAGTTGAGACTTTCTAGTATTACAAGTGGTTGGCTCTTAGGCTATTCCCCTGCTCAAAATTACCGTGGACAATTTATGCCTGCTGCGGTTAACTTCGTAACATGCTACCTCGTGGGGTCTTAAATATGAACCATCACCCTTATACTATAGCTTCATGGTCAAAGAGTCCAAATAAACTTACCCTATAGGGTATATAGCCTACGTGTGCTACCATACCGAAATTTGTCTTCCAAATGGTACTAACACCTGATAAACACACCATGCACTATTTGGAAAGTCTTGGGTCTCGAATTTCCTTCTTGCTGCTTACACATTTGATACGTTCAGAATTCGATGGAAAAGGAATGTTACTTACTGCTCTAAGCTTCATGGCACGAGTTAGAATAATTCATGATGACTCTATCTGAAAGCAACACATCGATAATGATTAGATTTACATCTTCCTCATCTATTGAGATGAGGCGTATTCGGTAGAATGGGAAACAACATACGAGTCCGAGTGATTTCTGAGAACATAGATCTATTGCACGATCTAGAGTTGAAAGAAGTGAGACAATCTTAAATGTCTTGGTGGTCAACTATTTATATGTGTGGCGCGCACACACATATAAAAGTGACCCCACTGGACACGGTTTTATAGACTCCCTAAGACACTTGAACCTAGGCTCTGATACCAAGCTTTGTCACGCCCCGAACCATGGCCTGGGCGAAACACGGCACTCGGTGCCTTACTGCGTGTGACCGAGCGAACCATATGGCTTGCTGAATCATCTTGAGGCATAACATGAGCGGAATATAACGTGAATGTATGATGAGCCTTTATAAAACGTAGTAAGTCATAATAATAAATAAAAATACTTGTTTAAACATGAGTGCGGAAACAACATGAATGAGCCAAAACGGCTATACGACTCCGAATGTCTCACAAAACATAACTGACTTGTCTAGTCTATGAAACCTCTATCATGAGTCTGACTGGAAAACATACTTACTGGGACAAGGCCCCCAGCATACCTTATATGCATAACTAATCATAAAACAAAAGTTGACTAAACCCCGAATGAGATGGGCTCACCAATAAGCTGATACGAATGATGTCCTATTGAGCAGATGTGTCTTCCTGTATATCAGTACCTGCATCGTGAAATGCAGGCCCCCGGGCAATAAAAGGGGACGTCAGCACATTGAATGTACTGGTATGTAAAGCAACTGAATGAAATAACATGGGACATGAAATAACATGATAAGAACTGAAACTGAAAACCTGGACATGAACATGAGCATGATCATGGGTATATATATATATATATATATATATATATATATATATATATATATAATATAAGAAAAACATGATAAGTAGGGAGAGCATTTCACAAACCGACATGTGATATCACCACGTGGGTACGTGGAGTCTGGTACCTCGCAGGACCAGCAGAGCCCTCATACCTTGCCAGTGTATGAGGTGGTAACGTGCCTGATGGATCCATTCAGTGTAAAATTAAGGTATCGTCCTATCTGGGCGGAGCAATCCTTGTCCTACGGTGGCTACGTAGTTTCAGGCTATCTGAGCCTTCTCGGTAATTCGTGCAACTCCCAAAAACATGAACATAATATAGTTGGCTAGAAGCCCATGACTTTCGTGAATTAACTTGTACTTGTCTTGTAATTAGAGTAGACCTTGGTGTTCTTGATGATGGGAGAGGGTAGGAGGTTGTTATAGGGTTTGAAGGAATGAAAAATAATGATTTGAACTGATATGGATGAATATATACTGTTCTGGAAAAATTGGATTTTCGGCCTAGTTAATACTGGCCGTATTTTGAAATACGGACTACACTGCATCTCTTCGGTAAAATGGCCATAACTCTTTGTACAAATGTTCGTTTGACCCCCATAATATACCGTTGGAAAGGTATTTCAAAGCTCTACAACTTTAATCAAGGAAGTTTTCCCAAATTCCAAATATATTTTGAAATACGGGCCGTATTTTGAAATACGATCCGTATTTAACCATTTGACATCCAAATGTCAAATTCCAAAATGCTCAGAAATCCTTGGTACCAGTTTACGACTTGAATTACGGCCCGTATACTGAAATACGGTCACTGTTCATGGGCGTAAACCCCCATCTTACAACTGAACAAGGAAATTTCAATTCCCACATTCTTTATCTGATTTTCTAAGTCTAGGATCATGGTCAAACCTTAGGTTAAAGGTACGGGGTGTTACATTCTCTTACCGCCGATTTGAATCTTAGTCTTAACAAATTAGATTTTTTTTGCTATTACATGTCATTGGGTTGATGATAATTGGGTGACGCAAAAAAGAATTATAGCTTTTTTATATGATGAAGGAAAATGTCGTCATGACGGAAATTTTTTAGCGGATTCAATGTCAA
Organism: Lycium barbarum; assembly: GCF_019175385.1. Taxonomy (NCBI): domain Eukaryota; kingdom Viridiplantae; phylum Streptophyta; class Magnoliopsida; order Solanales; family Solanaceae; genus Lycium; species Lycium barbarum. The sequence goes on from NC_083341.1 coordinate 16,183,453, forward strand.
CTATTATGAATTTTTTTAACATTTATAGAAAAACACTTTGTATTGCTTTAGATAATGCTTCTAATAATACAAAGGAGGTTGGTCTTTTAAAAAAGGAATTAAACCCCCCGCTAAAAAATATTTTTCATGTGAGATGTAGTTGTCGCATTTTAAACTTGATTGTTAGAGACGGTCTTGACTATTTTGAAGATTCTATTCATAAAGTTAGAAATGCGGTTGCTTTTCTTTTTTGTAATGCTAATAAGCAAAAAATGAGAGATTTTAAGAATTCTTGGGTACAAAATGGCCTTAGACCTAGGAAAATTCAAGTAGAAGTTGACACTACGTGGAACTACACTTACATTATGTTCCAACAAGCATATGATTATAGGATTCCCATACAACAAGTTCACAACCATTTTAATACGGATAGTGATGATTGGATAAATATTAACGATTGGGAAGATGTTACGGAATGTATTGAACTCTTGCAAAACTTTTATAATGCAACTCTTACTTTTTCTAGACAATTCTATTCCACGGTAACCGGAATTTTAGCCTACTTAGCAGAAATAGCTAGAGTTTTATATGAGTATAAAGATAAATCCGGTTCTAAAGCGGCTATTTTATCTATGACAACAAAATTTAAGAAGTATTTTTTTCCCATCCCAACTTTATTTATATTGAGTTCTCTTTTAAATCCCTGTTTTAAAATGTCTTATACTAGAGCATTGGTTGGTCAAATTTATAATTATTTAGAAATTGACGAGGGAGTTGAACCATCTTTACATGACGTTGAGCTAGCGATTGATGCCGAATTTAGAAATTTTTTTAGTCATTATTCTACTTTGGAACAAAGTGCTACACCCGTTGCTCCACGCCCTACTACTTCTCAAAGTAGCAAAAAGAGCTTGTCGGGTTTGTCGAATTTAAAAGTTTTACATTCACATCCAACTCCTTCTCATAATGCAAACTTTGATGAATATCACCTTTATTTGATGCAGCCAAATGTGGATATCAACCAACTAGATGATTTGGACGTCTTAGCATGGTGGAAGAAATACAAGGCGAGTCATCCGATACTTTCAAGAATAGCTCGAGATATCCTTACGGTTCAAATATTAATCGTGGCTTCGGAAAATGCATTTAGCCAAGGAAGACAATAAATTGGAGACCATAGACACTCATTATCCGGATTTAGCTTGCAAGTACTAGTTTGCATTCGCGATTGGATTAGATCGGAGCGACGCAACCAAAACTTAAAAGCGGTGGAAGGCGAAGAGGAAGAGATTAAAGATTTGATAGCAAGTGGAATAGACCAAATGGAAGACTTTGAAGATATCTCAATGACCAAATATAATATTGCGGATATTAGCCAAATGATTGACACTTTTTGATTTTATTCTTGTATTACTTTTTTGCAACTTATGTATTATTTGCAAGTTAAAAAAATTACAACTTGCAAATAAATGTTATCCATGAATGGATAAAACATATGACTCATTGAGCTTTCTTCTATTTACTTGTATTCATATTTTTACTTATATTAAGTTAGGAATATACCTAAAATATACTAAGAATATACTTATAATATACATCTACTTAAATTGAAAAATAGAAAGTTATATACTTGAAAAATAACTTAAGTTATAATACATACTCCCTCTGTTTTAATTTGTTTGAACCTATTTCCTTTTTAGTCCGTGCCAAAATGAATGACTTGTTTCCTAATTTGGAAACAAATTCACTTTATGAATGATTTACAGCCACACAAATTTTCAAGGCTTATTTTGAACCACAAGTTTCAAAAGTCTTCCCTCTTTCTTAAATGTCGTGCCCAGTCAAATAAGTTCATATAAATTGAAACGGAGGGAGTATAACTTAAACATGTATATATAAAAGTAACTAAGCATATAAGTTTTTTCTAAGTTTATAAATTTCTATTTTATAACTTAAGTATATTTATATTATAAGTAGATTTTTAGTATATTTTAGGTATATCTAGTATAAATATACTTAAGTTATAAATAGAAAGTTATAAACTTAGAAAAAACTTAACTTATAAATAACTTAACTTATAATACATATATCTTAAACACACACACACACACACATATATATATATATATATATATATATATATACTTTTGTAAGTTTATAAATTTCTACTTTATAACTTAAGTGTATTTATATTATAAGTATATTCTTAGTATATTTTAAGTATATCTAGTATAAATATACTTAAGTTATAAATAGAAAGTTATAACTTAAGCATATAACTTAATATATATATATACATATATGTTGTTAGTTAGTAAATATATAAACTTTAGTTATAAACTTATATAACATATATAAATATACCTACAATATACTAAGAAATACTATAATATACATATACAATACAAAAACAAAAACAAAAACAAAAAAGAAGTTTTTTTTAACGTTTAAAACTGGCCGATCCCGATTTCCAACTTTGGAATCGGTTAACCGGTGGCCGGTTCCGATTTTCTAACCGGTTGCTGGTCCGGGCCGGTTGAAACCGGTTAACGGGCTTAGACATATGTACGCTAAATTGAAAGAGGAAAAAAGAACCACGAACAAGGAGGAAAGATTAAAGAAGTGGATAAAACTTACAAAATGGAAATTGAGTATTCTAATTTGAACTAGAATACTCAGACAAGAGTTCATCCAAGAGAGCACTTCCCAAATCTTCAAATATGAATACAATATTATCTTCTTCCTCATTTATTACTTGTTTCTTTTTCCCTTTCTTTCTTGAAATATTACTACTTCTCTTTTTGTGTTTCTCCTTTAAAGCTGCTGCTGGTGACAATCCATTCTTGAATAAATTACACATTTCCGTTTCTTGTAACATTTTGCTTACTCTTTCAACTGGGAAATTCAGGTAAGTGGATGGACCTCTCATTGACAAAGCAACTTGATCATAAGCCATGGCCGCTTCTTCCGCGCTGTTGAAAGTTCCAAGCCAAACCCTAATTCCGTTTCGGGTGGAATCCCTAATTTCAGCTGCAAATTTTCCCCATGGCCTTGTTCTGACACCTATATAGTGTTTAGCCTCCTTCTGGAGACGTTTTGGGCAGAAGTCATTTTCCTTGGAAGAAGTATCACTCGAGGAAGTATCTTCGAGTGATGATGATTCCACGGAATTTGAAGTTTGTTTCTCGTCTTGAATCTTCAAATCCATTTTTTCTTCGATATCTTTCTTGTTGATATATATACTCACTGTATTAAAGAATATGAGTGGAAATACTATATATATGTGCTTCCATGATTACCATCCTAAAGGGGAAGTGTGCATTTTCACAACTTAATTAAATCAAGAAGAAAATTATGTACTAATGGGAGAGGCAATTATTGGATGTAATTAACAAGAGAGCAAGTTGGGTAACAAGTTGGCAAAAAGTACAAACAAATTTGAAAAGCTTTTGGGGGTATGTCGTCCACAAACAAGATCATGAAAAAGATTTGTAATTGGTCCATTTGATTTAATTGAAAAAATTATATATTCGCACTTGATACATGCACCTCTTTCTGCAAATCAACAGTCGAACTTATTTTTAAAAATGAAACTGAAAATAATATAATGTAGTGTAACTTTGTCAAGTCCTTTTGACCTTTTACATCATGCATGAAAGATGCGTTTTTTATTATTGATAATTATGCACCAACAACATACCCAATAAAATCTCACAAAGTGAAATTTGGGGAGAACAAAGTGTATACGGACTTTACTCCTGTCTTGAGAGGTGAAGAAGCTGTTTATTGTATAATTATGCACGGAAGTCAAAATATTAATGAAATGTTCTTGAATTAAAACCATACCTTCATCTGAATAGCAAAGCAAGCACCGTGGGGATAGGCAAAATTTTATTTTATTTAGAGAGAGATATTTTAGGTAGAAAAGAAGCAAAAAAAAAAAAAAAAAGAGTTTTCAGTTTTCAACTTAAGCGGAATAATATTATTAGATGCTACTTATACATTCTATAAAAAGAGAGTAAACTTAATAAAATAGGGATGAGCAAGTTTTAATTCTATAATGGGATATTATGTTTGAAATTGTCTTATCATAATCTTTAATATATAGAGTCTACATCATCTTGTCCTTCAAAAACAATTGTGTGGTGACGTTGCCATTACATGAAGTGACTCTTCTCTTACTCATGTCCCCAATTGTTTTTCTTTTTTAAAAAATTCCATCTTGTAATTAAAATCTAAAACAGTAAATTGTTGTGCTTAAGCTCCAAATAATGTAGCAAATTGAATTGGCTAGTCCGAAAGAAAAGTACACTCCCCAACTTTTTTTGAAGTTTCTTTCTTTCCAATCTTAAGTATCCACAAAACAAAAGATTTTGAAAAATAATGTTCTTAAATTAAACAAAATAATGGTTTATTAATAGGATTTAAGTTCCGTGCACTATCCGTATAAAATTTTTACCCAAACAGATCACGTATATAATAATTATATTTTATAGGTAAATCTCTCTGACAAGTATCTATTGATTATGGTAACATGATAAATAACATTTTTAATAAGTCTTGTGTCTCATAAATATTGTTTGCACCACCCTTTTTTGTTCATTAATAATGTCTCGTAGATACACTCTATCGGTACAAGAAATCAAGAATATTTAATATTACAGTTGAAACAGTTTATTTTTGTTTGTTACATATATATACTCTACGATAGGTTTCTATATAGTCCAAGTAAAAAAATCTGCGTAAATTAATAAATAATAACTCAAGCGTGCTTATATTTCTAATTCCGTTATGACTTTTGACATTTTAATTATTAGTTTGTCCTTTCACTATCGATCAAAAGTAAGCAAAAAATTTAATAATATTATTATATATACTCTACGATAGGTTTCTATATAGTCCAAGTAAAAAAATCAGCGTAAATTAATAAATAATAACTCAAGTGTGCTTATATTTCTAATTCCGTTATGACTTTTGACATTTTAATTATTAGTTTGTCCTTTCACTATCGATCAAAAGTGAGCAAAATATTCAATACTATTATTACAAGGAAACACCTTGGGGGCCTCACATCTGAGATTTGTCGTTTTCCGTCGGCTGATACCCCACCTCTAATAAAAATACATTAAAATGGATAAGCTAAAATTAGACCGGGGGGGGGGGGGTGTTTGCGGGTGGGGTGGGCGTGGGGGTGGGGTTTGTGGTTGAAGCTACAAATTTGTTTACAGAGTAAAATTTAGTAGCTATGACTAAATTTTCTATTTGTATTTATAAATCTAGCTACTTAATAATAATAAATAATTTATTCAGAATTCAATTATAATTAAGACGTTTTTTCTAGAATTCATAATTCATAAACTCTGATTCTAATTTCGCAAATCTCCCAGTGGGATGCGATATGATTCCTCGTTGTTGAATTTGAATTACAAGAATGAAAAACATTTAGTAGAAAATAATTTTTCTGCTAAGAAAAAGCAATTTTTCTTTTAACGGGTTAAGGACGCGAAGTTAATTAATGAGGTAAGTAGAAAATAGTGAGTAACATGTGATTATACTAAAAAAAGAGATAAATTGAAATTAGCTTCTTTTTTCTTTCTTCTTTCTTTCCGTTGCCGGTTTTTATGAAAAAGATTTATATCGAGCAATAGATATAAAATAAGAAATAAACATATCGTGGCAGGCCATGCTGAATTTTCCAAGCCTTTAATTTCCTTTTTTTCTCCCTTTGCATCATTGCATGGTTAGTTGGTCGGCCTCATTTTTTTGGATGTTTTTCTTATCGGTTTTGCATTCTGAGAAGGTACTAACACAATTGAGGGTTGTATTAGAGTTCTTTCATTACACCACACTAGTAGAAATAAAGATTTTTCCAGTGGAAATCTCACCGACATTCAGTGAGAAATAGTCACTAAACATTTTTCATTGGAAAAATAGAGATTTGATAGTGCCAGTATAACATTAATTAAAAGAGCATAAGTTTAGTAATTAATTACACAATTTACCTTTTTGGAGGGAAAGTGTATTGAAGAGGGAGCGTACCACTGAGAGTTATGGTAGAATAAATATATATAAAAAACTCACGCTTAATTAGAGTTCTGAAATCTGAGCATGGAAAAATCTTATACCTAAGTGCCCTTCTCCTTTAATGGATACACAACATCATGAATTCGAGTTAGTCGAGGCTGATCAATAAGGAACTGAAGTGAAAAAGAAAAGGAAAAAGAGAGAGTATTTGGTGGGTGTGGGTAAAGATCAAATATGCTAGAATAAAAGAGTACCGGACAAATGGAAAGAGACAACATTGCAAATTAATGTATGAAACTTTTTCATTGTAATCATTTTAGTTGTGCGCAAGGCCTATGAAACCAATTTAAAAGCATGTGAGATGGTTTGATATAGATCCTTACAATATATATAGTTAATCCATAACATAATATTTTGTCGGAATTACCTTTTTTTTCTAATGAAGAATTTGATTTTTATCCAAAGACAATAAGTTATTAAAAAAAAAAAACTCAAGGATCGTTCTGTTGGAGGTATTAAAATAAAGTTTCAATATCTGTTGGAGATTTGGAGGTATTAAGAAAAAATAATTTCAATATCTCGTACATATAACTGACTGCATAAAAATTTCGGCCTTTCCAATTCTTCAATCAATCTCGATATTAACATCTTGATATTTCGGTTAATCATAAAATATTCAGACTGAAATTCTCAAAATCGAACAAACCAATGTAGGGAAAGATTATAAAAAAATAATCTTTGCATAATTAATGTTATGTAATCATATTGGCTGTATAAGAAACAAAAGAAATAGTCCTGGTATAACTAGTACTGTCGCATTTGTTGACGATATTAAACAATATTTGTACTAAGCTATGTAGGAATTTATTTATTATTTTATGCAAAAATGTAAAATAAGAATATATCTGTGTATTTAGCAGTACGGAGATTAAAGTAATTAAAATAATTAATTCCTAAATTACCTTCCTTCTAGTAGTATTCCCTGCATAATAAACTCTCTATGTACAATATTATTCATCGCATAACAATTCATTTGACCATTATTCATTGCACAAATAATTTCTACATTACAATATCCATTTAACTAGTATATAATTGAACTAAACGTTGCCCAATGCAATTTGACAGATTTCAACGTGTGATCTATTCGATTTTCCAGGTTCAACTCGCGCTCAATAATATACTATATTTAGCAAAAAATTTAAAGCAGAGTTAAAATTTGAATGAAAATACCCTTAATTAAATATGGAAGAACTCCAACACAATATACTGGAGTTTAAAACTTTTCTAGCACGGTGTGCTGAAATTTGAAAACTCCTTACAAATGAAACTCTAATATATTGAAATTATAAACCTTTTCAAATAAAGCTCCAAAACACTGTACTGAAATACTAATTTGGCATCAGACTTCGCCAATACGTTGAGCTTATTGGTTCAGTTTAGAAATCATCATGATGTTGTTTTCCAATTCATAAAGCTAAGGTTGATATGGATGATGCATTTTGGAATATAAAATGAGTAGTTTTTTCTATTTTGGTAAAAGAATTCATCGAGGAAATTACATCATGCAGAAGGCAAGGTCATGTAGCAATCCTGAAAGAGTCTAGGAATTTGTAATTCTACAACGGGCAATTTGCACGATTGCCCTTCGCTGGGGGTGGTCTTTAATTTTTGTCCCTCAAAATGGTGGTCTTTAACTATTGCCCATTAAGCAGAATTTCGCTGTAAATTCTGCCTTAAGACAAAATTTGCACATGAATAGAATTTGCAAAATTCTGCCTTGCGATAATTTTTCTTTTTTTTTACTGAGCTGGATTTCGAACTCATAACCTCGGGGTTAGGCGAAAGCCAAAACTTAAAGACCACTAGTTTGAAGGACAATCCGCGAAATAAATAAATAAATAAATTCTACAACTGGGAACCCGGCCCAAGAAACTTAAGTTTGTGATTCTACAAGAGTTAGAAGTTTCACATGGAGTTTAAATCTCCATCACACCGCATTGGAGTTCACATGTAAAAGTATAAATCTTCATCACATTATGAGTTTTACTTAAAGGGAGTTTTCAAACTACATGACACATTTTAGCTTCGGATATTTTGGTCAAAATTTTATTTTCGCGTTAAAAAGTGACTATTTTTCATTAACATCGAAAACAATGGGCTAAACTTTGAATACTGGTTAAACGACTGACTATCCCTCGGGTTGTTTGCATGAAAGGAATTCTTTTGTGCTACTATTTAAATATGTCCCAATTTTGACGTTTTGTATGGAAACATTTTTTTTCCGCGAATTGTCCTTCAAAGGCGTTGGTCTTTAATTTTTGGCCCTCAAATTGTTGGTCTTTAATTTTTACTTTTTGCCTAAAAATTTGCCGAAAAAAATACCTCGAGGTTCTAGGTTAGAATCTAGCTCAGTAATAATAATAAAAAAAATTGCAAGGCAAGATTTCGCGAAAATTTTATCTTATAAGACAGAATTTAGTTATGCCTTAAGGCAAATTATGTCTTATAAGGAAAAACTTAGTTATAGTTGGGCATACGCTAATCACGTGCCATTTGATATAACAAGTTAACAGCCTATTCAGAAATCAGTTCTAACATGAAAAGGATAATTTCTCTTTGTTCCCCCTCGTTCCCAAACTTCCAATTCAATATTTCTTAAACTCTTGAAATTAAGCCTTTGATTACAACGAAAAAGACATTCTTTTGCAAATTCATCCCATCAAAATTCGAAGAAGAAGTCTGCAAAGTTAACAACACTCCATGGTATTGGGTAGTGACAATCAGTGGCGGAGCCAGGATCTTCATCCAGAGGGTTCAAAAATATGAAGACGTAAATACACGAAAAAGTCAAGGTAGTTCAACAACTATTATGTATATATATAAAAAATAATTTTAACCTTGTATATACAATATAGTTTTTCGCCGAGGGGGTTCGGATACCCTGGGGCCTATGTAGCTCCGCCCCTGGTGACAATGCTTGAAAATAAGCCTTTGAATACCACAAAAAAGACATTATTTTACAACTCTTCCCATCAAAAGCCGAGAAGAAGCGTGCGAAGTTAACAACACTCTATTGGTAGTGACTCAAGAGCTAATAGATATAAGGGACATATATATAATCATTCTGTAAGTTGGAGTGTTCAACTGACAAAGTGGAGACAAGTTGAGGTTGTGCACACCCAAAGTTAGAGGACATACTTGACAGCTGAGGCCAAGTTGAGGGTCTGTTTATGTATTATGCCAAAAATATAACGCCTGAGATATGGCCTTGGTACCTCAAGATGAATTTTGAACCTCCTAAACCATTAAACCAACATATACTCTTGTGTTCAGAGTATTTAAAATCTATATATGTACATAAAAAATAAAATAAGACACCTTATATACAGTGTAATTTTTTGCCGAGGGTGTTCGGGTGAACACCCTCCCGGGCACTAGATCCGCCCCCGGTCATGAGTACAGTTTGGAAGCAGCAAGCAGATTCATAATTTTCTTTGAATATGGTATTTGGCTCATTTCCCTAATATGGTCTGTTTGATCTGCTTTTGGACCTGTATTTTCATTCCCAGTATGTTAATTTAGTGCTCTTAATACTCCTTTTTGCTTTCATATACTATCATTAAATTTGCTCCACTTCCAAGTTAGGCTATCTATTGAACTCAATGTCTAAAAATGATTAACTAAAATCTAGTTACCAGAGTGCTTGCTTTTACTGCTGTTAGTTTTTAAAATAAGCATCTGACACTGCTAATAGAAATGAGATCCGAACTTGCTAGTTTCATGCTATGCTGTAACTGAGGAATAAAACTTGGACCATAAACATACTTGTATTTTAGGATCATTTGCTGTCTACAAGCACTTTTACTCATCAAAAAAGAAAAAGAAAAAATTGAACAGAAAGTCCAATTGGAAAAACAGTGCATAACCACAACGGAACAAAATAAATGGAAAAGACACAGCTGGAAGATGTGCTCACCAGATTACTTGGTATGCCGACCTTATACGTCCTGCAAACAAGATTATACAAGTTAAAAGTAACTGGAAAAGGAAAAATGAAAGGAACTTAATCTATGAGAGGTGTTATCAGTTAGCATATACTCACGAGATCTAATTCAAGCTCGTCTTCTCCCGTGATTTCTTCAACATACTCCTCCATCTTTTGGGCTGAATCTTTAAGTTGAGGACTGCGCCGCACTGTGATAGACTTTAATGAAGCAACAACAACAACAACCTAGTGAAATCCCACAACGTGGGGTCTGGGGAGGGTAGAGTGTACGCAGACCTTACTCCTACCAAGGTAGGACGGCTGTTTCCGAAAGACCCTCGGCTCAATAAAAAACATAAAAAGAGGTCAGATAAGGCTAAGAGATTCAAAGCGATATGGAAATGAATTAACGCAAGCGACACAGATAACATAGAATAATCAAAGCACAGGAAATAAGAGATAATAGCATAAATCAAGCACAAGAAATTATACTACGATAATGCGACTACTAATAAGACAGGATAATGAGACTATCTACTAGCCTTCTACCCTAATGTGGGTCCTCCAAACCCTCCTATCTAAGGTCATGTCCTCGGTAAGCTGTAACTGCGCCATGTCGTGTCTAATTACCTCTCCCCAATACTTCTTTGGCCTACCCCTACCTCGTCTGAAACCATCCATGGCTAACCTCTCACACCTCCGCACTGGGGCATCTGTGTCTCTCCTCTTCACATGCCCAAACCATCTCAATCTCGCTTCTCGCATCTTGTTTTCCACCGAGGCCACTCCCACTTTGTCCCGAATATCCTCATTCCTAATCTTGTCACTCCTGGTGTGGCCACACATCCATCTCAACATTCTCATCTCAGCAACTTTCATCTTTTGAACGTGAGAAATCTTAACTGACCAACACTCCGCCCCATACAACATAGTCGGTCTAACCACCACTTTGTAGAACTTGCCCTTAAGTTGTGGTGGCACCTTCTTGTCACATAGCACTCCGGAAGCAAGCCTCCATTTCATCCACTCTGCCCCAATACGATGTGTGACATCATCGTCAATCTCCCTGCTGCCTTGCATAATAGACCCAAGATACTTGAAACTACTTTTCTTCTGGATGGCTTGGGTACCAAGCCTCACTTCCAAGCCATCCTCCTGAGGTGCTTCACTAAACTTACACTCTAAGTACTCTGTCTTGGTCCTACTCAGCTTAAACCCTTTAGATTCCAGAGTTTGTCTCCAATCCTCCAGCTTAGCGTTAACTCCGCTACGAGTCTCGTCGATCAGGACTATGTCATCCGCGAAAAGCATACACCATGGCACCTCACCTTGAATTTGCAGCGTCAATCCATCCATCACCAAGGCAAATAAAAACGGACTAAGAGCTGATCCTTGATGCAACCCCATCACAACTGGAAAGTGCTCTGAGTCTCCTCCTACTGTCCTTACCGTAGTTTTGGCTCCCTCATACATGTCCTTGATCACCCTAATGTACGCCACAGGTACACCTTTAGCCTCCAAGCATCTCCATAAGATCTCTCTTGGAACTTTGTCGTAAGACTTTTCTAGGTCGATGAATACCATGTGTAAGTTCCTCTTCCTCTCCCTATACTGCTCCACCAGTCTCCTCACAAGATGGATGGCTTCTGTAGTTGAGCGTCCCGGCATGAATCCGAACTGATTCTCTGAAATAGACACGTCTTTCCTCACCCTCATCTCCACCACCCTTTCCCACACTTTCATAGTATGGCTTAGCAGCTTGATACCTCTATAGTTGTTGCAACTCTGGATATCTCCCTTGTTCTTGTATAGAGGGACCATTACACTCGACCTCCATTCTTCAGGCATCATTGCCGTCTTAAAGATGACATTAAACAACCTAGTCAGCCATGCCAAAATTGCCGGGCCCGCACTCTTCCAAAATTCCCCAGGAATCTCGTCAGGTCCGGTCGCTCTTCCCCTGCGCATCCTACGAACAACACCCTTAACCTCCTCAACCTTAATACTCCTGCAATACCCAAAATCGTGACGCCTTCCTGTATGTTCTAAATCTCCCAACACAATGTCTCTGTCCCCTTCTTCATTTAAGAGTTTGGAGAAGTATGACTGCCATCTCCGTCTAATGAGAGTCTCCTCTACCAATACTTTGCCATGCTCGTCCTTGATGCACTTCACTTGAACCACATCACGTGCCTTTCTCTCCCTCGCCTTGGCTAGCCTGAACAATTTCTGATCCCCTCCTTTCTCTTCTAGTTCAGCATAAAGGCGTTCAAAAGCTGCCGTTTTTGCCGTCGCAACCGCCAACTTCGCCTCCTTCCTCGCCATCTTATAAAGTTCCCTATTCGTCCACTGCTCCACCTCATCCTTGCTTTCTATCAACTTCGCATACGCCACCTTCTTTGCTTCCACCTTCCCTTGAACTTCTCCATTCCACCACCAGTACCCTCGATGCTGGCCACGACTACCTGTCGAGACCCCCAACACTTCCCTTGCTATCGCCCTAATGCAACTAGCCGTCCTATCCCACATACTTGTCGCATCCCCACTACTATCCCAGGCCCCCATAACCTTCAGTTTCTCTCCCATCACCACGACACTAGTCATGGTCAAACTCCCACATCTGATCCTAGGTCGGTCATCCACGACCCTCTTCTTCCTCGTCATCTTGATCCCTAAATTCATCACCAAGAGCTTATGTCGGGTTGTAAGATAGTCGCTCGGAATGACCTTACAGTCTTTGCACAGACCTTTATCGTCCTTCCTAAGGAGTAAAAAGTCTATTTGGGTCTTAGCCACTGAACTACGGAAGGTTACTGTTATATCCCGTATTTTTGTACATTGGGGTATTTTAAACTAAACACGACAAGTTAGAGACAAGACTATTTTAGGGTACGAGGTAGAGACTTTTAACCTCCGATTTTTGTTTTAGTGTACAAGTTGCTTATAAATTTTATTTGGTGTAGAAATATTATTGGAGATTAGGGATTAATTAACCATGATTAGATTATTAAGTGGGATTAAAATTTAATCACATCATTAATTAAGCCATAAGTGGCCGTGTGGGCCCCACCCGTGAGTTGGCCAAATGTTATTGGCTTAAACATTGGGTGGGACACATGTCCAACCCATGGACTGCATATATATATCAAAATGCTGATTCATTAATCAACTAACCAAGTCATATTCTATCTTCCAACTTAAGAAAAGATAGAGATAGAAAGAGAGCATGGCTCTCGGCCATGGCTAAGATTTTTGCAAGCTTGTGATCTTGATTAAAAAATAAATTTTCCAAGCAATTCAACTCCTTTGAAGGTATATAATAACGTGGAGCATTCATTGGAATAGCAAGAACAAGTGTTAAAAATTCAAGACATAAATTGGAGGTTCTAGCTTATTGAAGGATTAAGTGTCAAGGTAAGAATTGATCACTTTTCATATGTTTTATGGTGAGTTGGATGCATTGTGAATATGTATAAATGTGAATTTAATGTATAAGAATTATGCATGTTGGTATTAGAATGTTGTTGATGAAGTTTAAAGTGAGTCGTGTGATAAGCTTATATGGAGCAATGCTTAATCTTCTTTTACATGTGTTGTGGATGGTTTGAACGTGTGGTAATGTGTGGAAATGAATAAAAATCATGGGATTTTGTATGTTTGTATTGAAGCCGTGTAGGGGTTGGTTTAGAAGAAATTGGTGAATTGATTTATTTGATGTTTGATCGATTGTTGTTGTGGACGTTATGGTGAAGATGAAGTTTAATGATTCAATTGAAGTTGTAATTGTTTGTGGGCTGTTGTAGGAGTTAGTATGATGTTAATATAGTTTCTTATATTTGTACAAATAAGGTTGCTAGACGTGTGGTTGTTGGTAGGATTGGTGAATTGAAAGAAAAGAATGTGTTGTTGTTATTCTTGTAAAACTTGATAGATGTATGTTGAACACAAGGAATTGTAAATGGTGATGCTATGTTGCTGTTTTGGCTGTGAGTAGGAGCTGTTTTTGATTAGGAATGATAGTTAATCTTAAGTCGCGTTATAGTTGTTGTTATCCCGAATTATATGGCGAAAGGATTAGAAAGTTAAAGTTGAAGTTGTGTTAATACGAACATATTGCCGTTCTTGTTGAGTTGAAGGAATTGGAAATATAACTGTGCCATATATTGTTATTGGTATTTTTGTGTCTACAGGAAAACAATTGGAAATTTGGGATAGGTGAACATATAGGGGAAATGCTGCCGAATTTTCGCTAGAATTTTTGATAATAGAAAACTTAAGCGAGAATATATATAGACTGAAATGTAGGTCCTATAAAAGAGTGAACTATGGACTTGCGAATTAGAAAATGTAGTTACTAACGATAACGTCACTTTTACATAAATAGGCGAAAAAAGCGACGAGGCAAAAAGGATTCACGAATAGTCGCCAACAGGTATGTAAAGCCTATCCCTTCTTTCTTTTGGCATGTCCTAGATGTAAGTAAGATATAATATGAGCCTTGGGGTAATTCTACTCACTAGTTCCAAGCATGACTCATGACTTTTATTTGTTCTTGATGTTAGAACTTTCAGGATAGTCGAGCTATTGTCTCGAGTCTATTATATGATTGACTAATATATGATGCATAGGAGTTTCTATTCTTAAAGAATTCCATAATTAGAGGTGTCCTTGACTTTCACAAGCTATCTCATGTTAATTGGATACATGTATATGATCCCTGAAACGTTCTTTGTTATAGTTCGTAACGACAATTAAAAAGAACTTAATATGATTGTTATCCTGATACTTGAGGGTTGGATAGTTTACTTATCTATTGAGTCTCAAAAGATGATTTGTATGTATATGGTTTCTTATCACTCTGCTCGTGCTTACTGTTACATCCTTCACTGAGTCCCGGGCCAGGACATGTTTTCGTGCGCACATCCACTGCATTATTCACCGAGTCCCTCACTAGAGGGCCGGGACACGATACATATATATATATATATATATATATATATATATGTTACACTCCATAATAATCCGTGCTACTTGTATTAAAACAAGAAAGAATGAGTTAAGAAGGTTCAAGGAAAGTTAATCGAGTTAGTAAGAATATCGTTATATATATATGGTTTCCTTAAGTATCCCAAGGTGACACGGTTACCTAAAGAATTTGAAATCGCGCTATGAGTATGTATATTAAGTAATACAAGTGACCTTTTAAAGTATTTGAGATTATTAGTAATGATATAGAGGATGGACAAAAGATATGAATATACTTTTGCGATTGGAGTTTCGTTAAAGCTTTGTGAGTTCTCTAGTTATGTTTAAGGTTATTGTGATTCTCCGAACCCTTTCGAGACGTGTATATGGATTTTTATGGATGTATATGAGTGTATATGTATGTATAATAGGTTACATGAGGTTGGAAGAGGATTAGAAGTTAAACGAAATGAATCGGAACAACTTCAATAAAATCTCGGACCAGATTTTTAGCCCATATTGTTGGAGGCATATCTCCTTGTATATGAGGAGTTTTAAGGTGTTTCAAAAGCCTAAAATTAATTTCATCGAGTCTAGTTTGCAACGCAACAAACCTCTTGTCAAAATAATATCGGGATAAGGAGATATGTATGATGCAAGTTGGATTATTAAGTGGGGATTAAGACTTAAATGTTCACAAATTTTGCACTAGTGGCCGTGTAGGGTCCACTAGCACATAACAAAAATCAGATTTTTAGCCATGCTTAGTTGGGGGAACGTGTATGACTATATTGGGCAGCAAAATGGTCTCCTTGTTGACCAAAAGTTGCATGCCAACTCATTTCCCAACTAGACAAAGTGAACTTAGAGAGAGAGGCTCTCATCTTCACCAAGTGAAGGAGAGAGAGAGCCACGGCCAGCCATGGAAGTTCCACCACCATTGCACGGCCAGCCCTTATATTTTTCTCTTACCAATAAGTCCCTAAAGTGTTCTACATATTCACCATTAATTTTCAAGTGAAGGAGAAACCATAAACATGCCATACAAGCTCCTATAGCTCACGGCCAGATTTGGGTTCTTCAAGTAGATTCAAAAAATATATTTTCTTCAAGTGTTTCAACACTTATCAAGGTGTATTGCAACGTGGAGTATCCATTGGAGCAACAAGAACAAATATTAGTTCATTTCACAAGATTCTAGCAAAGTTAAGAAGCCAACTTGATCAGGTAAGAGTTGATCATTTTCTATGTGTTTGATGATGAAGTTGAACCGTGTGGACTGTTTTAGGATGAATTTTGAGGTGTTGTGAATATGTAAATGTACATTGCATGTATGAAATTATGAATGTTGGTGTTGAAATATGGTTATAGCCGAAGGGGCTGTTTTAGAGGTGAAGTTGTGTTGATATGAACATGTTGTTGTTTTGTTGAAGTATGGCCGTGTAGTGGACTGTTTTTGTGGAAAATAGTGAACTGATTTTACTTGGTATTTTGATGGTTGTTGTCATGAATTTTATGATGGGAATGAATTGAATATGTTGTAGTATGGATAAATGAATGAAAAGCATGAAGTTATTGTGGTTGTGTTGAAGCCGTGTAGGGGGCTGTTTTAGGAGAAGTTATGGACTGTTTTGTGCCATATTTTGATTGTTGTTGTTATGGACATTGTAGTGTATTGTATGCATGTTGAATATGTGAATTAAGGTGCTAAAGAAATGAATTATGTTGAAGCATACAAGCAGTCCAAAACAGTGGACTGTTTTAGTGCTAGAGGTGAAATTGTATGTGTTGAGTGTTGATTCTTATTATGATCGTTTAGTGGAAGTGAAGCATAATGATTCAAGTTGAAATTGAGATGAATTGTGAGCTGTTGTAAGAATGGAAATGATGCTAAAACAGTTCCAAAAATCATGAAAGTAATGTCATTAAACATGTTGTTGTCGTTGTAAGGTTTTAGTGTCGACAATGTAGCTATTTGCGTACGAATTTGGTGATATATTTATCGTGTGACTGCTGGTCGTATTTTACTAAAATTATATGAAATGAAGACATGAAATAATGTGTAAGAATCATATGTGGTTTGCTTGGTATGTTCGTAAACGTTCGCAAGAATTCCGGGCACCTTTATGTTGTTGGTTAGGGACTGTTTTGGGCGTGTTGTTGGTTAGGGACTGTTTTGGACGTGTTGTGGTTAGGAACTGTTTTGGACATGTTGTCTTCTTTAAATTGGAAATACTAATGATAGTTAAGAATATATATTGTATTTACGTTGTTTGGGTTGTTGTAAAGTTGCTACACGAAAACGTTAAGGCTACGGATTATTAGGAGTAACTTGAGAATGTAGTAGCCGTATGTGAATCGATATGGAATGTTGTATTTGGAATGTTATGTGGGCTGTCCGGATTGGTATTGAGCATATGATTATTGATGTTGGATCGGTTGTATGTAGTTGGTTTGAATGCGAACGAAACGTCGTCTAAATGTTTGAAAGGGATTGTTGACGTTAAAGTACGTATTGAATTCCCTCGTAGACTAATTGTAGCTCTTGATATCTTGATATAGGATAAGTGTTTTTGGGCAGCAAGTACAAGTTATAATACGACTAAACGCTAAAGGTATGTAAAGCCTATTCCTTCTTTCTTTTGGCATGTCCTAGACGTAAGTATGAAATGGTATGAACCTTGGGGTAAATTCTATTCTCTAGTTCCATGCATGACTTATGATTCTATATTTCCTTAATGCTATTGTCACGAGCCTACTATATGATTGACTAATGAATGATGTATAGAAGTTCCTACTCTTAAAAGAATGGCATGAATAGAAGCATACTTGACTTTCAAAAACTACATCATGGAAATTGATACATGTACATGAAAGCTGAAACGTTCCTTGCTATGGCTTGTAATGAGAGTTGAAAAGAATTGAATATGATTATTATCCTAATACTTTAGAGCTGGTTAGTTGCTTATCTATTGAGTCTCAAAAGATGAATTGCATATATGTGGTTGCTTATTATTCTGCTCGTGCTTACCGCTATATCCTTCACTGAGTCTCGGGCCAGGACACGTTTTCGTGCGCATTGTTACTATATTAATTACCGAGTCCCTCACTAGAGGGCCGGGACACGTTATATATATATGATGATATGATGATGTGATTATATGATGATATGATGATATGGAGATGGTGGCCAGGAGGGCATATTCCTTATTACCGAGTCCCTCAGGAAAGGGTCGGGACACGTCTATGTTTATGTTTATGATGCTATGATTATAATTACTGAGTCCCTCATTAAAGGGCCGGGACACGTTATATATGTTATATACAGAATGATTATGCACCTTTGATTACAAAACACTATATTGACATTGATATGAGAACGAGACAGATGAAATATGTTCAAAGGCAAGTTTTATGAAATTCTGTTTGTTGCATTGAGTCCTATACACCTTGTTTCAGTATGAGTCTATTACTATGTTTCATGCTTTACATGCTCAGTACATATTCCGTACTGACCCCCTTTCTTCGGGGGGCTGCGTTCATGCCCGCAGGTACAGACGCTCGTTTTGGAGATCCGCCAGCTTAGGATACCTATTCAGCTATTTTGGACTGCTCCTTTGTTCCGGAGCCTAGCTTGTGGTATAACTCCCTTTTGTTGTATCTATAAGTGTTTATTCGGGGTACGGCGGGGCCCTGTCCCGTCATATGATACTGTCATTACTCTTAGAGGTCTGTGGACATCTGTGTGGGTCTGTATATAGCTGTTGTTGCGTTGTATGAACATTACTTATGTTTGGGGCGTACCCATTCGTGATGGCATCCTTGTCGGCTTGCATATGTATGTATGTTTGGAATGTTGCGTGTAGTGGCAGCCTTGTCGGCTTGCGTATATATATATATATATATATATATATATATATATATATATATATATATATATATATATATATATATATGTTGTTGTTGAAAAGTTTTAACTCCTCAGAAGACATGTGCATATGACATACAGAATTGTGACAACTTTAGAATAACGTCCTGTCTTTTCTAAACAAACAAGTTCATGACATGCTAGTTATAAATGATTACAGTTAACAGGCAATATGAGTGTCCAAATCGGGCACTAGTCACGGCCTACGGGGTTGGGTCGTGACAATATATATATGATGATATGATGACATGATGATATGGGGATGGCGGCCAGGATGGCATTTGATCATTTTATTCACCGAGTCCCTCACTAGAGGGCCGGGACACGTTATATGTACATGTATATGATGATTTTATTTACCGAACCCCTCACTAGAGGGCCGGGACACGTTATATATATGCTTATGTACAATATAATTATCTAGTCATGTTATTAAGTCCTATAATGGTGTGAGTATGATGTTGACACATATGATTTATGTTCAAAGACAAGTCTTATGGTTTTCTGGTTGTTGCACTGGGTCCTACACTCTTGTCTCAGTATGATCCTATTTACTATATTTCATGCTTTACATGCTCAGTACATATTCCGTACTGACCCCCTTTCTTCGGGGGGCTGCGTTTCATGCCCGCAGGTACAGACGCTCACGTTGGTGATCCGCCGGCCTAGGATATCTATTCAGCTATCTCGGAGTGCTCCCTTGTTCCGGAGCCTAGCTTTGTGGTACAGGTCCCTTTATGTTGTGTATATGTGTTTGCTCAGGGTACGGCGGGGCCCTGTCCCGTCATATGATACTGTTGTTACTCTTAGAGGTCTGTGGACACATGTGTGGGTCTGTATATAGTTGTCGTTTTGTTGTGTAGACATGACTTATGTTTGGGGCGTACCCATTCGTTGTGGCAGCCTTGTCGGCTTACGTATATATATATGTTTGGGATGTTGTGTGTAGTGGCAGCCTTGTCGGCTTGCGTAGATATATATTTGTTGTGGAAACTGTATATTATGATAGCCTTGTTGGCTTGTGTGTAGCTGGGACGTTCCCTTATATATGACAGCCTTGCCGGCTTATGTGCGATATAATCTGTTGAAAGTTGTAACTCCTCAGGAGACAGGTGGCTATGACATGCATATATGCGACAGCTTTAAAGTAACGTCTTGTCTTTCTATATATATAAGTTCTTGTTATGCTAGCCGTAGATGATTATAGTTAACAGGTGTATACGAGTGTCCAGCTCGGGCGCTAGTCACGGCCTACGGGGTTGGGTCGTGACAAAAGTGGTATCAGAACGGTTCATCCTCGGAGTGTCTACAGACCGTGTCTAGTAGAGTCTTGTTTATCGATGTGTTGTGCACCACATTTATAAACAGGAAGCTACAGGACATTTAGGATGTCATCTTTCCTTCTTATCCTAGATCGTGCGATAGAGCTGTATTATCAGGACAATTCCTCCCTACGGATTGTTATGTTTACAGCAATGCCTCCAAAGAAGGCGACAGCTGCCCAGAAGGGCAAGTCAGTAGCTGGAGAGACCAGTCAGACTCGGAGGATTACTAGGGCTTATGCCCAATCTGCGCCTGAGATTAGGCTCCAGTCAGCGAGCTCCGCTACATCACCACTACCAGAGGAGCCTAGGGCAGCAGCAGCTGCAGATCAGGGGACGGCTCCACCACCAGTTCCTGAGGTTCCAGCACCCGAGCCTCCAGCTCCCCAGCCAGGGGCGGAGGATAGGGCTATGAGGGACGCAGTCCAATTATTGACCAGGTTAGTGTCGGGGCAGGCTCGCAGACACGGATTTAGAGGTGATTATGCGGACAAACATGATAGTTTGAGGGTCCGTGATTTCTTGACTTGTAACCCCCAGAGTTCTATGGGTCAAAGCCCGCAGAGGATCCACAGGATTTTATTCGACAGATGCTGCGTACGTTGCGGATAATTAGAGCTTCCGATACTGAGTCGGTTGAATTGGCTTCATATCGGTTGCGTGATGTAGCGGTTAATTGGTATGAGTCCTGGGAGTTCTAGGGGTGAGGATGCTCCTCCAGCAGTATGGGACGAGTTCGTGGAGGCCTTTCTGGGCCATTTTCTTCCTCCGGAGATGAGGCGAGCCAGAGTTGACAGATTCCTGCACCTGAGGCAGAATGGCAGGAGTGTTCGAGATTATAGTCTCGAATTTGATTCGTTGGCTAGGTATGCGCCGACTATTGTAGCTGACATGGCTGATAGGGCGCATCGTTATGTGATGGGGCTCGATCGTTACTTGATTGATAACTGCATGGCAATGGCTTCTCAGCCCGGTATGGATATTGCTCGAGTGCAGGCATATGCACAGGGAGTAGAGGACCGACATAGAGGACGTCAGCCTGATAGAGATCATGATAGAGGTCAGCATAAGAGGGATAGATCAGCTGGGTATTCTGGCGAGTTTCGAGGCGGGCAGCCCCAGCAGCAGTGTAGTAGATATCCTTCTCAGCCAGCACGGAGTGCACCCCCACGATTCACTGGTAGGAGGTTTGATAGCACGGGGTATTCAGGAGCTGGTCAAAGCTCCATGACTTCAGGTTTCCAGATGCACAGGAATTCAGGCCAGACGAGGCCATCCATACCTCAATGCTCTCGATGTGGCAGGCGCCATTCGGGGGAATGCCGTCGCATTACTGGTGCTTGTTTTTCTTGCGGCCGTCAAGGCCATACTATGAGGAAGTGTCGATTTGGGGGTGGTGCAGGTGGCGCAGCTCAGCCTACTGGATCAGTTGCTGGTTCATCTTCTTCGGTGGCTATGCGCCCTATGGGGCAAGGTATTCCGACACCAGCAGGTCGTGGCGGAGTTTCCAGTTCTAGCGGTCCTTCGAACCGCATATATGCTTTAGCTAGCAGATAGGATCAGGAGGCGTCGCCAAATGTGGTTACAGGTATACTATCGATTTTCTCCCGAGATGTATATGCATTGATAGACCCAGGCTCCACATTATCATACATTTCTCCCTTTGTTGCTAGTAAAATTGGGATAAAACCTGACTTTATAGAATCATTCAAGGTAGCTACACCAGTAGGGGATTCTGTTATAGCAAAACAAGTGTATAGAAATTGTTCGGTGATCACATATAATCGTTGCACCAAGGCAGATTTGATAGAGTTAGATATGACTGAGTTTGATGTTATTATGGGGGTGGATTGGTTAGCTTCTTGTTATGCTAGCGTTGATTGCAGAGGCAAAGTAGTTCGATTTCAGTTCCCAGGGGAGCCAATTATAGAATGGAGGGGGAATACAGCATCGCCGAGGGGTAAGTTTATTTCATACCTCAAGGCAAGGAAGATGGTTAGAAAGGGCTATATTTATCATCTGGTTCGTGTGCATGACTTGAAAGCAGAAGTACCGACTCTTTAGTTAGTCCCGGTAGTTAATGAATTTCCAGATGAACTTCCAGGCCTTCCTCCTGAGCGTGAGATAGAGTTCACTATAGACGTATTGCCAGACACTCAGCCCATATCTATTCCTCCTTACAGAATGGCACCTGCAGAATTGAAAGAATTGAAGGAGCAACTGAGAGATTTATTAGAGAAGAGCTTCATCAGGCCCAGTGTATCACCTTGGGGAGCACCGATATTATTTGTAAGGAAGAAAGATGGGTCGCTGCGGATGTGTATTGATTATGGGAAGCTGAACAAAGTAACAATAAAGAACAGATATCCCCTCCCCAGGATCGATGATTTATTTGACCAGTTGCAGGGTGCTAAGTGTTTCTCGAAGATAGACTTACGGTCAGGTTATCACCAGGTGCGGGTAAAGGAGGCAGACATTCCGAAGACTGCATTCAGGACCCGATATGGGCATTACGAGTTTAATGTGATGTCCTTTGGGTTGACCAATGCTCCAGCAGTATTTATGGATCTGATGAACCGGGTGTTTAAGCCATTCCTTGACCTGTTCGTGATTGTATTCATTAATGATATTCTAGTCTATTCACGATCAGAAGAAGAGCATGCAGACCACTTGAGGACGGTACTTAGGGTCCTCCAGCACCAGAAATTATATGCTAAGTTCTCTAAATGTGAATTCTGGTTGACTTCAGTAGCATTTCTGGGGCATATTGTTGGAGTTGACGGTATTCGGGTAGACTCGCAGAAGATTGAGGCCGTAAAGACTTGGCCTAGACCCACGACACCTACTGAGGTACGTAGTTTTCTGGGGCTAGCAGGGTACTATAGGAGATTTGTGGAGAAGTTTGCTTCGATTTCAGCGCCTTTAACAAGGCTGACTCAGAAGGCAACTAAGTTCCAGTGGACCGACGCTTGTGAACGAAGCTTCCAATTATTGAAGGACAGGTTGACTACAGCTCCAGTCCTAACTCTTCCTGAGGGGCCAGATGGCTATGTTATTTATTGTGATGCTTCCGGTGTTGGGTTAGGTTGCGTATTGATGCAGCATGGCAGAATTATAGCCTATGCCTCCCGACAGCTCAGGAAGCATGAAAGAAATTATCCCACCCATGATCTAGAGTTGGCAACGGTGATTCATGCTTTGAAGATATGGAGACATTATCTATATGGCGTACATGTTGATATTTATACAGATCATAAGAGTCTCCAGTATATCTTTAAGCAAAAGGAGTTGAATTTGCGGCAAAGGAGATGGCTAGAGTTGCTGAAATACTATGATGTTGATATTCTATACCACCCAGGAAAGACCAATGTTGTAGCAGATGCACTCAGTCGTAAATCTATGGGTAGTTTGGCAGATGTACCACCAGGGCAGAAAGAGATAGTCCATGAGGTTTGTCAGTTAGCTAGTTTGGGAGTTCGTTTGGTTGATTCTGATAATGGTAGAATTTTTGTGTGAGGTGTTGCTGAGTCCTCTATTATAGAAGAGGTAAAGAGACACCAGTATGAGTATCCTATTCTTGTACATTACAGAGATACAACACTTCAGAAGGATGATGTCACGACCCAACCCCGTAGGCCGTGACTAGTGCCCGAGTTGGACACTCATATTATCTATTAACTGTAGTCATTTGCAATTAGCATGTCATGATCTCATTTGTACATAAAAAAAAAATAGGACATTATTTTTAAGCTGTCAAGTTTTGTTTGTCTTAGGCACCTGTCTCCTGAGGAGTTGCACTTTTTAAACAACAACATATATATATATATATATATATATATATATATATATATATATATATATTCCTACGCAAACCGACAAGGCTGCCACGATATACAAAATAACAAACATACATACATATGCAAGCCGACAAGGCTGCCATTACGAATGGGTACGCCCCAAACATAAGTCATAGACGTAAAACGCATCAACAACTACAAACAGACCCACACCGATGTCCACAGACCTCTAAGAGTAATGACTGTATCATATGGCGGGACAGGGCCCCGCCGTACCCGAATAAACACTTATATATACAACAAAGGAAGTTATACCACAAGCTAGGCTCCGGAACAAAGGAGCAGTCCAAAATAGCTGAATAGGTATCCTAAGCCGGCGGATCTCCAAAACGAGCGTCTGTACCTGCGGGCATGAACGCAGCCCCCCGAAGAAAGGGGGTCAGTACGGAATATGTACTGAGCATGTAAAGCTTGAAACATAATAATAGACTTATATTGAGACAAGGTATGTAGGACTCAATGCAACAACCAGAATTTTCATAAAACTTGCCTTTGAACATATTCCATCTATATAATTCTCATATCAATGTCATTATAGAGTTTTGTAATCAAAGCTGCATAATCATTCTGTATATAACATATATATCGTGTCTCGGCCCTTTAATGAGGGACTCGGTAATTATAATCATAGAATCATAAACATAAACATGTACGTGTCCCGGCCCTTTAATGAGGGACT
Source organism: Lycium barbarum (assembly GCF_019175385.1). Classification (NCBI taxonomy): domain Eukaryota; kingdom Viridiplantae; phylum Streptophyta; class Magnoliopsida; order Solanales; family Solanaceae; genus Lycium; species Lycium barbarum. The sequence continues at coordinate 16,208,195 of NC_083341.1, forward strand.
CGGTAATAAGGAATATATGCCCTCCTGGCCGCCATCTCCATATCATAATATCATCACATTATCATATCATCATATCATCATATATATATAACGTGTCCCGGCCCTTTAATGAGGGATTCGGTGAATAATGTAGTAAACATGCGCATGAAAACGTGTCCTGGCCCGGGACTCAGTGAAGGATATAGCGGTAAGCACGAGCAGAATAATGAGCAACCACATATATGCAATTCATCTTTTTAGACTCAATGGATAAGCAACTAACCAGCTCTAAAGTGTCAAAATAATATTCATATTCAGTTCATTTTAAGTCTCATAACAAACTATTACAAGAAACGTTTCAGATTTCATGTACATGTATCACTTTAACATGATGTAGCTTTTAAAAGTCAAGTATGTCTCTAGTTGTGCAATTCTTTAAGAATAGGAACTTTCATGCATTATTCATTAGTCACTCATATTGTAGGCACATGACAACAACCTTTATAAAATATAGAATCATAAGTCATACATGGAACTAGAGAATAGAATTTATCCCAAGGTTCATATCGTTTCATACTTACGTCTAGGACATGCCAAAAGAAAGAAGGAATAGGCTTTACATACCTTTAGCGTTTATTCGTATTATAACTTGTACTTGCTGCCCAAAAACACTTATCCTATATCAAGATATCAAGAGCTACAATTAGTCTACGAGGGAATTCAATACGTACTTTAACGTCAACAATCCCTTTCAAACATTTAGACGACGTTTCGTTCGCATTCAAATCAACTACATACAACCACCCCAACATCAATAATCATATGTTCAATACCAATCCGGACAGCCCACATAACATTCCAAATATCCCACATTCACAACATTCCATAACGATTCACATACGGCTACTACATTCTCAAGTTACTCCTAATAATCCGTAGCCTTAACGTTTTCGTGTAACAACTTTACAACAACCCAAACAACGTAAATACAATATATATTCTTAACTATCATTAGTATTTCCAATTTAAAGAATACAACATGTCCAAAACAGTTCCTAACCACAACACGTCCAAAACAGTCCCTAATCAACAACACGCCTAAAACAGTCCCTAACCAACAACATAAAGGTGCCCAGAATTCTTGCAAACGTTTACGAACATACCAAGCAAACCACATATGATTCTTACACATTATTTCATGTCTTCATTTCATATAATTTCAGTAAAATACGGCCAGCAGTCACACGATAAATATATCACCAAATTCGTACGCAAACAACTACCTTGTTGACACAAAAACCTTACAACGACAACAACATGTTTAATGACATTACTTTCATGATTCTTGGAACTGTTTTAGCATCATTTCCATTCTTACAACAGCCTACAATTCATATCAATTTCAACTTGAATCATTATGCTTCACTTCCACTAAACGTTCATAACAAGAATCAACACTCAACACATACAATTTCACCTCTAGCACTAAAACAGTCCACTGTTTTGGACTGCTTGTATGCTTCAACATAATTCATTTCTTTAGCACCTTAATTCACGTATTTAACATGCATACAATACACCACAATGTCCATAACAACAACAATCAAAATGTGGCACAAAACAGTCCATAATCTCCCCTAAAACAGTCCCTTTACACGGCTTTAACACTAGTCCAACAACTTCATGATTTTCATCCTTTTATCCAAACTACAACACATTCAATCCATTTCCAATACATGTACAAGAAGATTAGACATGATTTCATTAGAGTCTTCAACCCATGGCTCACTTTAATTTTTAGAAAAACAGTCCAATATCCAACATGCCACATCACAAACAAACTTCTACAACCTTTGTTCATTTACTTATGTTGATACATATTCAATTCATCAACAATACAAGCAAAATGAAATCAACCATGACTTCACCAATACTCATGGCTAACTCTCTACTTCAACTACAACAACAATCCAACAACAATCATGCATGAACTATACATTCAAATCGTCATGAAACACAAGAACAATAAGCATTCTTACCTTACAATCTTGTTCTTCACTTTGGATGAATTTTCAACACTATTGAGGTGCTTCACTTCTTGGTTTCGTTTCAACAACTACTACATATTCTTGTACACTAAATGAGGAGTTGATTTGAGGAAGAAAACTAATTTTTTTGGAACAAATTTGGACCTCACTTTCGACTAACTCTAGGTCAAGAGTTTCCTTTTCTCTCTCTATGTGTTCTTAACTTGTAAGTGTTGAAATGGTGTAGTGAGTTGTGGAGTAAATCTGATTTTTCATTATGTGTGTTCCCTACAAGACTTGGACATGTGTACCACACTAATCTTGGGTCAATAACCTTTGACCATGGCACTAATCTAGGCTACACATGGAAAACAATATGGGCAGATTTTGTTTTGGTTCCCAATCCCACTAATGGTTAGTTTAATCCCACTTTTCATTAATATATCAATGCCAAACGAAATTGTAGTTGAATTATGACTTGAAACGAAACCGGAAGTTAAAATATCTACTCCGTATCTTAAAATAGTCTTGTCTTTAACTTGTCACGTTTAGTTTAAAACGTCCCAATATATGAAAATATGGGATATAACAGATGAGACCCCATTTGAGATTGCATCTGACGGAGTACTACAATACAGAGGCAGAATGTGTGTACCTGAGGTTGCAGGGTTACGGCGACAGGTTATGGGGGAGGCACACTATGCTCGTTACTCTGTTCATCCAGGATCAACAAAGATGTATCATGACCTTAGATGTTTGTATTGGTGGGATGGTATGAAAAATGACATAGCAGAGTTCGTTGCCCAGTGTCTGAATTGCCAACAGGTGAAGATCGAGCACCAGAAGCCTGGGGGACTATTACAGGAGATGGAAATTCTGACCTGGAAATGGGAGGTAATCAATATGGACTTCGTCACAGGTTTACCTCGCACTCCGCGGAAATATGACTCGGTCTGGGTCATCGTTGATAGATTGACAAAATCAGCCCACTTCCTTCCAGTCAGGACTACATATTCAGCTGAGGATTATGCCAGATTGTATCTTAAGGAGATAGTGAGACTTCATGGAGTTCCCACAGCTATTATCTCCGATAGGGGAGCCCAGTTTACAGCTAACTTCTGGAGATCCTTCCATGAGGGATTGGGGACACAGGTGAGTCTCAGCATAGCATTTCACCCTCAGACTGACGGACAGGCCGAGCGTACCATCCAGATACTACAAGATATGTTACGATCCTGTGTTATTGATTTCAGAGGTAGCTGGGACGATCACTTGCCACTTATTGAGTTTGCTTATAATAACAGCTACCATTCCAGCATCCAGATGGCACCGTATGAGGCTCTATATGGCAGGAAGTGCAGATCACCTATAGGCTGGTTTGATGTTGGTGAAACTAAGTTGATAGGCCCAGATATGGTTCAGCAAGCTGTCGACAAGGTAAATCTTATTCAGGAGAGATTACTGGCAGCCCAGAGTCTGCAGAAGTCATATGTGGACAATCGACGTCGAAACTTAGAATTTCAGGTTGGTGACTGGGTGTTCTTGAAGGTGTCACCCATGAAGGGTGTTATGAGATTCGGCAGGAAAGGGAAGCTAAGCCCGAGATACATTGGGCCTTATCAGATTGTCCGGAGAGTAGGCCAGGTTACCTACGAAATAGACCTACCATCTGATCTGGAAGCAGTACACCCAGTGTTTCATGTGTCTATGCTTCGCAAATGCATTGGTGACCCCTCCAGGATATTCCCCGTGGATGATATCCAAGTGACAGAGGAGCTATCATACGAGGAGAATCCTATAGCTATACTGGATCGTCAAGTGAGAAGATTGCGTACCAAAGACGTGACTTCCGTTAAAGTATTGCGGCGAAACAATAACAGGGAGGAGGTGACTTGGGAAGCGGAGGAGGAGATGAAGGATAAATATCCTCACTTTTTTCCTATGCCTACAGGTAATCTAAACTCCTCATTGATTATATTGGTTGATATATAAAGTTATATGTGACGACTATGAAAGAAACTCCCCCGAAATACTTATAAGATCCTTAAGACCAATTTAACATTCGAGGACGAATGTTCTAAAGGGGGGAAGGATGTTATATCCCGTATTTTTGTACATTGGGGTATGTTAAACTAAACACGACAAGTTAGAGACAAGACTATTTTAGGGTACGAGGTAGAGACTTTTAACCTCCGAATTTTGTTTGTGTACAAGTTGCTTATAAATTTTATTTGGTGTAGAAATATTATTGGAGATTAGGGATTAATTAACCATTATTAGATTATTAAGTGGGATTAAAATTTAATCACATCATTAATTGAGCCATAAGTGGCCGTGTTGGCCCCACCTGTGAGTTGGCCAAATGTTATTGGCTTAAACATTGGGTGGGACACATGTCCAACCCATGGACTGCATATATATATATATATATATCAAAATGCTGATTCATTAATCAACTAACCAAGCCATATTCTATCTTCCAACTTAAGAAAAGATAGAGATAGAAAGAGAGCATGGCTCTCGGCCATGGCTAAGCTTTTTGCAAGCTTGTGATATTGATTCAAAAATAAATTTTCCAAGCAATTAAACTCCTTTGAAGGTATATAAGAACGTGGAGCATTCATTGGAATAGCAAGAACAAGTGTTAAAAATTCAAGACATAAATTGGAGGTTCTAGCCGATTGAAGGATTAAGTGGCAAGGTAAGAATTGATCACTTTTCATATGTTTTATGGTGAGTTGGATGCATTGTTAATATGTATAAATGTGAATTTAATGTATAAGAATTATTCATGTTGGTATTAGAATGTTGTTGATGAAGTTTAAAGTGAGTCGTGTGATAAGCTTATATGGAGCAATGTTTAATCTTCTTTTACATGTGTTGTGGATGGTTTGAACGTGTGGTAATGTGTCGAAATGAATAAAAATCATGGGATTTTGTATGTTGGTATTGAAGCCGTGTAGGGGCTGGTTTAGAAGAAATTGGTGAATTGATTTATTTGATGTTTGATCGATTGTTGTTGTGGACGTTATGGTGAAGATGAAGTTTAATGATTCAATTGAAGTTGTAATTGTTTGTGGGTTGTTGTAGGAGTTAGTATGATGTTAATATAGTTTCTTATATTTGTACAAATAAGGTTGCTAGATGTGTGGTTGTTGGTAGGATTGGTGAATTGAAAGAAAAGAATGTGTTGTTGTTATTCTTGTAAAACTTGATAGATGTATGTTGAACACAAGGAATTGTAAATGGTGATGCTATGTTGCTGTTTTGGCCGTGAGTAGGAGCTGTTTTTGATTAGGAATGATAGTTAATCTTAAGTCGCGTTATAGTTGTTGTTATCCCGAATTATATGGCGAAAGGATTAGAAAGTTAAAGTTGAAGTTGTGTTAATACGAACATATTGTCGTTCTTGTTGAGTTGAAGGAATTGGAAATATAACTGTGCCATATATTGTTATTGGTATTTTTGTGTCTACAGGAGAATAATTGAAAATTTGGGATAGGTGAACATATAGGGGAAGTGTTGCCGAATTTTCGCTAGAATTTTTGATAATAGAAAACATAAGCGAGAATATATATAGACTGAAATGTAGGTCCTATAAAAGAGTGAACTATGGACTTGCGAATTAGAAAATGTAGTTACTAACGATAACGTCACTTTTACATAAATAGGCGAAAAGAGCGACGAGGCGAAAAGGATTCACGAATAGTCGCCAACAGGTATGTAAAGCCTATCTCTTATTTCTTTTGGCATGTCCTAGATGTAAGTAAGATATAATATGAGCCTTGGGGTAATTCTACTCACTAGTTCCAAGCACGACTCATGACTTTTATTTGTTCTTGATGTTAGAACTTTCAGGATAGTCGAGCTATTGTCTCTAGTATATTATATGATTGACTAATATATGATTTATAGAGTTTCTATTCTTAAAGAATTCCATAATTAGAGGTGTCCTTGACTTTCACAAGCTATCTCATGTTAATTGGATACATGTATATGATCCCTGAAACGTTCTTTGTTATAGTTCGTAACGACAATTAAAAAGAACTTAATATGATTGTTATCCTGATACTTGAGGGCTGGATAGTTTACTTATCTATTGAGTCTCAAAAGATGATTTGTATGTATATGGTTGCTTGTCACTCTACTCGTGCTTACCATTACATCCTTCATTGAGTCCCGGGCCAGGACATGTTTTCGTGCGCAGATCCACTGCATTATTCACCGAGTCCCTCACTAGAGGGTCGGGACACGATATATATATATATATATATATGTATGTATGTATGTATATGATGATATGATGACATGATGATGGCGGCCAGGATGACATTTGATCATTTTATTCACCGAGTCCCTCACTAGAGGGCCGGGACACGTTATATGTACATGTATATGATGATTTTATTTACCGAGCCCTTCACTAGAGGGTCGGGACACGTTATATATATGCTTATGTACAGTATAATTATCTAGTCATGTTATTAAGTCCTATAATGGTGTGAGTATGATGTTGACACATATGATTTATGTTCAAAGGCAAGTCTTATGGTTTTCTGGTTGTTGCACTGGGTCCTACACTCTTGTCTCAGTATGATCCTATTTACTATATTTCATGCTTTACATGCTCAGTACATATTCCGTACTGACCCCATTTCTTCGGGGGGCTGTGTTTCATGCCCGCAGGTACAGACGCTCACTTTGGTGATCCGCCGGCCTAGGATATCTATTCAGCTATCTCGGAGTGCTCCCATGTTCCGGAGCCTAGCTTTGTGGTACAGGTCCCTTTTTGTTGTGTATATGTGTTTGCTCAGGGTACGGCGGGGCCCTGTCCCGTCATATGATACTGTTGTTACTCTTAGAGGTCTGTGGACACATGTGTGGGTCTGTATATAGTTGTCGTTTTGTTGTGTAGACATGACTTATGTTTGGGGCGTACCCATTCGTAGTGGCAGCCTTGTCGGCTTGCGTATATATATATATGTTTGGGATGTTGTGTGTAGTGGCAGCCTTGTCGGCTTGCGTAGATATAAATTTGTTGTGGAAACTGTATATTATGATAGCCTTGTTGGCTTGTGTGTAGCTGGGACGTTCCCTAATATATGACAGCCTTGCCGGCTTATGTGCGATATAATCTGTTGAAAGTTGTAACTCCTCAGGAGACAGGTGGCTATGACATGCATATATGCGACAGCTTTAAAGTAACGTCTTGTCTTTCTTTATATATAAGTTCTTGTTATGCTAGCTGTAGATGATTATAGTTAACAGGTGTATACGAGTTTCCAGCTCGGGCGCTAGTCACGGCCTACGGGTTTGGGTCGTGACAGTTACCAAGTGCTCCTCTTTCTTTGGGAAACTCGAATTGGCTATCACCAACCCGAAAGCTCTTGCAAAATCCAAAAGTGAGACTCCTCCTCCATTCTTGTCCCCGAAGCCAAAGCCTCCATGCACATCATCATAACCTCCCGAAATAGGCCCGATGTGCCCATTGAAATCACCTTCCACGAATAACTTCTCAGTAGGCGGTATGCCTCCCACTAGTTCGTCCAAATCCTCCCAAAAGCGCCTCTTCTCCTCCTCGCCTAAGCCCGCTTGCGGCGCATATGCACTAATAATGTTAAAAGTGAGCCCTTCGACGACCACTTTAATCGACATCATCCTATCAGTGGCTCTCCTAACCTCTACCACCTGGTCCCTTAAATCACTATCTACTAAAATGCCCACCCCCTTTCTATACTTCGACCTACCAGAGAACCACAGCTTATACCCGTCTACCTCTTTAACTCTCCGGAATCTCCTCAAGCTCACATCATCCAAATATTGGGAAAGGATCCCTCTCCATTAACCTTCCATTCAGAAAAAGACAACTCAAGAAATCTTAAAATTTTAAGGTTCTGGAAGGTGACTTCTTCCATGTTCCATTCTTTCCCCTGGATACTTGCGGATGATAGACTCAGGGTTTGAAGGTTGGGGAGTGATCTCCCCATTCTTGATGGTGCATCATAAGTAAGATCAAAGTCAAACGACTGCAATATTTTCAAACTCGAAGGGAAGTGAAAATCACACTCATGATGTGTATGTTCCAAGGACGCAACACAATCAAAATATGCTTCAACCTGTTCAAGTTCATTAAGGACACCCAATCTTGGAAAACAAATCTTCCCTGATAATCAATCACCTCGTTCTTTAATGGTGAATAGAAGTGTTCGAAGATTGGGAAACCTTCTGATAAAGTCCCTTGCATGTTACCCGAAGGAAAGATTGAGCCGATATAATACTCTCAAATTCTCAAAGTTCTCTTCTAACTCTGTTGGTTCGTCGAGAGAACAACTACCCCTCCTGATCGTCACATGTTGTAGCTTTGCAAGACTCCATATGCAAGGTGATAGTACCATGTAATATCCCCGGTTATCCACCACCAGGGTTTCTTGATTCAAGAGGCTTGAAAATGACGGAGGGTGAAATTTTGCCTTCGTCTGTATGCGTAACAACCTCAAATGAACAAGCAAGCCTATTTCATTCAGCAAAGAATCTGTCAACCTTATATTTTGTATACGTTTTAGAAGCCTCAACTGTCTTAAATGAAAGTTGTGGGAAAGATGATAACCCATGTCTACCTTCAAAGAGAGGAGGTATTTAACATAAAGATTTTCTTTACTGGATTGGACGGGACTAAATGAAGCAGATGTTTATCCTTATGAATGGTCATTTGCGTTATCAAATCTAAAGAAGAAGAGGAAGGAGATGGAGGAGGAGGAGCAGAAGACGAAGAAGCAGCAGCAGCACTGAACTTGTGAAATGAAACAACTTTTCCTTTCTAGCTGTTATTGAACAGAAGTTATGCACAAGATCATGAATTTTGCATCTCGGGTCCCAATATCTCTCATGGAAAGCTGTTACCAAGCTATTGGAGATTAACTCATTCACATAAATCTCCAGTACTTCTTCCACACTCTTTATATGGTTTGTTCCACAAGTCTTTCGGCAAACCATAAATCTTTTAGTTCAAGGATGTCGATATTTTCATCCTTGGGATAGCTTGCAAGGTAAATGAAGCACGGCTTTACGTGATCTGGAAAATGGTCATAACTTAATGGTATGACCTTCATCACTTCCTCTTCATCCTTAAAGATAAAGGATTCAAAATTATTTCGAACTTCAAGCCACAAAGCCTCTTTCTTTCCTTTCCTTGCAATGACTCCACCGATCAGATCAAGTACCAAATGAAAGCTATTTTCTTTCCAACATCCTCTAGTTCATCAGGGCAACATTGTTCTCCGAATGCCCTCTTTTCTAATGACTCCCAACTTTCTTCTAGTCTAAGCAATCTAAGGTTAAGAGGATCACTGTGGTGTTTTCCATGCAAAGCCACTTTCTTTTCTCGACTTGTTATGAATTCTCTGCTTCCTTTCTTAAGTTCAGGAAAAGGTCTTGTTAGCTCATCCCATGATGCAGTATATCCCACAAATCATCCAAGACAATAAGATATCTCTTTCCAAACAGTTGTTTCGTAGCTTATCAGCGACATCGTCATCTATCACATCCTCACTGAATCTTTCTTTCAAACCAATAATTTGATCGAAAATTTTCTGCAACAACTTTTTCTCATTATGTTCTCGGTCGACTATGCACCAAGCATGAACATCAAATGATCAACAAGAGACCTATAATTATATACATTGTAAGCCAAAGTAGTTTTTCCAAACACTGGCATACCAACTATGGAAATGGCATCTACCTCAGCTGGTCTACTGATGAGCTTCCTAATTATCCACTCTGTCTCCTCTTCAAAGCCTGCACTTATTTGACCAAATGTCGATGACTTGCTAATTTCAATTGGCTTGTTGGGAGAGTTTACTACAACGAGGCCATCGTTCTTGGGGATCGTTTGTAGTACCTCATCTTTGATAAGGTTGATCTTCTCTACGGTATCAGGAAGTAAGAAGACAAGTGGCACAAGACCATGATCTCTGCAAGAATTGAATTAATGGCATGTTCCGCCTCATATGCCACATCTAGAACACAAGTACAAAGATCTCTACTCAATTCTTGCTCAACATTCCCAAAGAACGATCTTATGAATCCTAACCCTTCTTTCACCAATACAATTTCTTCCTTTATCAAAGCAACTGAGTAAGCATTGGAATTGTGCTAGTCTTTTAAGTTTATAAGTAGAAGAGTCAAGCAGAGTGGTCCATCACTCATGGGGAAGCAGAGCTGAGATGAGTCTGCAGGGGCTTTTACGAAAACATGCTTCAGATCTTTCTTCGGGAGTTCAATATTTTCCGGCAAGTCTAGACTTGCACAGCTTGTTTCACTCATATTCTCTTCATTCCTTGAGTTCTCTTCTAAGTTACGAACACGATTGGACACCTTCCTGGTAAGTGCTCCAACGTGTGTCAAGAGAACAAACAATTTGTGACGATGAATAATGTCCTTGAGCACATCAGTAAGAATACTCAATAGGAACTCTATCATGACATGAATGTTTCGAGCTGAAGTGCTAGGAGTAATAGAATTAATCATGTGCGCTTGTAGATGAATCAAATATTCTCTAAGAATGCCTGGAGAGGCTTCTAGGAGCTGCTTAGTGAAGCGTCCAACTCCTTCTGACTTTGAAGCTTTCAAATTTGTGGAACATATGTGCATAACTTCCAGTTCAACAGGAATAATCCTCACAAGTAAATGAGCTAGCATGGAATTGACTTCACGGAGTATTTCATCAGAATCATTTGTTCATCAGAACAATATGTTTCATCAGAATCACCTGTTTAATCTTTTTTATCAAGTTGAAGAGACAAAAGGTCAAGACAAAACAGCCCTACTCTCTCCGCCATAAGTTGGAACTGAGGTAAGGCATATTCAATTATCTCATACTCAACACAACAATTTACTTTCAACCCATGGAAATCTCTTAAATTGCCACATACATTCTGAAGACGCTCATATTGAGTCATTGATGGGAAAACCAACTCAGCACAACACTTGGGTAGTTATCGGAGATACACGAGGATGGCATCCAAAACTTAAACCAGATGATCCTTGGCCATGGTCACCCTCGATACAAAATAACTATGTGAGCTAATATAACTTTTGATGTTTTTTCAGGAGGCGAGGAAAAGCATGATCCATCCTTTAATTTAAGCAACATTTCATCTCCAGATGAAAAAGTGAATCATGAAACTCATATGATATGCAAGACAGTTCGGCTTCAAAACCATCCGAAGCAAAATAACAAAGCTGAAAAAATGCCGACATAAATGTCATCTCCGATCCAGCTCTTCAATTCGATCCATGTCATCAAGAGCAATTTGAACACGTCCATTATTTAACCTCTCTATGAATTCTCGAAGATTGACATTGTCCTTGCAAAGTACAGCAGATGATACCTGCAAAAAGACCAAAAGTTGTTTCAATATATATATATATATATATATATATATATATATATATTTTTTTTATTTTTTTTTTTTAACCATGACAATTGACAATTGTATTCTACTCCCTCCGTTCACTTTTACTTTGTCACATTTCGCTTCTCTAGAGTCAAAACAACATGGACTTTGACCAACATTTTTAGATTTATTTTTTTAAGAATTGCAACTTATAATATTTTTTTGTATGGTTTTTTACATCTAGATTTTAATTTTAAAATATTAAATTAATCTATTTCAATTAGCTCAGAAGATTAGTCAAATTGACTCTCGAGAAGCGAAACGTGAAAAGTAAATGGAGAAAGTACATTAACTGGCAGCTAACACAAGTGTAGAGGACTTTCTCCAAAATAGCCTAATAGAGGAGGATGGCATCCAAAAGTTCAACCAAATGATCCTCTGACATAGTGACACTTGATACAGAATATCTATATGAGCTAATATAACTTTCGATATTTTCCAGGAGGCTAGGATTCTCTAATTTAACCAGCATGTCATTGCCACTCTGATGAAGAAGTAACTGAGCCAGATCATGAATCACATACGATATGCAAGACATTTCGGCATGACAACCTTCCAAAATGAAATAATAAAGATGAAAAACGCGGAGACAAATATCAGGAGTCCGGAGCCAACCATTAGCCCAAAATAAGCTGCCTTTTTTTTTAATACCACAATAGGTATTTCGTTACCCAACAACATTGTTCCTGTGCCTCACTGATAACTTTCATTTCGCTACAAGTGTAGCGAAATGCAACAAATATATCTTTTTTATTATTTTTTTTTTGCATTTCGTGAATCTTAGAACAAAATAGGTATTTTTTTTTATATTTCGTGAATTTGAACGAAACTGATTTAATTTTTTTTTTTTTTTTTGCATTTCGTGAATTAATTCACGAAATATAAATGATTTTTTTTTGTATTTCGTGAATTAATTCACGAAATATAACTGTTTTTTTTTTTTTTTTTGCATTTCGTGAATTAATTCACGAAATATAAATGATTTTTTTTTTGTATTTCGTGAATAAAAAAAAGAAATATGGAAAATATAATTTTTTTTTAATTTCGTTCATCTATTTGCATTTCGTTGGTAGATCAACGAAATAGGATAAAATATTTTTTTTTATTTCGTTGATATACCAACGAAATAAGAAATTATATATATATAATTTTGTTTTTTGCATTTCGTGTATTAGAAAACGAAATAGGATAATTTTTTTTTTGTATTTTTGTATTTCGTTTATATAAAAAATAGGAAAGTAATTTTATTTTCATTTCGTTTATATAAAAACGAAATAGGAATATATATATATATATATATATATATATATATATTTATTATTTTTTATTATTTTTTTATTTCATTCATATACCAATGAAATAGGCCCAATACATCAAGGATACGTAGACGTTCGGATCGTCATTTTAGGGGTTGAAAAGGTGCCCGAAGTAAGTTTTGTTTGAAAAAACTTAGTGTTTGACTGTAAGGTTATTTTAGTCAACTTTATATGTCGAGAAAATTAGTCAGCTTTATTTTCAAAAATTGAAACCGCAGAAGTGAAATTGACATTCACAGCTACATTACCCCGAGATTTTTACGTTGAAATCTATTGCGTATCATCATCTTATAAGTAAATAAAATTGAAAATTTCACGCCAATTCGGGGGAAAATCGAAATTGAATGGGATAAAAGGTATTTTTTTAAAAATCGGCTCGGGTATGGCGGTTTGCCAGCATAGATCTTGAAAAAATACGCAAGTTCAAAAAAAAAAACGCGTAAAACGGACGTCCGAGCGCAAAGTTATGACTATCTAAAGTTTGACGACTTTACAACTAATTTTTTTCCCTATATTTTTTAGAATTATATTTATATTCAAAATAAAGTTATGTCTTGATTAAAAAATAACACGCTTAAATCAAAATCTTAAAAAATAAAACACCCTAAAGTTTCCAAACAAAACTTATTTCATGCGCCTTTTCAACCCCTAAAATGACGATCCGAACGTCTATGTATCTTTGATGTATTGGGCCTATTTCATTGGTATATGAATGAAATAATATATATATATATAAACGAAATGAAAATAAAATTATTTTCCTATTTTTTTATATAAACGAAATACAAATACAAAGAAATTTTTTTATCCTATTTCGTTTTCTAATACACGAAATGCAAAAAAATAAATAAATATAATTTCCTATTTCGTTGGTATATCAACGAAATAAAAAAAAAAAATTTATCCTAAAATTTCCAAACAAAACTTATTTCGGGCGCAAATTAAGTCACGAAATGTAAAAGATGTTATTTTGACAACTATTCAATGCTCGTCTAAAACTGATTGAACCAACAGAAATGAACAAAAAAATAAAATTAAAACCATAGCGATATGGAGAGCAGAAAAACGGTAAAAAAAGAGGGGGGGGGGGGGGGGGGGGGGATTCGTTATATACCTGCGAAATGGAACAAAACATTTCATTGGTATATAAACGAAAAAAATAAATTATTTTCCTATTTCGTTTTTATATAAATGAAATACAATATATATATATATATATATATATATATATATATATATATATATATATATATATATATTTCGTTTTTATATAAACGAAATGAAAAAAAAAATTATTTTCCTATTTTTTTATATAAACGAAATACAAAAATACAAAAAAAAAATTATCCTATTTCGTTTTCTAATACACGAAATGCAAAAAAATAAATAAATTATAATTTCCTATTTCGTTGGTATATCAACGAAATAAAAAAAAAATTATCCTATTTCGTTGATCTACCAACGAAATGCAAATAGATGAACGAAATAAAAAAAAAATATATTTTCCATATTTCTTTTTTTTATTCACGAAATACAAAAAAAAAATCATTTATATTTCGTGAATTAATTCACGAAATGGAAAAAAAAAATCAGTTATATTTCGTGAATTAATTCACGAAATACAAAAAAAAAATCATTTATATTTCGTGAATTAATTCACGAAATGCAAAAAAAAAAAAAATCAGTTATATTTCGTGAATTAATTCACGAAATACAAAAAAAAAAAATTAAATCAGTTTCGTTCAAATTCACGAAATATAAAAAAAAAATACCTATTTCGTTCTAAGATTCACGAAATGCAAAAAAAAAAATATATATATATATATATATATATATATATATATATATATATATATATATATATATATATATATATATATATATATATATTTGTTGCATTTCGCTACACTTGTAGCGAAATGAAAGTTATCAGTGAGGCACAGGAACAATATTGTTGGGTATTTCGTTGGATATCGTTGGTTATCCAACGAAATACCCATTGTGGTATAAAAAAAAAAAGACAGCCTATTTTGGGCTAATGGCTGTAAAAATATGTCATTTTGGCTCCGGACTCCAAATATCAGCATCAATGTCAGTGCCAATTTCTGCTTCAATCTCAGCTCTTCAGTTTCATCCGTATTAATAGTAAAGTATTGTTCCTGGCCCTCTGTTAGGTACAACGCCACATGAAGAGACGCACAAATTACAAAAAATTCACCGTGCACTTATCGAGAATACTAGTGAGGCAGATTATGCCAAGTACTACAAGCCCCTTGTGGTTTCCATTGGTCCAATCCACTAAGAAAAATGTCATGTTCTAACCAAGAATGATTTCAAGTGGAAAGAAGTGAGGAGATTAGCACAATGAGTCAAGGTAACCATTGAACAAGTGTATGCAAGTTTGGAACAAGACTTGCTCAGAGATCGGAATCGTTACTATCCCGTTTTCCAACGCTGGGAAGATCGTGAGTGGTGTCTAATGATGTTCCTCGACGGGTGCTTTATTGTTGAATTCATCTCCAACGACTATAGAACTACTAGGGGCAGGAAGAGCTGGTTAGAGATGAAGAAACATGATAGATATATGGTGCGTCGTGACCTTTTATTGTTAGAAAATCAATTGCCTTCCAAGGTTCTAGACGCGTTAGCACGCACATTTACAAGTCAAGAGTGTACTCTGTACCTTTTAACCATGAGGTTCCTCTAAACACCATTGTTAACGATATCTAATTCTGCTCTTGATTGTATCAAGGGTTGTTTCTCCTTTTTATTTAGGTGGACGAGAGACTTTGGGCAGTTGTTTCAGGGGCTGGAAACTGGGATAGTAACAATTCCGAGCTTTGAGCAAGTCTTGTTCCAAACTTGCATACACTTTTTCAACGGTTACCTTGACACGTTGTGCTAAATATTCTCACTGCTTTCCCCTTGAAATCCTCCACAGGTAGAACATGATGTTTTTCATAGTGGATTGGACCAATGGAAACCACAAGGGGTTCGTAGTGCTTGGTATAATCTTCCTTACTAGTATTCTTAACAAGTGTAGGGGGAATTTTTTTTGTAATTATGCATCTCTTCATGTGGCGTTGTACCTAACGGAGGGACAGGACAAATATATCAGCAATGACGACGTCCATTGTTTAACCTCCCTATGAAATCTAGAAGATTGACTATGTCCTTCAGAAGTACAGCAGAGGACACCTGCCAAAAGATCAAATGTTGTTTCAAATTTTCAGTGTGCATATATACCATGACAAATTGTATTCTAAATTAACTGGCAGCTAGCACAAGTGTAGAGGACCTTCTCCAGAATAGCCTTAAAAAAAAAGCTAAATGTTTGGCCTGTTACAGCTTAAATCACAAAGCAAGCATGTCAAAGAAAGATGGTTTACTTAATGTTTGGCCTGTTACAGCTTAAATTACAAAGCAAGCATGTCAAAGAAAGATGGTTTACTTTGTAGGCGTTTGGCCATAGAAACCAAAAATAAAGTCACTTTATTTGGAATTTTTGCAGTTGGAGTTGGAGTTGTGTTTTTGCAAATAATATTTGGTTGTTTGAATGTACTTTTTCTTAAAAAAATATGAAATATGATTTATACCCTCAATTTCTAAAAACTAGCAAAACCATCCAAAACAATTCATAAACTTCTAAAAACTAGCAAAACCATCCAAAACAATTCATAAACATAACCAGTTGGTTGAATCAGAATAAGCTATTACACAATTACATCAAAACAACCGATATTTAGTGAAAATAACTTTCAGCAGAATGAAACTTCCACAATCCCTCCCCTGATCCATCAACCCAGCCCCTAAAAAAAATAAAAAAATACACCTTTGAGGAAGAGGGAAGAAAACAATTTCTTTAATCAACTGATGCAATCAATTACCACTGCTGTATCGCCATTCATAAGGCTTGAGCACATTTGTTGCATACGTGAAGCTACAAAAAGTGACACTGTTATGCGGACTATCACCACCTTGCACTTATACCCCCATAGAAAACCCAACAACACCCAAAATAAATAGTTGTAAACACTATCAATACTAAAATAAACTGGGGTTAAATTTATAAAAATAAAAAATTAGGAAAAAATTTGAAAAGGAAAAACAAAAGCAAGGGTCAAAAACAAAAAAGTGAAAATAGTGAAAACAAGGTTTGGGTTGTTTTCCAAAATTGTATTTGGAAGTTGTATGGCCAAACGCTAGTTTCCAAAAAAAGTGGAAAAAAATTTCCAGAAAAAAGTAAAAATTCTCATGGCCAGGTCCTTTGTATATGTTATTTACTCAAGATAAGGGTGAACCAAATTCAACAGCAAAAAAGAAAAAGAAAAAAAAAAGTATTTTCCAATTCATCTTTCTGAACCTTTGAATGATCAAGTTTCTTCATGAAACATTTTTGTTTTATATATAGAAACTACATGAAACTGTTTTTTTTTTTCAAGATGATTAACATGTTTAAGTCGATTAAGCTCCATAAAAGCAACAAACATGCAAGAGTTAATTAATTATGTGAAAACGAAAAATATAAATATTGTATGACATACCGATGAGTTGTTTGTCCATCATTTTTTTCTCCCCTTTCCATTCTCACTTGTCAAGCCAAACTAGTTTTTCTTTCCCTTACTTCTCACAAGAGAAACAATATACTCTCAGCATATTTAAAATCAAAGAAGAATCTTTTTTTTTTTTTTAAATAATATATTTGAGTCATAAAAAGGAAAAGTGAAAATCCTCTGTAGATTAAAGCTGTAATTAGAATCTTTTGTTGCTTGAAAGAAGAGCTAAGAATAAAAGTAGCCCACTAATAAAAAGTCTGATTAGGTGGGGTCCAGGTTCTTTGGATGTACTCCGATCGTTAACTTTTATGAGTCACATTTTTCTTTTCCATACTCAAATTATATAAACTTTAATCAATATTTTAGGACATATTTTTTCATCATATTAATATGAGAAAAATCGCAATTTCTAGTAAATTTTTGTATAGTTTTAAACATCTAAATTTAATTTTTATAATATTGAATTCATAGTTTTCATTTTATAATATTGAATTAATCTAATTCGATTTAACTTCTAAGATTAGTCAAATTAACTCTCGAGAAATGAAACATGACAAGTAAAACCGAACAGAGAGAGTGGTTCAGGTCAAGGGTTGGGTTTTAAATAGTTGAATTGGGTTTAATTTAAACTGCTTATTTGTGTGTTAAATTTTAATAAAAATGAGTTTTGGGTCCCACGTGGTATATAAATCAATTTATTCATCTTAGCTTGACTTGATATGAAGATTAAAAAAATAAAGAAGATTTTTTAATCTAGTAATCTTAAACTAAAGATGTGTGTAATGTATCAAATGACCTTTGAATCTTGTGGTCTTAAATATGTTAGGATGTCGGGAGTAAAGAGTTACTAAAGAAAGTGATATTCTTTTTTAAACAGATTAAAAAAGAAAGCAAGACAAATAAATTGAAAAGAAAGAAGTAGTATTTAAAGTGAACTAAGATTTCAAATAGAACAATGCTTAAAATCTGGAAGCCATGACTTTGTGAGATATAAAGCCAAACTTAAGTGATTTTATTGATATAACACAAAGAAAAGTGACTTCATTACCTAATTTCCTTAACTTGAGTGATCTTTTGAGAAATTTATTTCGGAATCTTAGACCAAAATGATAAATCATACTGTGACATTTTTTTCTTGTTATGTTTCCTATAGGAACTATATATACTTCTGGTGCAGACGAGACCAATTAATTTTGTACAGCAATTGTGAAAATTGGAACATGTAGATGATGAAAGTTATTCTTGCATTAGGCTAGTGAATTTGTTGAACTGGATGGCTACAAATGATTAACTCAAAGTTAAATTACAGAGTGATAATTGTTAGAAATTCTCTATTTAGTGGACTCACATATTTAATATGGAGTAACAAGTTTTGGAACACGTGCAAATGCTAAGAGATGCGGACTCAGGATTTTAAGACGGCGGGGGCACTATTATCTTAACATAAACGCTAAGAAATTTTTAATGACGATTGAGTGATAATACTGTGTCGGATTGGTCACTAATAGCGTAGCAGTGGCGAAAATACAAGTATATAGGTCAAATATGTGTAATAAATAAAATTTAACACAGTGAAGCAAATGAAAGAGATAGCTCAGTGGCTAAAGTTGTGCAACATGTGGTGACAGTGCAGGTTCGAATCTGGGCGAGCTCATTTAACACTTATTGTTTTTCTAAAAATAGGCTTAAAAAATAATTGTTTTCCTAAAAATAATCTAAAAAAATAATTAAAAGTGACATTCAGGTTCGATTCGGGATGACATGTAAGGGAAGCAGCAGCAACCAACGTGCCTCAAAGACACCTTCATTTGTTAGAGTGCACAATTAAATATATACTAATTTCCCAAGGTATACACACACACATATATATATATATATACACATAATTTTTTCCGAAGGGTGGGAGTGCACAGGTCCGCCTCTGCATGCTAATCAGTACAAACATTTTCAAATGGTATAAATAATATAAAAATATGTATACAATGTGTTACATAATGCAGGCTCAAATTAATGAATCGGTAAACCTATTTCGCCTAAATTATCACTGCAAATTCAATATACAATTTGATGAACACTCATAATATTTTGATCATAAAATTCAATATTCTCAACGACTTCAGTTAAATAATATTTTGATTCAAGTGTGCACATCTTACTCGCAATGATTTTTTTGCCAAAATAAAACTACAGTAAAAAATTCATTTTCAAAAGATTTAATATAGCAGTTTTGGGTAATAAAACAAAAAAATAATTAAATATATTGATGAGATCTTCAAACAATAATGAGTGAACGATCCGTCAATTCGCTAATTAACAACAAAAGTAAAAAGAAAAGGGCGATTATTATACAATAGTTCAAATTAACGTACAAGATCACCGCATAAGATAATTTGAAGAACAATCCGACATGCTCGTTTCGTATGACAGTATTATACGGAACTAGCAAAAAAAATAAAAGAACGCTAACTTTGACGCTTACCAGTAGAATAATGAAATTTTTTACAATGGTATAGGTCCAACCAACAATAGTTGTGTGAGGTTCCATTCACCTTTTGACACTTGGATAGTGGAACCAATTTGCACACTTCACTCATTACCCCAAGTCCCCAACCCCAGCCCCCTCTTTCACCCACCTCTCTTCTCTTTCATTTTCTTATTCTTCTTATCCCTAACCAATATCCAACTCTCAAATACAATTACAAATTGTAATTTTAGTCCATTTCCTTAATTGACGGCACGAAAGCTTCATTTTATTTTATATGATTGTGTTAAAAAATAAAACAGAAACAGGAAAAAAAAAAACTCTACTATTTTTTTTTCTTAATTTTTTCAACTTTGCTGCATATTATCCTTGTCCAAAGCGCAAAGCGTTGTACTTTTCAGATGAGAAAGTTACGGGATACAATTATAGTTGTGTATTTTCAATGTGTTCCAAGTTTTTCAGACATGGAAACAGAGGCGGACCCAAATGGGTGCACTCCCACCCTTCGAAAAAAATTATGTATATATATGTGTATATATCTTGATAAATTAGCATATATTTAATTGTGCACTCTAATTAATGAAATTGTCTTTGGGGCACGTTGGTTGCAACTGTTACTTCCTTTACATGTCACCACAGATTGAACCCGAATGTCACTTTTAATTATTTTTTTAGCCTATTTTTAGGAAAACAATAAGCGTAACATGAGCTCACCCAGATTTGAACCTGCATTGTCACCACATGTTGCATAACCTTAGCCATGAGCTATCTCTTTCATTTGCTTCACTGTATTAAATTTTATTTATTACACATATTTGACCTATATACTCGTATTTTCGCCACTGCTACGCTATTAATGACCGGTCCGATACGGTATTATCCCTCAGTCGTCATTAAATTTTTTGTTAGAGTTTATGTCAAGATAATAGTGTCCCCTCTGTCTTAAAATCCTGGTTCCGCCTCTGCATGGAAAGTGCTTTAAAAAATAGTTACTTTATCTTTCATATTTATATTTCTGAGTTGTTTTTCTCAATTCTTTTTGTCAAATTTGATATATTCTAAAAATAGTTATTGCAAATTATTTATCGTTTTAGAAGTTCAAGACACAATTAATTATTTTTTTTCATTTTACCCTTAGTATAATTTTGTCATTAATGGAGCTAATACATAAATATAGTATTAATTTAATGGAGAGAGATTATAATTTACATATAAATAAGGGTAAAGTTAATAAAATAACCCTCCTAATTAATATATTGTAAAGGGTGTGTAAAACAAAAAAGTGACAAATAATTTGAGACTTTGGGAGTACTATTTAAGTAAATAATCTAAATTTATTAAAAAAAGTCTGATCTAATCAATTTATATGCTAAAGTGACTGGAAACACAAATAAGTTTGTATTTTGAGCTAATTTGATACTATTAAAAATGTTGAATGATAAGCTTATTTTTAATGTTAATAGTTTTAAGGGCGTTAAGTTATTTTAACAGAAAAGGTGTTTATCAATATTTTTTATTAAATATATCAACTGCTTATTTTCATCATTTTTATCCATAAATATAACTGTTTATTTATAAATTCAGCTTAAGCACTTAAAAAGTGTTTTTTAAGCACATGTACTTAAATTACACATAATATATTGTTTTTGTAGTAAAAAATGACTTAAATTCAGCTCACCCAGACAATCTCTAATTCTAATATTTTCTTAAATATTCAGCTATCGTTACATATTACCATAAATTTTGAGGCAAAAACTGATGAAGATAAAATAAATGTATTTTTGCTCCGCCAGCACCAACGCTCGTTATTTTCTTTGTACGGAATTGCATGCTCTACTCTTTGACTTGCTGTCTTTAAATTTTAACTTTTAACTTTTCTTTAGTTAACAAAAGAAAAAAAAATTAACTTTTCATTTGCTTTTCTCATTTTCAATTTCGAAAGAATTGCATTAATGAGGTCTTGAACTCTTGATTGAAGAAGAATAAGAAAAGAAATGAAGAATAGGGGTGGGTGGAAGAAGGGAGACTGGGGCTGGAGTGGTTAGTGGCATGTAAAGCGGGCAAATGAACCCCACTATCCAAGTGTCAAAAGGTGATTTCAGCCTCACACAACTATTGTTGATTGGACCTCAACCATGGTAAAAATTTTCGTAGAGAAATAATAAGGAGTATTTCTACACCAAAGCTTGCATAAATTCAATGTACAATTTGATGAATGCTCATAGAAAGTAACAACGAAGAAAATGAACTTACTATTAAAACTGCAACTTCAATGCTATTCTTCTACTGTTTTTACAACTAATTTTTAATCGAGTGAAATTTTCGATTGTGAGATAAAGTGAAAAAATTGGAAGAAAGTAATTAAGCTTTTGCAATGGTAGTTCTTACTGATCTATATTCACTTATATAGATTGATCGATCCTTTATCAAAATTTAATTACCCACCTGATGAGTTTTTGCAACAGATGAAATAATTGTTTGCTATTGATTACACTAGTTGCATGAGGCCCGGGCTTCATGATATAGAAATAGACAATTTTAAATTAAGAAAATATAATTTATCTATATTTTTCTACTACATAATTAATTTAATTTAATGGTACATTAATCATTTCTTGTTGATGAGTCTTTAAAACTATTAAAGCTTCTTAGTAACATAATTGAATATTTTTTTAAAGAAAAATTATTTATGAGAAACAAAGTTTGGAATGAGAATTAGTAACAAAGGGGGCACAAAATTCAATATTCTATGAAGTAACATGATTTAAAGTATGGAAAATAATTACGACTCGGTGAAGATCATAAATTGAAAAATATTAGATTTTTTTTGAATTTGTGTGCATATAATTTTTTTTAATTATAAATGAAAATATTTTTTTTGGTATTTATTAAGTTTTAGCTTCACTCATAAATTCATGTGGCAAGGTTTATGCAAGTTAAATTTGGCGATTTAAACTTAAATTTAAATGAAATTAAGAGAAAACATAAATACATTAAAATGAAGCTCAATAATCAATTTAATTCTTCATATATAAATGTCGTGCGTAAGAATTTTCATTCTTAGTTAATCAAACAAGAGTTTTTAAAGAGAAAAAATGTCTTGACTGATCATACTACTTTCATTTTCCACATTATATGATACTAATTAATAATTTCTACTTTTAGTGTTTGTAAAATATCATAGATTTCAAAGGCGTGGATAAAATTGTTCACAAAATCTTCTTATGCAGTTCAATAAAATTAGTTAGGAAAAAAATAATCGTTAAATGAGAATCACACTTATTCAACACGAATAAAATATGACATCATACAATCACCAAAATTCAAGAAAGTTTGAACTTCTTCAAAATGATAATTGTAATAAATGTTTCTCCATTATTCCCTCCGTCCTAATTTATGTGGCACCATTTGACTTGGCACAAAATTTAAGAATAAAGAAAGAATTTTAAAATTTATGGTCTAAAACAAACCTTAGACATTTGCGTAGTTATAAATCATTTCATTAAGGGCAAAATAAAATTTTTAAAGTTAAGTCATTTCAAATTATAAAAATATAATATTTTTTTGGGACACACTAAAAAAAATGGATGCTACATAAATTGAGACGGATAAACAAAGGGATAAGAAAAAATTCACAAAATCACACCAATTAAAATGGCCCAAGTGGATTGTCTTTAAGAAAATGATGAGGAGAAAATGAGAATTCAAAGAGAAAAAGCAAGATCCAGGTGGAGCAGCTTCATAGGATCACAAAGGAATGTGAGAATGACAAAAACTTGTAGATTGTTACATATATGTAGTAGTAATATTCATTCTTTGGAATGTCTAAAGACATGCATACTTCATAAAGAGGTAATGAATAGCATTACGTTTTCAATTTCTGGAATGTCAAAAGACATGCAGATTTTATGACGTGAATTAATTCCATATTTTAATTATTAAAACATAATGAATAATTTGTTTTACTCTTTAGCTTTAGCACACATTTTACAAGAAAATCAAAAGGCAAATGACCCTATTAAAAGCTGGTCATGGCCAATTAATAACGGCTCCCACGTTATCTTTCTTCTATTTACTTTTACTTTTACTTTTTTGTTAATTTTAATTAACTTTTTCTTTTGTTATCTTTATAAAATAACTGGACTCACATTATCAAACTTTAAGTTGATCCCAATTAATACATGTATGTATTACTTCTTGTGTTCAAAGGGGTAATTACTATTTTTTTTTTATTACTCACATGTATAGTAATTGTTCGTAGGATTATTTTTTTAGGTGCGAAGCATGTTTTATTCTAATATAAAGAAAAAAATTATTTAACTGCTGAAATTGTAATTCAATCTTTATGTAATTAATATATTACTATTAATTAGATGTTTTATTACATTTTGATTTACTGGAGGGGTAAAATCGTAATCCAACTTTGAAGCTAGGAGCTTCCCAATTTTAGTATTATATGATTGTACATAGGTATGCTATCAATTAAAGGCATTGCTATTTTTATGGGCTACATATATATATCTTATTTTATACGGTATGAATTTTATATGCGTAGAAACCTAATTAACTTTTCAGTTATTTAATAATTGATGGGTTCATTACTGAAGAGTTGCACCTCTTCTAAAAGATTACATTTGAAGAGTTATGTCTTTTCTGAAGAAGTGTCTCACTATTATATATTGGTTGTGGTTCCTAAGTCTGTTACTGATTCTTTTACTCTCTGTCCCATTAAGAGAAGTGTCATAAAGAAAGTAACAAGACATAGAAGATCATGACTCCTTCTATCCATTCTTACAATGGATGAAAGGTAAGTGTCTTTATTATTCTTTTAAATTTATATCATTGTCTAATGATTTACTTGCGATTTTTTGGTCTCTTACATTTTGTTTAAGTTTCTGCCGTTTCTTCCTAATCACCAGTAAAAATATTTTGAGCAAAGTATTTGAAATACTTTCTACTGATGATTTCTTATTTCTCAAAATCTCTATGCTTGCATATGATGTGTTACTATACAAAAATGCCAAATCTAATCGGATTACTTTTTTCTTTTCTGAAAAGAATACTTTTATTTCTAAAAAGAGTACTTTTATTTCTGAAAAACAATTACTTTTTTTTTCTATCAAAAGAGTACGTTTCTAGTAGATTAACAGGGCACCAAATATATAACGATTCAAGTTCCTTAAGCTTGTTGTTTTTTCTTTATTCGAAAATATATTCTAGAAACAAAAACTAAGTAAAATAAAAAATGGAGAAGAAGCAGAAATAACGATGAAGAAATCCAAGCCCACTGAATTCACCGTGTGTCCTTAAAGAACGTAATCCCCCAAGTATCCGAGGTTATGGATATATTTTTTCTTTTTTGAAATTAATTTCTTGACTGACTTTATTTGGAAAATCACTTAGATGCAATTTGGTCCTCATTTGTGCATATCCGGTTCTGCATATTTGTTAATATGCAATTTTAAAGTGTTATTTTGGTTTAAGTTATTAATCTTTATTTGATGATTTCTTTGAGATTAATATTTCTCCTAGTTGCATGCTTAACATAGACATGCAAAAGACATATGATTCAATAGAATGACCCTTCGTAGAGCAAGTTCACAACAGTTGAAATTTCCCTGATCAATTTGTGAGGTGGATCATGGTATGTGTGTCTACTATTACCTATGCCATTGTGGTAAATGGGAAGCTGCCAAAGGCATTCCCAGCAAATAAGGGACTCAAACAGGGTGACCCTTATCCCCCTTTCTATTTGTGATGTGTATGGAATATCTGAATAGAGTGTTGAAACCATTGGATATTGATCCTGATTTTAATCATCATCCATTTTCGGAGAAAGCATGTTACACCTTTGGATATGAAGTTGGGATGGATTACTTAGGATTGGTACTGTTGATTGATTTGTAGGCTTGTTGCCTCTTTGTTGTGTATTGGCTTGTTTCCATGTATGTGATATTGGACTTGATACTTAGTTGCCAAGTTGTGATTGTATTATGGTTGTCTCTCACTTTTCTTGACATTATCATGGATAAAGGAAGAACATGACTTGATATTGATATTGTGATATGGGTCCATGTGTGGCACGATTGGGATTGATATGATTCACTTGATATTGTTATTATGCATTGCATTCATCCTCATTTCCATGATACATTGATATCACCTGTGATTGGTGCTGATGATGATAAGTGAGAAGGGAACATCCGACATTCTTTGGACATACTTGATGTAGTAGCTATCTCTGGGCTGTGTGCGGAATGGCGAGTGATATTGAACCATCTCTGGGTTGTGTGCGGAGTGATTGGTGTTGTGGAGTCATCTTTGGGCTGTGTGCGGAGTGACTGGTACATGGACTTTGCGGGTCCCCCATTGGTCATGACTATCGAGACGTGGAGGTATTTCGTCCGTAGCATGTGTGTACAGAGACTTACATTTGGCCAGTGCATATTATTGCATATGCACTCGTTACTTCATTCACATATTTCATGGATTCTGTCTTAATATTCCTATCACTTGTGGTATTTATTCTTGGAATGTGTTGTGGTTGTCCTTGATTGCGAGCATGTATATTCTTAAGTTCCTTTCTTTATATATGTTATCTAACTGTTGTCGGCCTATGGTACCTACCAGTACATAATGTTTGTACTGATACTACATTGCTGTATTCTTTTTTGAGTGCAGAGTTCGTGACAAGCGCTACCTCTACCCCTCGCGAGTGATCCCGAGGCCAGGCGTTCGAGTATCTAAGGTGAGCATTTGGCGAGCCCGTTGCCTGGAGACTCATCTATCTCTGTCTTTATTCTCTTCCATTCAGACATATATTTTATCATTTGGGACTTGTATTTCTAGACAGCTCTTTGTTACACCTCGGAAAATCTTTCGTTGATGCACAACTGAATGAACTAGTGAGGAGTACGAGTATACGATATTTCCATGTGTAAGAAATGACATTTGATGACCCTAAGTGAGATTTCAAAGGCATCCAATGTTAGACGAGAAAGTTAACCAAGAGAAGGCGAGGCATACGATAGGTTTTGGAAAGGATATACGAGTAACGAGTTAATGAGGCTTTAATGATGTCTTGGAGAAGAGTGATAACGTCCCTTAGATTGGTATTGAGGTGTTGAACAAGTGTTAAGAAGGTTCCATAAGGATTGGAGATCAAACGAATCGACGAAACGAACTTCGGAACCACTGGGGGTTGGCCGTATAAATTATACGGCCAAACATACTGGCCGTATAAATTATACGGTCCGTATGTTTGGGACCGTATAATCAGCCCAGAAAGGCAAAAGTTTCTGGACCAAATATACGGCCAAACATACGGCCCGTATAAATTATACGGACCGTATGTTGGTCCGTATATACGGTCGGGCAGATTTGGATCAATAAATAAAGGGACCAAGGTTTATTTCATTTCACTTCTACATCACACCCCTTCTCTCTAAAACATCTCTCTACATTTATTCCACAAGAATTCAAGGATATTTGGTGATCAACAACATAAACCAAGTGAATCAATTGTAAGAAAACCCATTAAAGATCATCCAAGTCAAGAAATCCCAATGGAGATGAACCAGGGTTTTTGCTCAAGTGGAGTATTATCAACCAAGGCTTGTTCCTACAACATCTAAGGTAAGATTTATGGTATTTATATGTTGTTTGAGGTATTTAAGAGTTGAAATACTTGGATTGTAAAAGGGTATAGAAAAATGGGTCATGAATGTGGAATAGTGCCATTTTGAGAAATGATTTGAATTGAATTATGATTCTTGATGTTTTGTGATGTAAATATGTTATAAATGATGTTGAGAACATGAGATGAGCGACGTACTTGAAGGGACATAGTCGTGTGTTATAGCCATGGATATGAGTAATTGAAAGCAAATTGGGAAATGTGGATGAATAATGACTATCGTTATAGTATTGTGAATGCATTATTGACGTTTGGGAGTTGATATACGTTATGGAGGAATGTCGTATAAATAAAGGAGATGCTGTCCAATTTTCTCTAGTTTTAGTCATATATGCTAGCTATTGATTCTAATGATAGTATGACTTTAATGAAGGTAGAAACGCGATCGTTGAAGGAGAACGTGCAAGTGTAGAATAGTTCAACGGAAAGGTATGTAAGGCTAACCCTTATTTCATAAGGCATGGTTCTTGGGCCAAACGTCCAAATCTTCTATAATACTATGATATCCTTCAAATGATTCGATCTTCCGAGCTAGTAAGCTCACGATTCTTGTTATGACACTATCGTACTAAGTTCCTCATATGACGAGTAAGCCTATAAAGATAGATGTAATGAATGACGATAATAGTGATAATGATATGGACGACGTCTATAATGGTAATAGCGATAACGATAACGATAACGATGACGATGATGATAGTGATGATAATAGTAAAGATGCTTATGAGCTTATATGTATGTGTGCCTATGCATGGCTATTATGAAACCCCGAGCTTATATGGCCGGGTAGAGCTTATATAGATGTATATGTATGTATGTTTACGTAACGCGCGCACACCACTGCAGTTGGGTACGAACAACACTGAGCCTTGGTAGGGCCAGGTATGTGTAACACTAAGCCTTGGTTGGCTAGGTATGTATGATCACCGAGCCTAGCTATGGTCGGGTAAGTGAAACACCGAGCCTTTGTGGTCGGGTACGCTATGTAAATGAGAAATGTATGATATGAATATGTATATGCTATGGTAGATATATGATATAGATATGAGCATGAATACGAATATGATATGATTACGAAATATAATATGTACACGATATGAACGTGAATAGTATACGAAAATGAGTACGGATATGAATATGGATTCGGGTACGGATGTATGTACCCAATCACGCAAGCGAAATGGAAAGTTTCTATGAAAGGCAAGTAAGTGCCCATGACGATGATATCACCATCTCCCATCTTGTGCTATTTCTCATGTTGTTCATTATGCTTCTATATTGATATTGATCATGCTTTACATACTCAGTACATTCTTCGTACTGACGTCCTTTTTGTTTGTGGACGCTGCGCCATGCCCGCAGGTGCACAGGGAGACAGACTTGATCCATAGCCACATTCTCAGAGACTACATAGCAGAGCTCCATTTCATTCGGAGCCATAGCTTTTAGGTATTTATTCTTTTGTGTACATAGTTATGGGCATAGCGGGGTCCTGTCCCGCTCATGTGATATGTTATACTCTTCTTAGAGGCTAGTAGACATGTGTATATGGTTAGATATATCTGGCCTTGTCGGCCTATATTTTGTATATCATTTTGATAGCCTCGTTGGCTCATGTACGTTGATGTGGCATAGATGCCAGTGATGATGTAAAGGCATTGTTGTCCAATGGGACTAGCATGATGAATGAACAAAATTATGTGTTTAATTATGTGGCTCACCTAGATGTAAGTGTAAGTGTAAGCCAAGGGGTGCTCGGGTGGGCTAGCACCGGGGCTCGTCGCGGCCCCCTAGACGGGTCGTGACACTCTTGTATGATTTAGATCAGATATGGGGGTTGTATTTAGATTCCGCACTTATGTTTATTTATGATTTAGACTTCTATTGTTTCTATTTACTTTATTGTTGTTTGAGTTAATGAATAATAGACGGGTTCGCTTACCAGATGGGAAAGGTTTGGTGTCCGCACGACTAGTGATTTGGGTCGTGACAGATTCAGAGTTAGGAGTGGAGTGCACAAGCTCCCGTAAAAGAAAAAAATTCGGGGGAGCCTTTTCTACACCCTTTTACTTCTAAATAGTGTGTCATGGGGACATGACATTATTTAAGTGTGGGGTAGAGGAGTATCATATATATTATCTCTGTGTGTGTTTTAATAAAATAAAAAGTATATATATGTTTCCTTTTTATGTATTTCTGTTATAACGAAAAAAAGTTTGTCTTTTTTTTTTTTTCTTTTTTTTGTATTTCTCTGTTACAACTCCACTTTAAAACTAAAAAAATTGTGTTCTTAAGGTAACCTATTTCATGTACTTCCATGGACTTCTTATTCGGTTCTTTGCCATGATCGTAATATTTTGAACCGAAAACTTTTTACAACTTTTAGTTATTTTATTTACTTTGGTAAATAAGTGGCTAAATTTGATTTGATTTGAAAATCATGAGATTTAAGAAAGACGGATCTAATTGAGTATCATTCATGGGTCATCTGATTAGCTTTCCAAACTCATACTTGCTTATTGATGATTGAAATCATGATGTTCTCTAGTCTCAAGTGCATTTTGTGGTCAGTATATATTACCTAGTTCTCATGCTTATTTGGAAATCCAGAACTTACCTTGAATGTGGTTTGAGGCGAAATTCTAGGTAGATTTTGAGTTGAGAAATGAAAGTAGGCCATCCTTGTTAAACATGGCCAAAATTGACCTACCTTGATGATTTTTATCCTTAACTAGTCCTGTTGAGCCTAAATGAATTATCCCCTTTTTTTTTATCGCCAAGTCTTAACCCTTGGCCTTTTTGTTATAACGACTTGTTATTTGTTGATCCTATTTCCTTTTAGGCACTTCGAGAGTAGATTTGAATGCAGAAAATTAAGTGTGAGTGGTGAAAAACACAAATGAAAGGATAATTGATTGAGATTGTTGATCTTTTGAGATGTTGTCTGAGACAAAAAAAAAATGTTGAAATTTTGAAAAAGAAAAAGAAAAAAGAAGAAGGAAGAAAAAAAAGAGAGCAACAAAGAGATGTTGACAACTTCATTTTCAAACGGGAAACAACAAAATTGTGAAGAGATTGAAAAAAGAAACGAAAAGAAAAGAGGTTTATTGTTTAGGAAAAAATGGAAGGCAATCGTGCTTGAGCGACAAAATAAAAGTGTATTGTCTATAGGGAATTTAAGGCATTCTTATCCATATGTATCCTACCCATCCTTAAGCCTACATTACAACCTTATAAAAGTCCTACATGATCTCAACTCAAAGACTCCTACATTAGTGGAGAACTACATGATAGTCAAGCTAATGGTTATTTCCGGTAACATGAGATACTTCTATGTTGAGAGTGAGTGAATTTTTCTATGTATGTCGTTCTTCGTTCTAC
Source organism: Lycium barbarum (assembly GCF_019175385.1). NCBI lineage: Eukaryota > Viridiplantae > Streptophyta > Magnoliopsida > Solanales > Solanaceae > Lycium > Lycium barbarum. The sequence goes on from NC_083341.1 coordinate 16,239,087, forward strand.
AATAGATATATTGTATGACATATGGACATCGCACTTCATTTGGTGAGACACACTTGGAATAAAAAAATATTGTTATTTCAGTTCTCAATAACTGAATATGAGTACGGTTAAGATTCTTGAAATCATGGGATCGTCTTAGTCAATTCTTCTCCTCTAAAAATTCTCATGATTTTATTTAAAATATATAGCCACTATATTTAATGATTTTCTTTGCTCGAGGACGAGCAAACATTTAAGTGTGGGGTATTTGATAAGAGAAAATTACCATATATAAATTAAGTTGTTATTTAATTTTTAATATTAATATTTTCTATTTTGCTCGCAGGAAATACTACAATTTTAATAAATAAATTAAAATAGCAAATCAAAAAGAAAAATGAAAAAAGAAGAAGAAGTGGGAAACGGAATGGTGCAGCACAGATGAAAATGATTCTGAAAATTTTCCTTGGTGTGGGACCCAACAAATTGAAAAAGAAAGAGAACACGAAAAACAAATAAGCCTGCCACCACGCATTTTGGGAAAGTACAATGTATACTACTATACTAATTGTAAAAGTAATTGGCTCCAGCAACTTGCCAACTTGGAGAATAGATGTTGTGATAACCAAGTCCAAGACCAAGTTGCAAGTTGCAACTTGCCGAATTAAGATTTACACAAGACTTGAGAAGCATCTATATATAGAGCTAATTTGAGCTGCAAAACGGAGGGGGGAGACACCAATCCAGAGGGAACAACAATTGAAGTAGAAGCTGTTAATATAATTCTTCCCATTAGCTTCTTCTTCTACAATTTCTTCAATCGTTCAGTATTGGAAATTATTCTATTTCCTACTTTTAATTAAATAGAGGAATATGCTTCTTGAATATTTCTTCTATTTTCTTATTTAATGGACAAAGATATTTTCGTTAGCGGTACTAGCTCTAGTATGGAGTAACTTTTCTTGGGTTGGGAGACTAACGAATCTTCATATTTCTATATAATAGTAGATATTATTCCTCAATTTCACATGCTTGAGCCGAAGCTTTCTATTTAACTTTTATCTGCTTTATAGTTAGGTGTTATTTTATTTGTTAACATCTATCCATTTTATACTACAAATTAACACTTTACTAATTCTGTAGTTGAGAGAGGCGGAAGAAGTAACATAGTTAATTGTGGTATTGATAGATGTTAACATTTATTTAGTAACATCTATCTATTTTATGTTATAATTAATTTTACACTTATTAGTAATTGAGAGAGGCGGATAGTGTAGTAATTAGTTATAGCAAGTAAGGTAACCGAAAGGGATTTACTAAAAAGAGCACGTTTCAGTTCAAGCATATATTTCTGGTTCTTTAATATTACTATTTGATAAGTAGTTTTCGTACCCGCGCGATGCGCGACGGGTATCAAATGAAACTAATCATAGAAAATTATTATCTTATTTGTTTGATATAATAAAAAAATTATTATATATCATTAACATATTTAAATAAAGTTGTGAAATATTAAATTATCATTTTACTTATTTGAACATAGTAGACTATATTAATTTAACAAAACTCCAAATCTTTTTATGACATATAAAAGTTCATATCATTAAAAAAGAATATAATTTTTAATGTGGTACTCGAATAATTTTATATCCAATAATTTTATTTTGGTTCTATATTTCAAAAAAAAAAAAAATTATGGGGGAGGGGGGGGGGGGGTGCAGGGTTTTGGTAGGGGGTGCAAAAAATAAAAAATAATGTCAAAACTTTTTTTCCAAAAAAAAATTATTTTTGGGCGGGGGAGGGAGGGGGGAGGGATGGGGTGGTGGGGTCGGTGGGGGTTGGGAGTGGTTGGGGTTGGGTTGGGTGGTGGTAGGGTGGTTGGTGGAATGAACTTGTGAACTTGTTTTCCCTACTTTTGTTAGGGAAGTCATTTTCCCAATTTTGAGGAAAATGTTTTCCAAAAGAAAATGTTTTCCAAAATTTTTGACCAAACAAACATGAGAAAATTGGAAAACATTTTCTTCTCCATACCGAACACACCCTATATCACTTCCCCAGAAAATGACCGTAAGTTTTTACCCAAACATGCAGCCTGACATTGCTTTCCATTTTACTTTCAATATAAATTTTTTGGATACTATTTTAATTAATTAAAATCTCATATGTAAGATGTTTAATTATATTTTAAAATTTTACTCTATTGTTTGGAAATGTTTCATTATTCAATTCAAATAAGTTCTCTAATAATTCTATATTTTTACACTAAGTTTTTTATTTTTTACGACATCCGTAACTTTTGGAACTTTCAATTCTAAACTATGCATAATAATCTAACAAAAAATCTAATGCTTCTATCTTACTATAGTCTAAAGTATTATCGAATACTTCTAAGGATCCAAAAAGTCCGTAGAAAATTCTAATAAAAAATAGAAGATTATGACCTATACACTGAAATGGAATATTATTATCAATGTTTATTTTTCTTTCCTGCCAGTATAACAGGAAAAATAACTAAGCAATATGACTTGCATAGTAAATTGAAATAGACGATCTATAAAGAAAAGAACTTATTATATGATTTAGCTTGAGATATCTATGAAAAGTTCAAGAAGGTTAATTAACCTATGTAACAAAATGGTGGAAAAAATATCACAAATTAGAGCAAAAAATATTACATCACATGAGATAGCCACATTCAATCATTCATTTGTACAGGAACTATACAAAATTCTTCATTCGACTCTCATAGAAAAGTCATGTCTTTGTCCTTTGCCATGACATTTTTATAATATGAAATACGATGAAAACCAAAAAATAACTTGAAACAAACGGTGACTGTTTCAATCAATGTACAAATAAATTGATAGATACTTCTATTCTATTAAAAAGGAAAGAGTGAACAACAAAAATCAACTTAAACCCCATTTATTTAATCTGTAGCAGATAACAACTATTTTTATAAGTGTTAACCACATAGTAAATCTTGCATTTGGATAAATTCTTTGTATGCTTAAAATTAATTATTCTCAAAAATATTAAGCATGTAACCTCCTTTTAAGTTATTCTTGTACACATCACAATTGATTTTATTTGTCTTTAAACCTTATAATAATACACATCTCTAGTATATACTTACTAATTACTTAGTTTTGTTAAATTAAAGCATATTATTGTTGAGTAGGAGAATTTAAAGTTGAACTCTCCTACTCTCCAGTTGAATACTAATTATAGTTCATGATACATTTATGCGTGCACTTCAATTATTTTAAAAATATTATACTTTAAACATATCTATTTAAAAAAAAGTCAATAATCTATAGTAAAGGAACTTTTATAGGGAAAAAAAGGGTTTATTAATAAAAACACGGACACAAATGAAGGAAAGGAGAATATATCGAAAAAGAAAAAAAAAAATTTACAAAGAGAAAGGGAAGCTTTGAAATCTAATTTTTATAGCGACTTTCTTCCACAAATGTTATTCTGAATTATTTACTCCTTTCAATCTATTAATATTATATTGGAGATATTTCTTTAATTAATGTAAATTTTGATACTTTTATCATTTTGTTTAGTCTAATCACGCAGTTTTTTTTTTTTAAAATTGAGCAAATTATGTTGGATATATTATTTGGATCAACTCAAATTTAAATAATTTTTACTCACTTTATTCACTTTAACCGCATGATTCTTTTAACAAACTATTTTGCAGATTACGTTGGAGATTTTATTATTGGCATCAGATCAATTTTAAATTACGTTCAATACAACGTACACGTTTATTTAAAAGGACTCCATCAAACTCATAGAAGATATTGAAATTCGAGAAGTAAACACTCTTTTTTCTTCTTATAAGCCCATGTTAAATACTCCTAAATATGAAAGATAAATTAAAGGTTGTTAGAGTGCTTTTTTAACATGCTTTTACGTTAGAAAAAAAAAAAAAGAGAGAAAAAAGGAAGCCCTGAAATCTAACTTGTATGGCGATTTTCTTTCACAAATATTATTGTCAATTATTTACCCTTTCTCTCAATGATAATATAGTTTCACAACCAATCTATATTCATACTCATATCTTTCTAAATTATTACTCCAATTTTATTGTTACTCCTATCTTATTTCTTCTTAATATTGATTTTTTTTAATCTTTTGATTAAACTAAAACTAACTACACTCAATTTAAAAAGTTTTTTTTTGTGAAAATAAATACACTCAATTCAAAAAATTATCTACACTCCAAATCATTGCATTGTCCATTAATATTATCCAAATCTGCATGTGATTTTGTGATACTTCGCCACTTTCCTGCTATGTGACAGATATTCGTCACTTGTGACAAATATTCTTAAGCATTTGACGAATACTTGTAATTGCAAAATTAGAATTTACAATTTTCAAACTTTTAAATAGAAACAAATACAAATTAATTACATAAGATAATAATAATTAATTATGGTAATAATATTTATGCATTTGTATACGTAAACTATAGTTTGTTATCATATATATTCACCAAAAACATATAACTTTCCATCATAACTCTAAATTTTCTTTTTGGTCCTTGGGAGATTTCAACTGGGGCATGAAATTAAAAGAGACTTTTGAGTTATTTATTTAAGAATTTAGGACTCAAGTTCTAAAAATTAGGTAAAAGGGACTCTATCCCCCTAAGTTTTTTTTAATTTACACAAAAACCCCTAAGTTTTTTTAATTTACACAAAAACACAAAAATAAAATCACTTTTTACCAAAAAAAAAAAAAAACCTGTACTTTTTTCTCTTAAAAAATACGCAAGCAACTATTGGTTGCTTAAATAAACACTGGTTGTTTCAGAAAATATCTAACTATTTATACTAGAAATCATTTCTCGTTAAAAAAGAAATTTAAAAAAATAATTGTTGCTTATAATAACAACATTATTATTCAGGCAACTCCACTTCGCCGGAAAAGTTAATAAACAATTGTTTGTTGCAGTAACAAACACTTGTTGCTGATAATAAACAACAATAAGTTATTCAAGCAACTCCTTGTTGCTTATACAATAACCTTGTATCTCATTAAAACTAGGTAAACAACTAGTAGTTGTTTAAATAAATAAAGGTTGCTTATAATAAACAACACGAAGTTGTTTAAGCAACTCATTATTGCTTATACATGAACTCAATTGGAAATTAATTGATTGATCACAAATGAAAATTAACTAATATAAAAACCTTGTTTCTGGTAAAAACTAGTCATTTGATGAGTGGTTAAATCCAACTTATTAATTTTATCATCAATTGATTGACTATACTAATAGTTTAAACAAAAATTTACTGATCCAGTGATAATGGAATCAATGTTGTTTGATTATATGAATATTAGAACATCAACTTATTGACTTGATAACAATTAAATATCAAACGAGTCGTTCAATGAGTTATTAAACCCAACTTATTAATAATATCATAATTGATGGCAAAATTGATTGACTCTACTAATAGTTTAACAATAACTTACTGATCTAGTGATAATGGAATGAATGTTGTTTGATTATATGAATATTTGAACATCAACGTATTCAATTGATAGCAATTAAATGTCAAACGAGTCATCCAATGAGTGGTTAAACCCAACTTATTAATAATATCACAATTGATCGCAAAATTGATTGACTCTACTAATAGTTTAACAATAACTTATTGATCTAGTGATAATGGAATCAATGTTGTTTGATTATATAAATATTTGAACGTCAACGTATTCACTTGATAACAATTAAATATCAAACGAGTCGTCCAATGAGTGATTAAACCCAACTTATTAATAATATCACAATTGATCGCAAAATTGATTGACTCTACCAATAGTTTAACAATAACTTACTAATCTAGTGATAATGGAATCAATGTTGTTTGATTATATGAATATGTGAACATCAACGTATTCACTTGATAACAATTGAACATCCAATGACCCGTTCGATAAGTTCTAATGTAAACAACCAATAGTTTCATAAACAACTCCGTGTTGTTTAACATAAACAACTACTATTTGCTTAAGCAACAATCGATTGTTTGCTAAGTTTTCACAAGAATTGGGGTTCTGTTGTAAGCAACTAGGAGTTGTCGAAACAACTTTTTGTTGTTTATTGTAAGCAACTTTTTGGGTTTTGTTAAAAGTTTTTGATCTTTTAATTTTCGGAAAAGGGCCAAAATTACATCTGAACTTTGAAAAATAGTTCATTCATACCTTTCGTTATACTTTAGGGCCAATTATACCCTTACAGTTATACTATATGGTCAATTATACCCTAATGTCTAACTCTTGCCACGTGGCATCATCCCAGCCCTTCAAAATTATTTTACCCTCAAATAATTTTTTACCCACTAAAATAACTCAACCCGACCCGAATTTTTTTCCAGCAAAACTAATACGGATAATTTTTCCAGCAAAAAAAAATAAAAAATAATTCCGTATTAGTTTGGGCTGGAAAAAAAAAATCGGGTTGGGTTGAGTTATTTTAGTGGGTAAAAAATTATTTGAGGGTAAAATAATTTTGAAGGGCTGGGATGATGCCACGTGGCAGCAGTTAGACATAAGGGTATAATTGACCCCATAGTATAACGGTAAGGGTATAATTGGCCCTAAAGTATAACGAAGGGTATGGATGAACTATTTTTCAAAGTTCAGGGGTACTTTTGGCCCTTTTCCGTTTAATTTTTTACCCTAAGTTTACAAATATTTTAATGGATGGAATTTTGGGTTTTGTTAAAAGTGTTTGATCTTTTAATTTTTTACCCTAAATTTACAAATATTTTAATTCAACCCCATCTTTTCATAATTAATCCCTAATTAAATGTTTATAACAAAAGAAAAAAAAAGGAAAAAGAAATAGAAATCCCCTATTCTTCATTCCACTCTCAAAGAACCCTTTTAGCTCATTTTTTCAACTATTGTTGATCCTTTATTTTAGAGATTTTTTCTAGAAAACTCAAAGATGGAATATAAATGTGAAAAACAAATGAATAAACCTGCATTGAAAAAGGTATAGTTGGTACGGAGTACTATTATGTCTTTCTACCTACTTGAATTATTGATTTCTAGTCCTATTGCCTTAATTTCTTTCCTTACCTATACTATATTTTCTCCTACTCCTGTAATACACTACTCAACATTTGTTCTCCCATTCTTTGCCAATATATATACTATCTTTAACATGAAGTACATATTGCTTCTTTATAATGATATTATTATATTTCTTGACAGAAATCTAAGATTCATCTTTTCTTAAAATTCTTCTTTATTATGTTTTTTAAAGCGGGAGATTTTAGTGTTGCATTTACAAAGAGCGTTATAAAGAACCTACAATCGTCCCCCAAGGATCAACCTTAGTAATTAGTGTATCAACAACGTTCTTGAATTATATTTATTTAACAGCTGCTTGAAAACAAAAATTAAAAAAAAATTTGGTTAAATATGAGATACTTAAATTACCCATTTGACAAAATAAATGATGGACAACTAAATATAAAAATAAAGAGAAGTAATGTTATTAGGAATTGTTTGGCAGCCCATACCTATGCATAATTAGATCAGCTTCTACAAAATTCAGTTCCTCTAGCACCCAATGCTCATAATTAAGGTTATTCGGATAACTCAACGAATCGTATTTCGGAAGCTCATGCGACATTGGCTTTGGTTTCTTCTGTTTTCATGCTTTCTATTTTTTCTTCTGATCAAACATGATATTTTAAACTTGCAAATCACCTTCTTTACCATCACTCATGCTCAACTAATAGGTATTGCCTCATGGGAACTTGCAAATATCAATGATTAAGATTCGTTTTTTACATACGGATTATAATTCATTCAACACAAACAAAAGTCCATACAAAAAAAAAAAAAAAACTCTTGAAATAAGCCATGGAAGCAAGGTAACATTGAAAAGAAAACCTAGTATATTAATTTGTGTGTTAGTAGAGTGATATATATAAGGGGTTAAGAAGTTGGAACTTCATTCCAACTGAAACTCCAAAATCATATCAGTTGATAAGATTATGTTGAGGTTTCTATATATTGCTGGGTATAACGTACAAAAATATGGATATCTACTAAAAAAAATTCAAGTTTATCTTTGCAAAGATAATTTATCTTCAATTCAAATTCAAAAGAATACTTCTATCACTTCATTTAGTGTACCACCAAAAACTATGCAGATTATATTGGGGCATTTTATCATTTTGTTTAGTCACACTTTTTTTTTAAAACAATTACAACAGATTATGTTGGAAATATTATTTAGATCAATTCAAATTTAAAGTATTTTAATCACTTTATTCACTCTAACCGCACCATTCTTTTAACAAAATATTACGCGGATTATGTTGGAGATATTATTTGGATCAAATCAAGCTTAAAATACGTTCAATACAAAGTGCTACATTTATTTAAAAGGACTCCATCAAACTCGTAGGATATGTATTTTTATTGTTTAAACATTATTCGTCAATAATATTTTTAAGTATTATTTATATATTTGGCTCTATCTATATTTCAAAGAAAAGACATTTAATTTGATTGGCTTTATTTATATATGCTATTAGACTCTGTATGGCTTATCCACTTCATTTTTCTCGTTTTTGGTCCATTACATGTATAAAGAAATTTAAATAAACATAAGTATTTGACAAACAAATGCAATAAGAAAATTATAAATATATTTTATTTAATGAAATTGACAAACAAAAAAATAAACAAAAAAAGTATTAGATAAAATTCAATAAAATTAACTGAAAACTACATCTGCTCACACTCTATGGATATCAGCTCTTAACTACTTCTGATAAATCCTAATATATTCAAATTTAAAGATTAGATTATTGTGTTTGCATCAATTAAAAATTACTGAAATAATGTCTTGGAAGATACAGTAATTGAAATTCCATCCTTTCTTGAATGTTGTAAGCAAATATTTTTTCATGTTACAACCTTCTCCAATTTATTCAAAATCCCCATTAAAAAGGAAGCAGTCCTTCTGTAGCCATTTTCACCACATTTAAGGATATCACATCTCTAAATAGATAACATTTTGTTCGTTTATCTATGTTCAAATTGTGTTTCAATTATAATATTTATGTCACATTTAGAAAGTCCAAAATCTCCCAACACCAAAGTAGCGTCCTCGAAAATTATTGCTAAATTGCAGTATCTTCTATCATTAGTGCTTCCACACACCCACCTTCCCTCCCCCTGCAATAGTCCGATATTAAGATTGAAGTTCTTATCTTCTTGAAATATATCGTTGATCATTCTAATGTCTTAGCCAAAACATCCGCACAAAATTGGAGCAAAAACAAATAATTATGTATTTCTTACTTGAATTGTATAAAGATCTGTTGACGCACAAAATTTATGATTGTTAATACGCATTGCAGTATAACTTGCATTGAAATAAAAATTAACAAAGAAGAGAACTTACAATATTAATTTTGCAGAGATATTGATTAGAAGTTCAGAATAGAAAAGTAATCTCTGCAACAAGATGGTGGAGAAACAATGAAAGTTAGATCATAAAATATTGCATCATATGATATAGCCACATAAAATCTAACCATTCATTCAAAGCGGAATTAAATGAAATTCCTCATTCATCTCACACAAAAGAGTCATGTCTTTATCCCATGACATTTATCGCACTATGAAACACAACGAAATGCAAAAATAACTTCAAAAGCAAATGAAGACTCTTTTTAGCAATCGACAAATATAATGACAATTCTTCTATTAAAAAAGAAAATAGGGGAAAAACACTGATGTGGTAGGAGGAGTAACTTTAAGAAGAAAACCTAATTTATATTATGTGTTACTTGAGGGGTATATATAAGAGGTTAAGAAATTAAAATTTCATTTCAATTCAAATTGATTAAATTGATAAATAATACCAATTGATAAGCTATTAGGAACATGTTACTTTTTTGAAAAATAATGATTTACCGACTATTTATTTGAAAAGATCTTAGATAGAATTTCAAGATATCATCCTTATCCTACATTAAGGATAAAAATATAGATTCCGTAAATTAAGTTTATGAAATTAGTTTTTAATATTCAACTCTGCTTTCATAAACTAAACATCTTTTTTCAGAAGCCAAAAGTTGTTTAGTTTCTTTTCTTTAATTTTTTTTTTTGTTCCTTTTCCTCATTTGCTTGAAATATGCTAGTGCTTAACTCACTACCACACGATCTTAATTGTGCAGGAGTTTTAAAAATTTGTTCATTGACATAAATTAAATCATATTATTTTAACTCATTATCCATGATAAAAATTAATTATATTGGAAAAATATTGGTGAAGCTAGGACGGATGGCTAGTAAATCAAAAATATGTTATCTTTAAAATATTTATCTTTTAATTCAAATTAAAGAAAAATAAAGAATGGAATGCCGTAAGTTTTTTCTTCAAAAAATGGATTCATATATATTTTATAATATCTATTAGGAAAAGTTTTGGCTATAGTAAGAGTTCATTTAGAACTGAACTCTTAAGCCGTGGGTGTTAGTTTAAACCTAAGGAGATCTTATTTTACTCCAAACGTCTGATATTTCAAATTCAAATTCTACATATACTGTATTTCAATTCAAATTTAAGAATTCAAAAAGTTTATTACAAAGCATATTAAACATTGTCTTAAAATTGCCAAATGACTTGTTATTAGCTTGCCACTTGGCTTAACCACGTTGCTTGTACCTCTCCTTTTTTATATATATAGATTAATTTGTATAACTGAGAGGAGTACAATTAATTGTTCAATTTAAGTAATAATATATAAATGTAATCGCGAAAGACATTTATACATTTTTGAGAAATAGAAATTGTAAGAATAAAGAATTTACTTTATAATAGATATATCAAGTGAAGTCAGGAACCCAACACCTTTTATTATATTTGTGAAAAACAAAAATCTCTGTGGGTTCGACATCTTTCTTTACTATTATTTGACAAGGATATGAGTAAAAATTTGTACACGCCAGGCACTCGTCAACTTAAGACATATTCAGTGTTGAGATCTGGTCTTTGTGTTTGTCGAAACTTTGTTCTTTAGGAGCACCTGGAGAGCAGTGGCGGCTGGCACTTTGGAATGAATGATTTTCAGATTTGCAAAGTGTTAGGGTTACACTTGTAACATGTTGTTTATTTTGAAGATTTTCTTCAGGTGCAATAGTCACAGGAACTCGATCAACATCAACTAAGCTCTCACTGCTCTGAGAATCAACCTTCTCAGCTTTGTCAAAATCTTCAATTGTCTGGTCTTCAAAGAACACAACATCACGACTTCTAACAAGTTTCTTCTCAACTGGATCATAGAAACGATAGCCAAATTCGTCATGACCATTATACACTGCCTAGTTTTAATTTCCAGTTTTGATCTCTCATCTTTAGGAACATGCACAAAGGCCTTACACCCGATGACTCTCAAATGAGCATAAGTGACATCTTTACCAAGCCAAACTCTGTCAGGGACATCACCATCCAAAACAACAGTAGGAGATAAATTGATAACATAAGCAGTAGTATTGAGTGCTTCTGCCCAAAAAGAATCTGACAACTCAGCATCTGAAAGCAAACATCTAACCCTCTCAATTAGAGTTCTGTTCATCCTTTCTGCTAAACCATTTAACTGAGGAGTCTTTGGACGAGTTTTCTGATACCGAATACCTTGCTGTCTGCAATAATTATCAAAAGGACCAATGTATTCACCACCATAGTCTGAGCGGATGCATTTTAGTTTCTTCCATGTCTGTCTCTCAACCAAGGCCTAAAAATTCTTGAACACATCAAGTACGTGATCCCTGGACTTCAAAGGAAATATCCAGATTTTGTGAGAATGATCATCAATAAAAGTCACAAAGTAAAGTGCACTACCACGAGACCTTACTTTAAAAGGACCACACAAATCAGAGTGTACCAACTCCAGCAAATCAAGCTTTCTTGAAGGCGAATCACTCTGAAAGGAAACTTTTTTTTGTTTCCCGGCTAAGCAATGAACACATCTCTTAACATTTCTTATTTCACTCCAGAAAGCAAATTCTCCTTAGCCAAATTATCAATCCCCTTCTCGCTCATATGACTCAGCCTTTTATGCCATAACTCTGATGAAGTATCATTCTCTACCAAATTTATTGAGTCACCACAAATGGAGCCCTGAAATAAGTACAAGTCAGATATCTTGTTACCTCGATCCATAATCATTGAACCTCTAAGAAGCTTTCACTGGACACCACGAACGGTTTGATCTTAACCCTCATATCAATCTTTCCTACATAAATTAAATTAAGACGAACATCTGGAGCATGCTTGACATTATTAAGGACCAACCTCGAACTATTCTTACTTTTCAAGCAAACTGTGCCAATGACAAATACCTCAACCTTAATATCATTGCCTATTCGTAATATTCCAAAATTGCCTGGAGTATAAGAAGAAAATAATTCCTTCTTTGGTGTGACATGAGAAGTGGCACCTGAATCCACAAACCAGGTAGACTCATCACAAATAAAATTGATATCATTTTTACCACAAACAACAAGAAGATCATTTTCAGCAACAACAGCAACACGATTTTCATTATCGCTGTTATACCCCATTTTAACCGGGTTAAATTAGAGTACAACATATTGGAGATTCCTAAATTGCTTTCATTTTTAAGGAGACGCCACCTAATTGATTTTAAGGTGAATTAGGGCACCTAATTATTAACTAAGGTAAAGCTAACTAAACCTCCGTTAATAGTCTGCTTAATCAGTGTGATTCTAGGTAAGAGTTTTGTATTATCCTAAAGGGAAGGGGTTAGGCATCCTTTAGAATCCGTTAACTACGGTTGTCCGGCCAAACTTAGGTTAGTTAATTAAAGCTAAACAAGATGCTTCAGATTTTAAGAAAAGGGCCAAGTGTTACTAAGGTTTTAAGAAAATATAAGAATGTTGCTTAAAATAAAATTTAGAAGAGTATGATAATTTGCATAAAAGAAGATTTTAAATGCTATTTAAAATAAGACTTATAAATATTGTTAGGATTTACACGAAAATAAAATAAGGCTTGTAGAAAATATAATAACTTGCATAAAGGAGATTTAAAAATGCTATTAAAATAAAAGCTTGTAAATGTTGCCATTGTTTCAAATAGAAGTATAGTAATGCTATTTAAAAATAAGACTTGCAAATATGATAATTTGCATATAAATAGAAGAAAATGCGAGTTTATGCAATATTTTGACAAATATTTAAAACAACTCAAATGATGAGATATTAATTGATTTTGCCGTTTGAGAGTATATCAAAATAGCTAAGGTGAGTTTTCTTTATCCCTTTTATTATTATACTTTAAAAATATGTGTGAGAATTATTTATAAAATGTATTTGAGCTTATGTTTGCGTGTTAGTGGTGTTATGAAATGTATATCATAGTAAGGATAAAATATGATTTCCTTTACTTAGAAATATAAAGCCATGCCACTTTGTAAATCAATTATTTTGAAATGAATATTTAGATAATTTAACATGAAAATAAGATAGCAAAAATTTATGGCATTACTATTAGTCTTCCTTAAGCTAACTACCCATTACTAAAGCTAACTCACTAAATTTTGCTCGAATTCATCTAAGCCAGGAAAATGAAACAAAGTAAAATGTTAGTCATACAAGGCAAATTAAATGCACAAGAGGGAAATAGAATAGAGGGATGAATATTGGACTGGATCGGCCCATTTTCTAGTCCCAACTTGCTGCGAACTATTCATGCTGTTGGGCTTTGGCCCAATAGATTTCCTTTATATATTGCTGCGGATTGGACTGCTGTATGGGCTTCGGCCCAGAATCATTTTTTATGTAGCTGATGGGGCTGACTCGAGAAGATTGCGTTGGGCTTAGCCCAATAGCGAATGCAGGAGAAAAAACGAGTCCCTCGGACTCGTATGTGGTGATCATGCATGAAACGAAAGGAAAAGGATTAGTAACTGATCAACGAATGAGGTTAAACATGTAAAAAATTAAACTCAAAACAAATCAGTAGGTTATGTATATTATTGTGTATATTTAGGTATGTCTCATGTATACATACAATATGTAAACATATACCCTTTAAAAAAAACTTAGACAGAAATGGAATAACCGCACTTAGAGGCACAAGAATTCTAACACATAACAACTTATACTAATCACATTTTGCACAGCACCACAATGAGAGGAAACAGGCATGTTCAGAGATCTATAGACTTCCTATTGGGCTCACATATACAGAGGACCTCAAATAAACATTTCTTGACAATCTTATTGCACAATTAAGGCTTAGTTAAATATGTTTGCAATAGATGAATTCAGCAGACTCCAGGTAGGACATAGATTCAATGTTCAGCCAATTGACAACATGGTAACATTAAAACAAACTAGCACAACAGGTATCTATTGTGATTAACTAGAGCAAAATCCGTGTATAATATGCATTTTTGCATGGATGGCAAGGCCTGAAATAGCCCCTAATGCACGTTTAACTAAACAGGTTAAACTAACAATTAAATCATACTTAATAGCCAACCAAACAAGCATGTGTAATTCTATTTTCGGATAAAAACTAAACTGAGCAAAAACTATAACTAATACACTTAAACAACTGGACCAATTCAACCTATCTAGACATGCTAATCTACTTAATTTAAACAACAACATACCAAAGCCGTCAACTAAACTACACAGAACAACTTAAGAAAAAAAATGCAGAAAATTTAAAAGAGAAGGGGAATTACAGCAGTAGATTTTAGGACTCACAAGGCTATAGTTTGACTAACAAATCTGAATACCATGCAACCACATAAAAAAAAAGCATACTTCAGATTAAAAAGGTCACTTTAAGTTAATACATGAGACATACTAAGACAGACTAAGCTTGAACTAATACAACGACTAGACTAACTAAGCTAAAAGTATCATACAAGAAGCATGGCTTAACTGCATAAATCAATTCAACTAACACAGAAGCATATCTAACCAAAACAAAATCCCAGCCAACTACAGTTTTGAAACAACCAAACAACAGCTGATATTTAATGTTGACACAAGGAAAGATTATCCAATTCAATCTGTTATTACAAAGAGTAAAACTGTTGACAAGTTCAAATAAAGAGGTTTCAAAACTGGACATTGTCTAACACATAGAGGATTCCATCAACACCCTCTTATGTTTTAAAAGTAGCTTTGGGAATAATTATCTCCACTGATCTTAGCAAAAGGATTCAGCAACTATAAGGTTAAGCATTTCAGAATTAAAATTTATATGTGGATCTAAATACCAAAAAAAACACACAAGCATGCTTATTGATCAACAAAAAAGAGTAGGGAAGGGACAAGCCCACACGAGCAGATTCAAAGTGTGCAGAAAGGGGAAAGAAAACTCATGAGCATCTCATATATTCCAAACCAAAACCAAACATACCAAAGAAAACACAAAACTCAGTTACATGCCTAACCAGCAAAGTTAATTGAAACTGCCCAGATAGCAACAAAACTGGAAACATACAGGAATTGCAAAACACTACTTTCAAATAAGGCTGAACAACAAGGGAGGAAGGGAAAAATTATACAGTAGTTAAGAATACATCATAGTTAACCATATACAAAGTAACATGATTAATGGACTGTTTAACATATGCTGTCATCTGAAACACTTTATACATAATCATTCATTTATGCTAAAGTTCAGTAACAAGACATCTATATGCTGGAAACATTTTGGCACAATATAGAGCAAGAATAGGCATGAGGGATACTGATTTCACGAAGGGCAAACTATAGGCTAGCACTGATAGCATGTAGGCATATAAGACCACTGTTTAATTTAGACAAGGACAAGTATTCAAATCACAGGAATTGGTAAACACAGAAGGATACCAGTGATGTCATTAATTATGGTCTTATTTAATATGTTTAGAATTAAACCAACACATCACTTAAGATGAAACAGAAATTCAGAGCCAAAGTGTTCATGTAAAACATCTCAAACATATGACAGCATCTCATATATCAGTAAAATAAATGATTAGACATTCTTAGACATCACACACAGATTAACCATCAAGAAAACAGGTGGACATGACTGCATTTGGATGACAATGACATACAAGGCCAGTTCTAACTCAGAATATCACTTAATGAGAACATTAGACATATAAGGACAGATCAAACAGTTACACAGACCCCTTGTAGGTGACCTAGACTAGCACTAATGCATTCATGAATCACATAGAGACATCAAACTGAAACAACATTCAATGTTATATTAAACTACTGAGATATCTAAATAAGCATACATGCTTGTATCAACAGGATTTCTGCTAAATTAATATGGGGAATAATCATAAACCTAACCAACATATGATATCACATAAAGATATAGTCAAGCAAAATCACAGGTTAACTGATGCACAACCAGTCGAAGCTGGACATGTATGGCACAACTAAGTAGTTGAACTATTCTGTGATCAATCATCATTGAGCAGACAAACCATGCTTAAGCTGCTATAAGCTAAATAACCTATGGCTAACCAAAACAAGACATAAAATGAGCCACCGCAGAACAACTAAAAGGCAAGCACATACACATAATTAGCAGACTACAAACTAAAATATAGAACTAATCAAATTAGCAGACTACAAACTAAATCTATACCATTTACTAGATTGAATTCTCAGCATGCAAACAAACGACATTCAGACTAAGTCGAACATCTTAAACTAAGTATCAACAGCAACATCCGACAAGATTTCAACTAAGCCAAAACGTAATAATGACTCATTTAATCACAATAACTAAGCTAACATCAAACTCAACCGTATCAACACACAAACATATCAAACTGAAATACAAGGAAATAAATGGGATTTACTGACCTTTTGCAGGTGCAGCGAAATGGGATTTTGAATCTCCGATCTACGCTCGAATTCGCAAGATACTAAGATCCTTTTTTAGTGCGATTTTCATCTATAACAAAGTCGAACCTTCGTTTCTAAAACTTCGACTCACTCAAACAGAACGAAACAGAACAAAGAAATTAGGACCCACAAAAACAGATTAGACTCGATAGAAGTTCTATGGTTGGAAACTCCTTATTTCTGGGGGTTCGATGATTGAAACTTCTTTTATCGAATTTTCCCGGTTCTGAAACGAAAGAAAGCCCTCCCTACATGAAACTTGAAGCGAGTCTTTATAGGAAACAACTAGGGTTTGCTAAAGAGAAAGGGTGTGAGGAGAGAGAGGAGCGGGGGACAACATGAAGTGGGGGACTGCGGGGAACAGGGAGAGAACAAACGGCGGTGGGGAAAAGGGAGAAGGGAAAGAGAAGAGAGGGGGAGAGGTGAGCGGCGGTGAGGAGAAAAGAAAATGAAACGGGAAAGAACCCTAGGGTTCTTTTGTTCACTGACCCGGGTCGGGTCATTGGACTGGACCGGGTCAGTTCAAATAATGTGTTGGGTTGGGGTTATTTTCTTTTGGGCTAGGTATTAAAATTAATGGGCTGGTAATTATTTTAAGTGATACTGGGCTAGTCCGAAAAATATTGTTGATTGGGCTTTGATTTTGGGTCAGATGAATTAAAATATGGGTTGAATTGAAAGAAATAGTTTGGCTTCTAAATTTAAATAAAAGACCACCCATTTTAATTAATTATATACTAAGTGGTGCTCAAAAATATCCCTAATATAATAGTACATATTTATTAGTACTAAGATGAAAAAAAAATGTCATAATAGCCGTGCGATAATATATTTGAAATTCAACAGTAAGTAAATGCTATTATAAAATTACGCGAAAAAATAAATGCGATGTGTGTGCATAAGCTGGTAAAAATGCTGAAATGATAAAAATGCGAATTATAATAATACTGGTAACAAAATAATAATAATAATAATAATAATAATAATAATAATAATAATAATAAAGCCAGTATTGATAAGAAGCTAATAATTATAGTAATTTTTTTTTTGAAGTCGCCAGAATACTAGAGGCGTGAATAGATATTTCGGAGAAAAAGTGGGACAAAATTGGGTGTCAACAATCGCCTTATTTCTTTGCTTTTTCTGGTTTCTCTTAAACTTGTAGCAATGTTTCTTGATGTTCCCTTTCAAGTGACAATAGTCACATGTAATATTCTTGTACCTGGAGGTTCTTTACTTGCTTCTACTTTTGCCTCTATCATTCTGACCTCTGAAGTTACTTCTCCCCCTGTCTTCAGTACCCAAAACATCGGAGTGTGAAGCTGAACAAGACGAAGCTTGAGATCTTCTTGTCATCTCTTCATTCAAAACACTACTCTTAGCATATTTCATAGTTACACCATCACTGGGAGTAGACTTCGTCAAAGAAACTCGAAGAGTTTCCCAAGAGTCTGGCAGATTATTAAGAAGCCAAAGTCCCCGTATTTCTTCATTAAACTTGACACCCATTCCAGACAGCTGATCAAGGACACCCTGAAAATAATTGATATGACCAGAAATAGGACTGCTCTCTTTGTATATAATACTCATCAATTGTTTCAGCAGGAACAACTTGTTATTGCTAGTCTTTGAAGCATAAAGTGTCTCGAGCTTTTCTCATGAGCTTTTAGCATTTGTCTCATTCACAATATGATTTCGAACATTATATTCAACCCATTGGCTAATATAGCCACAAACCTGTAAGTGCTCAAATTCTCAATCCTCGTCTTCAATAAACTCAGGTTTATTAGAAGCAAACACAGGTAAATGCAATTTCTTGACAAATAGAATATCTTTCATCTTGCTTTTTGATGGATATAAATTATTCATGATATTTTGTACATAAAAATAAGTTTTAAAATAAAACATGAATAAATATATCCTATTCTCGCATATTTTCTGACAAATTCTACAGGAAGAAGAGTACTGCAGAAGAATAGAGAAGAAAAAAATTGTCAAAGAATTCAATAGGTGCAACCACGAATTCATAAGTCATAATTGTGGAGTTTTACATGTGGGAATTACAAAAGACAACATTGATAGAAGTTGCATAATCTCACACAAAGTGTTGAAATCCACGGGTGTCACCGCCACTTTCATACTCACACCCGTCAACTATGGGCATCAAGAAAGAGGTTGCATAATCCCACACCCGTCAAGTGTTGAAATCCACGGGTGTTACCGCCACTTTCATACTCACATCCGTCAACTATGGGCATCAAGAAAGAAGTTGCAAAATTCACGGGTGCGATTACCATTGTTATACTCTCACCCGTCAAGTAAGGTCACGGATGTGAGAACTACTTCAAGGAATGCATTTGTATGGGGGAGACACTACATTTTCCTATAAATAGAAGCATCACTTTGCTTACAAATCATCCAATAATTTAGAAGACAAAGTGTTAATCTTGTTGTATTCTCTTTTCTTTTCCTTGTAGTAAAAATATTTCTCCAAGTCTTTCAATATTTCTAGTTTCTTAAATTCATATTTTCTCTTTTCTAACTCCATAATGGAGTAATCTCTTTTTGTTGGGATAGTTGAAGAAACTTGGTGTAATGTTATATTATCTTATTTTAGTTATTCCTTGTCTTGATATTATTTAAGTGTCATACTTTGTGTTGGAATGATATGTTCTACTAATCATTATCGTTACTAAGTATATTTTGTGTTATGATTATAGTTATATTAATTTGTACTTCTAACAAGGAGGGAAATTAATATACTATAATAATCGCATAAAATATATATGTAATAATAATTTTTAGTCATCTATTATTCCAAATCTTTGAACTTGCTTCTTTTAATCCAAATTCTCACGGAGGGGTTATTTCAAGTTAGTTCTTAGGTTTAAATCTTTATCTCATTTCTTTCCGTCCTAATTCTCACGGAGGGACAGTCTCAAATAAGTTTATTGATTTGAGGGATCTCTATCTTATTTCTTTCAATTCTAATTCTCGCGGAGGGATTGTTTCAAATAAGTTTATTGATTTAAGGACTAATTGCAAGAGGTCTTTATTTCTCATAATACAAATCAAGTCTAGGAACTATTTCTATTGTTTTGTGAAATTTACTAAAAAAAAGTTTTATTATCATAGATACACTAAGTGGATTCAACGACTCCCAACTCTTTCTTTTAAGATAATCTTTTGAAAGTTGTTTCTTTTGTTAAAGTAATTTACAAATTTAAGTCACTACTCTCCTTTCATCAATCTGATTCTCTCAAATAGCAGCAAAAATACTACAAGTCTGTAGCATTGATTTTCCAATCTCTGTGGGACGATATGTTAAACTATATTAGAATTTGACAGTGTACGAGCGAAATTTCCTATGCACTTTGGCCTCGTCAAATTTTTGGCGCCGTTGCCGGGGATTGGCATACATCTACTTTAGACTAAGTGTTTTGTTACTAATTTGAGAACTTACGTTTATGTTTATCATTATCTATATATTCATTACCAACTAAGTACTATTATAATTATTTTATTTATTAATACTAGTGTTTTTATTTGTAATCATTGTTGACACCCAATTTTGTCCCACCTTTCCTCCAAAATACCTATTTTTCGCTTCTAATATTTTGGCAACTTTAAAAAATAATTATCTGCATTTTTACTGTAATTAGCTTTTATTAATACCGGCATTTCATTATCCTGTCATTTACTACCATTATTATTATTATTTGTTACTATTTTTTTATTATTATTACTAGTATTGTCATAATTATCATTTCAGCATTTTTTACCATCTTACGCACACGCATCGCATTTATCTTCGCATAATTAGATAACAGCATTTACTTACTGTTGAATTTCAAATATTATTGCACTGCTATTATGACGGCATATAATTTATTATCCGAGTATTAGTAATTTCACATTTTATATTACGTAATTTAAATTGGTCTTTTATTTAAATATAGTAGCCCAATCAACTCATAAATATTTTTTAGACCAGTCCATGTTTTATTACACTAGCCCATTCATTTAATACCCAGTCCAAAATAAACTGATCCAGCCCAATCCCCTCTTCAACAAAAGAAAAGAACCCCTAGGGTTCTTTCCCTTCCCATTTTTTTCTCCGCCGCACCTCCCCTCCCCATTTCCTTTCATCTCCCTTTCTCTCTCTCTCTCCATCACCCGCCCCCATCCTCGCCTGTCCCCCACTCCACTCTCGCTCCACTTTCGTCTGTCACCCCACTCCCGCTGTCCCCCCACGCGTCTGTCACCCCATTCCCTCTTTGTTCCCCGCTCTTCTCTCTCTCCCGCTCCTCCCTCTTTCTTCAACGCCAAAAGATCAAAAACCCTATAAATGGTGGTGAGTTGAAGGGGTAAAAGAGGTTTTTTGGGAAGTCAAAAAAGAAACCCTCCCTGAAAAAGTAGTTCTTCAGCTTGGAATACTCCTGAAAACATCAGTCCCTAATCGCACGAATTCCCCTTTTGAATACTAGTTTTTTTCTAGATATTGACTCAAGCATTAAATCCTTTTTTCTGTCTTGCCCTTGTTATTCGTTTTGAATCCGAGCATCACCAGCCCGGACTTGGTAGTCTTCGAGGTAGATCGGAGACTCGAAGCCTCACTTCGCTGCGCCCGGAGAAGGTAATTCCCCTCCCTTTTTATCGTTTGCATTTTGCTCGGTTTCTGTAGTTATATGAAGTTAATGATGTATTGTATCGGCATATTTTTATGATTAAGTGCGTTTTGTGTTGTTGTTTGGTTCAGCCACTATGTGGTAAAGGTTAGACTAATTTCAGTTTTCGTTTACACATATCGTTCAAGTTCCAGACCTATGTTACCTTATCAAAAAAAATTAATTAGCTTGATTGAGTTTTACGGGTTCAAATGCTAGTTCCTTTCCCACCACGCTTGAAATGAAAAGATTAGTTGTCCTTTTAATTTATTAGTATGAACATTCAAAAACAATTGTTTGGTTCTGTTTTAGTCCCATTTGAATCAAGTTCGAAGCTTTTGAACGCTTGTCCTCAAGTTCGAAGCTGTACTAGCATATAAGTTATTCAAGCCGTCGTGTTATGGTGGTTCCTCATTCCTGTGAAATTGCCATTATTTCCCAGTATTTTAGTTCCTCTAAGTTAAAAGTCTACCTGGGCTGCTGGTTATTTTTAACTTGTTGTTCATCTTGATTATTGAAACACTTAGTCTGAAACTGTTTTTAGAAAGCTCAGAGATAGATAGATTGTTTGATTGTGTTTTGCTTGGTAAATTAATTTTATCTACTCCTTAAATTCAGTAGGGTATTAACTGAGTCTAGAAACTGGTTCAAATATTCCAAGAGGATTAGTTTATAAACGTTAGGGTGATCTTGAATAAACTCTTAAATTTAGAAGTTATTACTTGTAGAACTCATTGGCGGATTTGTAGAAATCCTTAAAGTTGTGTTCTTCTTAGTTTGGTTTGAGTGGTTCTTATCCTCAACCTTTGTGTCTAACCTCAAATGTGCTAGAATTAGAATCTTAAATGATGAATAAGATCCAAAAAAAAAAATTGTTTATGCCTACATCATAGCCATATCTGTTAATTCTCGTAATCAAAGAATAGTGTGTGTACTCTTAGTTGCTATGTGGAAGAGGTTTTGAATTCCAAAAAATAATCAAAATGAAGAATGTATGTTTAAATTATTATATATTCTTCGCAAAACACAACTTTATGTGAAGATCATTTGCTAATTGTTATTTCTCTCATTTTTTTTCTACATGTACACATCGGAGCAAACGGAGTCTTAATTCGGGACTTTATCAAAACAAAGTCTCAAGATGAGACTCGGCACATCCCTCCATGTAGTCATCTCGTGTCGCGACTCTTAAATCACCTCGAGCAGGCGAAACTCGTTAGAGATCTCCTGCAACATTTTATCTTTTTTTCTTATCATTCATTTCCTCTCATCCATCTTTATGATTGCTAATTTGTCTGTGTTTTGGACTGTGTGCGGTTTAGAATTAGGTGTAGAATCTATGATTCAAGTAGGATTAGAAAGGGGTAGATTTTACCGTTTAGGATCATCGCTCTGAACATTAAGTACTTATTTTCACCCTATAGAGTGCATCATTCATATAATAACACTTTAAAACTTTGTTAGTCACAAGTTATCCTTTTTTTTTTTCTTCAAAGCTACTTTCTCAAATTTTTGAACTTTAACTAATTAACCTAAGTCTGGCCGGACAACCGTAGTTAACGGATTCTAAAGGATGCCTAACCCCTTCCCTTTAGGATAATATAGAACCCTTACCTAGAATCATACTGATTAAGCAAGCTATTAACGGAGGTTTAGTTAGCTTTACCTTAGTTAATAATTAGGTGTCCTAATTCACCATAAAATTAATTAGGTGGCGACTCCTTAAAACAAAGCAACATAGGAATCTCCAATATGTTGTACTCCGATTCAACCCGGTTAAAATGGGGTATAACAGCTTGGCGACTCCACTGGGGAGCTAATAAAGGTTCTAACCATAACAAACTTAGGTTAATAATTAATTTGTTGGATGTTTGGTTGTTTTCTTTATGTTTACTTTTATTGTTGCCTTGTTTGTTTCTTTTATGTTCTTTTAAATGATTGCTTTATTAGGTGAAATTTTCTGTGTAATAATATGTTACTGCTTTCCTTAAACTGGCATTCCGGTCATATTTCCTCCACTCCTGGAAAATTCACACTATCACACGTACACGCGAGGTGTGTTTTGCGCACCCGCAAATTTTCTTCGTAGAATCCAAATTTTAGGAGAGTTGGCATATGCGCGGGGTGCTCGAGTAACGGGGACCGCGTAGCCTTCTCACTCGAGTAGTCCGCTCGGGAACCCTGTGTCTAGTAAGACAAATCTCAGAAAACCTTAAGATAGAGCTTTGCCACCAATTTTATTAAGTCATGCATGCATAAGCCTTAGGTGGGTTGGTCCTTGGTATCGACTCCACAATTAGGAAACCTTCCAAATTATTGACGGGTTTCATAACCCAACGACCGTAAGCATATTATGTGTAACGTGATAATGATAGAAGGATCCAAGCCTAATCATGACATATCGAGTTTGGGAATCATTTCCTTTTGTAGGATAAGTTCTGCCATAATGTAGCATTATGTGCTCTTTATATGCCTCGTCTAATGTGTAGATTTATATGTTTGAAACAGTATTCAACATAGTATCGAGCCTTCTTTAGTTTTAAAGCTGTGAGGATTAGCAATGTCTTAAAATTGATATGAATACTCTTTCGAATGTTAATACACTTTAGTCACAACTTCGATTTGTTAAATGCAAAGAAAGAGTAAGCTTGAGTTTCAGGTCTGTTACGATTAAAACCTGGGATCTGTCTAGTAATTAGATGAGTACGCAGCTCATAAGGATTGTTTAGTTCATTTTTTTTCAATTGTTACAGACCTGTTTAGTATAAATCAGACCTGAATTGGTGTGCTCATTGGCTTTGTCAGTCAGTCTATGTCAGTGTTTGTCACGTATTTGCTTAGTTTAGCTATTCAGTCCAGTAAATGTTTGTTCATTCTGTTTGCATTTCGTTTGAGTGCCTTAGTTTAAGTGTCTATCTATGAAGTTTTGAGTGTTTATCTATTAAGCTACACCACGTCTAGACTTTGAAGTTGTTTGGCCATTTAGTTACGAATCTTCAATATGTCATTGATTGTTTTTAGTGTAGCTGGTTGTTAGATAAATTTTGTTATCATGTGTATGGTTTCTGTACTAACTAATCCTTTTTATGTGATTAATATATGTTAGTTTTAATTTGGTTATGTAGTCAATGGTATGTTTTTTTAATGATTACAAGTATGCCAAGTAGAGCTCAAATTCCTTCTTTAACTATGTGTTAGTTCAAGTTAGTGCTAGGTTATTAGCATGCCTCATATCTGTTTAGCCTAGCTTTGTTCAAGCATATATGTCTTTTGCCTGAGATCGATGCAGATTAAATTCGAACTAGAATGCTTTTTTGGGTATGTGTCTCAATGTTAGGAGTCTAATTGGAGAGTGCTTGTTTGGTTATGTGTCTCATTGGGTCATTCATGCCTATCAAATATTCACTTTAGGTAATCACAGTTTCACATAGTCTCAATATAGTCTTAATGCATGTTTATATTCTAAATTCAGTCTTGGATAGCCTGTATGGCTATACACGTGTGTTGGTTGGGACTGTCAGTGATTTGTATGTTTGAATAAGTGTAGATACTTGTCTGAGATCTTCTTGTTGACTGTTTAAGCTTAAAATAATTAATGCATGTGTCTGATGCTACCTTGGCTATGCACTTATCCACCTTTGCTCTTCGATACCTTGTGTGTTGCCTTGATACCCCGAGGATCCTGTGATAATACTATACTCTGAGGTTCTATTTGTTTAAGCGTGAAAAAAAAAAAAACTTGCATCTTGCTCTGAAATAAAACTGATGCATCTAGTTTAAATACCCATTTTCCCTTAACCAGAGATAGAGAATGGCACACTGTAGATTGAATGAAGGATGTTAATTGTATATTTGTTCATGTGAGACTGAGCCCAATGTGAAAATGGCTGGAACAAAATAAATCACTACAAATAAGAACTGGATTGTTTGTGATCATGATGAATAAAAGAGGCCTAAGAGGTTTTCACTTGGGCGTGATAGGATAAGAGTGACTTACCTAGGTCTAGAGAAAGACAAGGAAAGGCTTTTAGTTTACTCAGCCTAGTGCTATTGATCCTAAGCTGTTGGGATTCCTCTATGTTGAAGCACACTCCCATGGGACCCTCTAAGTTTCTGAGAAAGGAGGGATATTGCATAAATGTAGCTTGTTATCAAGGAAGATGGGTTTAGAGTTGTAAAGATGGCACTATATATCACTAGTTTTGTGTTCTGCTTGGCATTTCTGCTTTTGGACTTTGCCCCCTGTTCACTCTCAGGTTATAAAGTTGATAGACTAATATGTTTTCCTATTACTTGGGTAGTTTAAACCATGCCATTTTTGTTATCCTTCATGCTTAATATATCCTCCCAAAGTGGTCTGAATTTTTCATGTGTTGTTCCCTAAGAATATAGGAAGAGATGGTTCCTGTTTTTGTGCATGCTTTAAGTTAACATAATGTTCCATTTAGTCTCTTGGAACTCTGATCCACTGCCCTCTATTTGTATGCTATGTTTCAAATGCTAAACCAAAATGGATGCCTATATTGACATATGAAGCATCTCTTATGCCCTTCCCTGGTCTGTTCGAAATTTCCAGTGTGTGTTTCACTCTTTTTGCCTCTGTATCATGGAAGGTATAGGTTGAGTAGTGTGTTATACCCTATTTATAGATGTGAACACGTGTGAGACTGTTTCAAGTTGATTGATGTGGTGCATCTTGTTTGACAGTATTGCATCTCCCCTTCTCTATATTATTTCACCCCTTGTTTTCTTTTCATAACTTGAGGGACTTCTCCAAATCCCAAATATCATGGACTGGTTTGCTGCACATTCGAAAAAGCTTCTGGTTGTATGGTGAAGTCCCATTTATGATTAAATCGATGCTGCTACCTGCAAATAAATGGTGGTTCTTGGACCAGTTTTCCCACTACATTCCTTAAACCAAATGCTGCACTTAACTACAGCCCTGTGACATTTTGCTGGCTGCATTTTGTGGCTCATTGTAATTGCCTTTCTAAGGCCATGTTGCCACCTATTGATATTACTAGTTGCTGATTTGCTGCTTTAAATTTCGGGGCAAAAATAGATGCTGCCTGGCTTGTGGTTGAGCTAGTGTCTTGTTAAAAACTGGTAACAAGCAGATGCTACACAGGAAACAGATGCTCCCTTGAGTAAAAAATAAAATAAAAATAATAATAATAAAAAAAAATCAGTAGTTAAGTCAAGGTTAGGACTAAGTTGTGATTCTATCTAGGCATGCAAATGTGCAAATGGTTGTGCAAATGTGTTCATAAGTTAAAACTCGAGCTAGGCATGCATGAAATAGTTAGTGTCTCTAGCTAAGAATGAAGACTGCAGTAAATGGCTTCACATATGTCATATATTGTAACTCCCATTTTGTTACCCTAGCCTTTTAAGCATGCTGCTTTGTTTTATTGTTTACGGCCAGTCCTTGAAAGTTCATATTTTCTTCAAGCCCCATTAGTGAGTTGATGCACTCCTTTATATGGTTTGGGTTTACTAGTTGCTGAAATCCTATGTACTAAACTGTTTGAATGCATGTTGTTCCTGTTATTTTCCAAGGCTATATTTTAAAGTATACCCTAGAGAAATCAAGTTCCTCCAGTGTTCTAATTTCAAAAACTAGTTTGTTGTTTTATTGTTGAATTCTTGGAAACTCTTGGTTGAATTACGAGCTAAATATGGATGAAACCATTCATTGTTGTTGAGCCTGAACCAAGACTAGGCAATTATACTTTTATGTGATTTTACTACTGTTTTGCTGGGAATCATCTGTGGATACTCATCCTTCACCCCTCTCTTTCTTTGCATGACTTGGGGATACTCATCCTTCACCCATCCCTAATGTACTTGAGATGATACTGAACTCGATGACATAAAGATAACTACAAATGTTCTCTAAACTTTTGATATTGTTGGTTGCCCCATTTTCCTGATTTATTTGGGCTATGAGCTGCTATACTCTTTGGCCATCTTTTTGTTTTATTTGGGCCACGGACTGCTGTGCTCGCTGGCCAAATTCCTGCTACACCGAGACACATTTGCCGCTGCATCTCTATGTTTCCATTTTCAGATAAATAGGTTGCTGTTTATTACTAGTTGCTACACAGCTGGCTGCTGGTGCTGAGCCTTAGAATTTGAGTCAATTTGTTGTTCCTTTTAGTATGCAATTGCTTCATCTTGAGGTTGAATGGTTGATGCACTTTTAGGGATGAATGCCTATTGTGTGTTGGGGCTAAAAGAAGCCATTTTTTAGGATTTTGCGCCGCATTGAATTAGCCAAATAAGTAGTGATTTTGAACCAGTTAGCTGCCACAACTTTTGAGTAAATAAGTCACTATATTTGGTTCGTTATTGATGCACTTTGAGGCAGATTTGTGGCTTAAATGCTACTGAGCTTTGGGGCCATTTGCTGTTAGGATCTGGGACACTGTTCCATTTGGTTTTTGGTGTAGCCTTCACTCTGTTTGTTGGTGCTATGTTTGATTTCTGAATTCTTTAGCTTATGTATGTGTGCGTCATCCTGTGCTTCACAATCTCTAGTTTCCATTGAATATTGACAAATTGAATGAAGTTTCTTCTTATCCTTTAATACAGAATTTGTTTTGTTAAAAGTAGAGGAAATGAATATCATGTTCATCCCTGCTAAAGAAAGCTAAAAAATGATTTGGATATTAAACTTTGTGTGACTGTATATTTCAGCTTTAAAATGCATACAAATTCTGCTTGGTGTCCTGTTTGTTATCTTCTTTTAGATAGCTGTCGGCATGTTGATAAAAGAAAAATGAGGCAGATCCTTCCTTACAAACCATGAGCTGTGTTTAATACGTAGTATATGTTAGTTGATTTTCCTTATATAGAGTGTTGATTGAAACTGTTAAAATCTAGCACTAAGCTTTTGTTTTAAGACTTGGAGTTGGAATAGTGGGCATCCTGTTTGGAAATTACCTTTTATTTTCCCTTATATGTTCACTCATAAAGGTATTTCTAAGTCTTGCTTGCTGGTTAGTAGTTCCCTTTGTCTGCATTTTTTTTTTTTTGTATTGTCCTTGTGGTTGAAATATAAGACAAACTTTAGGATTGGTTCAGCCTCTTTTGACAGCCTGCCATGCCCAAGGTTCGAGAAAGATCCTTTCCCTGCTGAATTGAGCTTTGCCACATTTCCCTGCTGAATTAAGCTTACTGGTTTGGAGGATGAAAGGCACAATCTCAAGGTCTATAGGTGATGTTTATCTTAAACACACAAAGTTTTGCAGGGAACCAATAAATGGAAAATTCAGAGTTCCTGAACCCCTTAATATTCCTATCTTGTTGGCTACTCCATCAATTTTAAAACATCCTCTACATCCAAATGACTCCTTTCTCATATTTGCTTCTGATGGTCTATGGGAGCACTTGAGCAATGAAAAGGCCGTTGAAATTGTGAAGAGTCATCCTCGTAAAGTAAGCTCTATACACCAAAACATTATAACTTTCCCGTATATTGAGTTCAATTAGGCTTAATATCTTTTTCATGGCATGTTATGACTTCAAATATATGCTTAATTTTGAAGGTATACATGAATGGTTTTTCTTTATTGATAATTGAAAGATACTTTTTAGTAACTATTAAGTAGGGAGAAGTCTATGAACTATATAGCTTAACCATCTATCTAAGGGGGAACACTATAGGCAAACCACTACTAAAACCAAAGAGATATATATGCTACTTTAATCACACAGCTTTATACATCCAGTGTACTAAATTAGATCATCCAAGAGTCAACTTCCTCATATACTCCATGAGTGCTTGTTCATCCCAGCATAAGTGCACGTCCTATGATCACCCTGATGATTCCTGAATCATATCTTTAGGCGTTACTCTTCTTTTAGGTTTCAAGCTCTCTGGCAGTCCCCATTAGAGTTTCAGCAACTTGTAGATGACTTGCCTAATCTCTTTCCATTATGTCTACCCTGAATATTCTCATTTGTTCCTCATTATTTATTGAAAAAGTCAATCTCGTTAACACCTAAGAATTTTTCCTTTATGTTCAGATAAAACGTCATTGTGTAGATGTTCAAGGGTGATTATGTTATGATCAGGAGCATATGTTGATGTTGGTTGCTAGTCTTTTATTTGTCTCAGTTGACTTGAATCATAAAAGGTTGGATAGGGTAATATGTGCATGTGTTTCTGTTGACTTAGCTAATATGTGCATATGTTTCTGCTTGGGATTTTGATAGTCTTGATTTTCCAGTTCTGCCAAGTGCTGTGTGTAAAAAACATGATTATCATGAACATGAGGGATATTTTCTTGCTTAAATGATTAGCAATTTTCTCGTTTGTTTAATATTAGTAGTTGCAGCGCTGATAGTTAGTGTGTTTCAATTATATGTTTACTTTTCCCAAACCAGTGCAGAAGTATTAAAACTCAGTACATGACTTTCCTAGCTGAAGTTGTGAAGTTGATCTCTGGAGGCTAGTAGACTAAGTTATGTTTTGTCATCCCTCCAAATAATATCTTTTATGTTCTGTCTCTAGCCTAGCATATGGCTGTCATTAGTTAGTATCATTCCTTAAATATGAGCATGACTAATTAGAGATGAGGATATCCATTTTGAATATCATCTGGAGCATGACTACAGTCTTCATTCCTTTTCTTTCAAGCATGATAATAGTTTTAGTTTGGATCTCTTTCAAGCATACGCTTGCTGCCCCGTTGTGTTAATGTTTTCTTGTTGCACTTGATGGACTCAAAATACTACACTTTGGTGGATTAGTTGTTGTTTTAAAACCAACAGATACTGCACTTGATGTCGCCATTGTCATGAGAAGTTTTGTCGCTGAACTTGGTTATACTTCATTAATGTTATTGCTGCATATGGCAGCAAACTGCTGCTGTATTGGTTCCCATGCTTAAGGCTAAGTACTGCTGTATTCGCTGCCTTGCTAAAGATGTTTGCGGCATTCTTAAGCCGTTATTTGGCTGCTGTGATTACTCCAAACAATTGCTGCAAATCTTGGCTGTTTACACCTTCCTTTACTGCGTTCCTTCAAGCCAGACGATGTAACACTTTGCGGATGGTGCTGTTTTGTTTTGAACAAAAAATGTGGAACTTCAAAACTCTTTTTTTTTTGCTGTTGATGCCTTGCTTTAAATTACTGTTATTTTGTTGATATTTGCTGCCATCTGATGTAAAGGATCGGCTGTTGTGCTTGCTGATGAAGTCATCGATATGCTCAAAATACTCTCTTGTGTTGCTACTTTATTGCTATTCGATGTGGCTGCCTTTGTGGTTGCTTGTTGCTGCGATATATGACTGAGATGCTGGTGTCGCATTGATGTGCATCTGCTAGATTCTCTTTGCCAAACAGCTGCTGCTTATGGCTGGATACCTATAGTTGCCTTTTGTTATTTCATCTGATGTTGCCATCTAGCAGTTGAATCTTGATTGTTTATCGCTACTGCTCGATGTTGCTTGATGTTGTATGTTGATCACAAGCTGCTACTTTGACTTTTAAAAGAAATGTACAAATATTATCCCTCTTATAGAATGTCATGCCAGTCAAATGAAGCTCCGTGAAAGAGATTGATGATAACATCAAGTTAAAACTCAAATGGATATGCCCCTATGGGAATCTAGAAATTTTCGATACATGAAACCTGCAACTGAATGGTCTGTGTGTTAAATGCATGCATTTACCTAAATTCACTTCATATACCGACAATATTATTTCATTAGCTGAGCAACTAAATACGTCAAGCTCTATATTACGCGCTCTTGGTAATTATTTTATTTATTCCTGTGGAGATGAGAAGCAAAGAACAACTGACTATCAGAAAGTAAAGGATCATATGAAAGAAAGCAGCTTCAAAATAATGTGGTAAATGCAAAAATTGGCAAGACTGTAATATGAAATAATATGCATTACCAGATGAACATTAATTTCCATCAATTGTGTCGATCCAGCTAAATTTTAAGTTGCGATAACCATAAGGTTTGTTTGCTATGCTTTCTGCATATTCCTGAGCAGCAGTTTCATTAAACTTGGCACGGAGGACAGGTTATTGAGGGAGCAACGCAACATATGGATTGGAATCATCTTTTTCCAGCTCAAACTCCCACCAATCTTCCCATGGCACTATAGCAATAACATCTTCTCCCTGAAAGAAAATATGAAGAATAACATTATGTCACCTCTTATGTGTTTTGATTTATTGTCCCATTAATGTGCTCACTTTTGTTATTTCAATGGAACTTGGCTTTTATTTCCAAACTCAAGTGTCTGAATTAAATGGCTTGGATCACTCTATCATAATCTCGAATATTTGGCGTTAGGCCTACCTCTGGCATAAAGAGGTCCCTGCATATTAGGACGTGCTATTACTGTTTGTGTTATAAACTTTGTAAGTCATTTGCTGGCTTACTTGCTAAGTGATTTACTGAAATTTATTTGTAATATGCTCGCTTTCGAATTTATTTGCGATTACTTGATGCCAAGAGAATTATTTGAATTTATTCTCTATTTGTTTAGTTTTAATTCTTTAGAGGTTGCCTAGCATTGAACATTGGGTTGGCTGCGAATCTGCGTTAAGGACAAGATACAATGGCAAAAAGATTTGAATCGTTCAACATCGGTGTGGGATTGGTGCAAGTGCAAAATGAGAATAGCGAGAAGAATGTGGTACAAAGAAACGTGTTGGTCAATTTGGGAAATACCTTCAGCCTTCTTCCTAACACAAGTTCAGCTTCCAGCTCAACCCAAAACATTTCCTTCACTATTTCTCCTCACCCAGCTCCTACATATATACCGCCAAGATACTCTATTAAACCGGAAGCTTTGCAAGTCACGTTGATGCCTAATGTTCAAAAGCCTGCACTTGCAGCTCCCTTCACAGAAAACCAGCAAAATCAGCTAGCGGTATGCCCATACAAGAGATTGAGAAATGAAACAAATGCAATCAATTGGGATGACTCGGATGGAGAGCTTCACAATTTAAGGAGAATTGTCGAAGAAGAGATGCGGGCAAGAAATGTCCAAAGTTTAAGATATGAAAGCTTGTGCATGCTCCCAAATGTTGAGTTGCCGCCAGGATTCAAAGTGCCAAAATTCAGCACCTTCAATGGCAGAGGAAATCCTATTACACATTTGAAGGACTATTGTAGTAGATTAATGGGAATTGGACAAGATGAAGCCATACGAATGAAATTGTTCATTCAGAGCCTAACGGGGTTAGCATTAGATTGGTACACAGATCAAGACTTTCGCAAATGGTACACATGGGAGGACATGGCCCGCGACTTTGTAGAACATTTCAAATTTAACATCGGGGTTAGTCCAAATCTTTATGACATGCTGGAGATAGAAAGAATGCCACATGAGTCTTTTCAGGAATATGCCATCCGATGGAGATTGGAAGCTTCAAAAATACGCCCTCCATTGCCCGAGAATGAGTTGATTTCAACTTTCACCCAAATACAAAAGGGCATATATTACGAAAAGTTGTTATGTGCGCGGTTACGTGACTTTTCTGATCTAATTCAAGTTGGAAAGCAAGTAGAAGCGGGCGTTCGAACAGGAAGAATTGTTGACACTTCATCGGTACAAGCAACTTTTCAAGCCGAGACATTCAACAACTTGCAAGGAAAAAACAGAGAAACCGACTCATCTGTCAGGTCTACACATCGGCCGCAATCATGGCGGAACTATCAATGTTCGTGTGATCATATATCTCTTCATCAACGAGGCTTTCAATATCAACCCGATCAAGCACAATCTAGCTTACGACAGTCAGAGCACGTAAAATTTCGCACTTTTACCCCGTTTGAAGAGTCATTAACCAGCATATTTGAGAGAATGAAAGCCAAGGGACTCCTGAAGCCAAAGAAAGGATGGATCCCTAAAAGCCTACCGCCAGATTTTGATTGGTCCAAGAGTTGTGCTTACCACTCTAATATTCCAGGTCATGACACAGAAAATTGCCCGGCACTTAAGCATAAGATCCAGAACATGATCGAAAAGGATAAGATAAGCGTGCAACAAAATAAATTGTGCAACAATGATGACCCTCCAGTTGAAAATGCAATTATTGTTACCGGTGATCCATCAAAATTAGCGCCGAGACATTTGAAAAGGAAGCGCGGAACTAAGTAAGATGATTGAAAGGATCTACTGTCACTAGCATTCTCCACCCACTTGACTCATGATCAGCTTTCCTTCTTGTAATTTTACTAAAGCTTTGTTATGAACTACTTTTGACCTGATTCCTTCGGGATAAGTAGGCAGTCCATTCTTGGACACGGTCTTAATATAGTGAAAAATTCCATTTTTTCCCACAAAGCAACACTGGGGCAGCTTTGCAAATGACCTATCATTATTCGATAAAAGCACGAATCGAAAAGCAACACTGGGGCAGCTTTGCAAATGGCCTATCATTATTCGACAAAAACGTGAATCGAAATCTCGAGCAATATATTAGCGTCACTAGATTGTTGCAATGCAATCACCTCAAGAAATGCAGATTCAACGCCAAAGCTTTGGTGTTCAGTGCAAGGCAACCATTTTATTTTACACTAACAAATCTTCTTTGAGTAACGCAGGGGCATATTTTAGCTATTTTTGAAGGATATCGCACAGTATCAAGTCGGCAATTGCAAGATTCGGATAGAGCAAAGGGCAAAGTCAACTTAATACTAATTAAATTTGAAACTTACAAATTTCTTTGAGTGCAGGAACTTTTTTAGATGCAAATTTTGGCAGGGTAGAAGGTCCCCAAATCTTCGGCATTACATCATGAATATTTGCTGCTGCAAATTACGCACTGCGTCAAACTCGCCTCACCGCATACAAATAAAGCATCGCAAAAGCTCCTCGCTCCACACTAATTTTAGTAATCATAAATCAAGCACTGCATTTAGGCTAGTCCGCCTTTAATAGGACATTTTGGGCTTGACCGCCTTTTATATATCGCATGGGTGGTGCACCACCCCTTTGAAATTTCTGCATAAGGCTGAGCACCGCCTTTTATATGTTGCGTGGGCTGTGCACCGCCCCTTTGAAATTTTAGCATAAGACCGAGCACCGCCTTCTATCTCAATTTTATTCTGCTTTGTAATTTGAACTACGCTTGACCTGATTCCCTTAGTGGGATACATAGGCAGCCTATGTCAGGCTCGGTCTCGTCATTCGCAAAAGCAACATCCTCCTATACCAAAAACTGGGACAAATTTTAAGGGCATCACCGCAAAAGCTCACTATCCTCCTATACCAGAAACTGGGACAGTTTTAAGGGGCATCATCGCAAAGCGACACCCTCTTATTCGAGTAACTGGGACAATTTTTAAGGGCATCATCGCAAGCGACATAGAGAAACAGGAAAGAGAATATGGCCAACAGAGTCATCAGGCAAAAAGAAGACTTGGGAGAAAGGACGCTCGCTTTGTTTCACGGTTCCCAAGTTGCAGAACCCAAAATATATAATGTTCGCAGCCTTGCAAGGATTGCACGTCGAACGGTTTGATCTTTATTATAACAATTATGCCTCTCGAGTATCAATAATTTGCTAGATTCACAACAAATTAATGCTTGAGTCTTGCAAATGATTTTTCAAACATGTCGACGCATAAATATTATTGTTTTCAAATGCTCTCAAATGCACTGCGCATGCACTGCTATTTTAAATACCACACACTGCTGCTTTTAATTCCCCGCACTGCATGCACTATTATTTTTAATACCACGCACTGCATATGCACTATTGCTTTAAACTCCCCGCACTGCATGCACTACTATTTTAAATACCACGCACTACATACGCACTACTGTTTTCAAATGCCCCGCACTGCAAAAGCAACCGCACCTGCATTACATTATTACTTTCAAATGCCCTGCAAAGGCACATCATCATTGTTCCCAAAAGCACCGCATTTAGGCCCGTCCGCCTTTAATAGGACATTTAGGCTCGTCTGCCTTTAATAGGACTTTAGGCTCGTCCGCCTTTAATAGGACACTTTAGGCTTGTTCGCCTTTAATTGAACATTTTAGGCTCGTCCGCCTTTAATAGGACATTTTAGGCTCGTCCGCCTTTAATAGGACATTTTAGGCCCGTCCGCCTTTAATAGGACATTTAGGCCCGTCCGCCTTTAACAGGACATTTAGGCTTGTCCGCCTTTAATAGGACATTTAGGCTTGTCCGCCTTTAATTGGACATTTGGGCTTGTCCGCCTTTATTATGACATTAAGCTTGTCCGCCTTTAATTGGACGTTTTAGGCTAGTCCGCCTTTAATAGGACATTTTAAGCTCGTTCGCCTTTATATATTGCCTGGGCCATGCACCGCCCTTTTAAATTTCTGCATAAGGCTGTGCACCGCCTTTCATATGATGCATGGGCTGCGCACCGCCCTTCGCATCGCTTTCATATATTTACTGGGCCATGCACCGCCCTTTTAAATTTTTGCATAAGGCCATGCACCGCCTTTCATATGATGCATGGGCTGCGCACCGCCCTTCGCATCGCTTTCATATATTGCCTGGGCCATGCACCGCCCTTTTTAAATTTCTGCATAAGGCTGTGCACCGCCTTTCATATGATGCATGGGCTGCGCACCGCCCTTTCTATCGCTTTCATATTGCCTGGGCCATGCACCGCCCTTTTAAATTTCTGCATAAGGCCATGCACTGCCTTTCATATGATGCATGAGCTGCGCACCGCTCTTCGCATCGCTTTCATATATTTACTGGGCCATGCACCGCCCTTTTAAATTTCTGCATAAGGCCATGCACCGCCTTTCATATGATGCATGGGCTGCGCACCGCCCTTCGCATCGCTTTCATATATTGCCTGGGCCATGCACCGCCCTTTTTAAGTTTCTGCATAAGGCTGTGCACCGCCTTTCATATGATGCATGGGCCGCGCACCGCCCTTTGCATCGCTTTCATATATTACTTGGGCCATGCACCGCCTTTTAAAATTTTCGCATAAGGCTGCGCACCGCCTTTCATATGATGCATGGGCCGCGCACCACCCTTTGCATCGCTTTCATATATTACTTGGGCCATGCACCGCCTTTTAAAATTTTCGCATAAGGCTGCGCACCGCCTTTCATATGATGCATGGGCCGCGCACCGCCCTTTGCATCGCTTTCATATATTACTTGGGCCATGCACCGCCCTTTAAAATTTTCGCATAAGGCTGCGCACTGCCTTTCATATGATGCATGGGCCGCGCACCGCCCTTTGCATCGCTTTCATATATTACCTGGGCCATGCACCGCTCTTTAAAACTTTCGCATAAGGCTGCGCACCGCCCTTTGCATCGCTTTCATATATTGCTTGGGCCATGCACCGCCCTTTAAAATTTTCGCATAAGGTTGCGCACCACCGCCTTTCATGTTGCATGGGCTGCGCACCGCCCTTTGTAGTTTCTGCATAAGGCTGCGCATCGCCCTTTGAAAAATTTCTGCATAAGACATCGCACCGCACCTGCCCTGTCTTATTATTATTTTCAAATGCCCTGCGTGCGCTCGCAGCCGCATTTCACCGCACTTGCATCACTTTACTTCAATATTTATTTGTTACTGACTATTTTTATCTAATTTAAAGTTTCGCAGGAGCTTTAGCGCAACGTGGAACTATTTCTTCGGCAGCGAACTGGGGCAATACGTCGGGAAGGATAAGCAAACTTCCGACAAGGGTCAATGATCTACCTCGAACACTCGGTTCCAATTCCAAATATCCCGCCCGCATTCCAGCACACTCAATTTTCAGAGTTCTATCACAATACCCAGTGTCATCATAACTCGACACTAGGACAATATTTTGCAAAGATGCGTACCAATCGTAATTTGCCAGTCATAAGTGTCGTAGACATCCCAGAACTACACTCGACCTGATTCTCGTGCAGCCCGAGATATGTAGGCAACTCAGAGAACGGAGTTCGGTCATAATCCTTTCAAGTTTCCTTTAGCCGGGACAAAATAGGCTACTAAGTCGACGTCTTTGCCCGACAACTCTTTTCATCATTACCGGGCAAAGAGGGACAAGTTGTTGACACCCAATTTTGTCCCACCTTTCCTCCAAAATACCTATTTTTCGCTTCTAATATTTTGGCAAATTTAAAAAATAATTATCTGCATTTTTACTATAATTAGCTTTTATTAATACCGGCATTTCATTATCCTGTCATTTACTACCATTATTATTATTATTTGTTACTATTTTTTTATTATTATTACTAGTATTGTCATAATTATCATTTCAGCATTTTTTACCATCTTACGCACACGCATCGCATTTATCTTCGCATAATTAGATAACAGCATTTACTTACTGTTGAATTTCAAATATTATTGCACTGCTATTATGACGGCATATAATTTATTATCCGAGTATTAGTAATTTCACATTTTATATTACGTAATTTAAATTGGTCTTTTATTTAAATATAGTAGCCCAATCAACTCATAAATATTTTTTAGACCAGTCCATGTTTTATTACACTAGCCCATTCATTTAATACCCAGTCCAAAATAAACTGATCCAGCCCAATCCCCTCTTCAACAAAAGAAAAGAACCCCTAGGGTTCTTTCCCTTCCCATTTTTTTCTCCGCCGCACCTCCCCTCCCCATTTCCTTTCATCTCCCTTTCTCTCTCTCTCTCCATCACCCGCCCCCATCCTCGCCTGTCCCCCACTCCACTCTCGCTCCACTTTCGTCTGTCACCCCACTCCCGCTGTCCCCCCACGCGTCTGTCACCCCATTCCCTCTTTGTTCCCCGCTCTTCTCTCTCTCCCGCTCCTCCCTCTTTCTTCAACGCCAAAAGATCAAAAACCCTATAAATGGTGGTGAGTTGAAGGGGTAAAAGAGGTTTTTTGGGAAGTCAAAAAAGAAACCCTCCCTGAAAAAGTAGTTCTTCAGCTTGGAATACTCCTGAAAACATCAGTCCCTAATCGCACGAATTCCCCTTTTGAATACTAGTTTTTTTCTAGATATTGACTCAAGCATTAAATCCTTTTTTCTGTCTTGCCCTTGTTATTCGTTTTGAATCCGAGCATCACCAGCCCGGACTTGGTAGTCTTCGAGGTAGATCGGAGACTCGAAGCCTCACTTCGCTGCGCCCGGAGAAGGTAATTCCCCTCCCTTTTTATCGTTTGCATTTTGCTCGGTTTCTATAGTTATATGAAGTTAATGATGTATTGTATCGGCATATTTTTATGATTAAGTGCGTTTTGTGTTGTTGTTTGGTTCAGCCACTATGTGGTAAAGGTTAGACTAATTTCAGTTTTCGTTTACACATATCGTTCAAGTTCCAGACCTATGTTACCTTATCAAAAAAAATTAATTAGCTTGATTGAGTTTTACGGGTTCAAATGCTAGTTCCTTTCCCACCACGCTTGAAATGAAAAGATTAGTTGTCCTTTTAATTTATTAGTATGAACATTCAAAAACAATTGTTTGGTTCTGTTTTAGTCCCATTTGAATCAAGTTCGAAGCTTTTGAACGCTTGTCCTCAAGTTCGAAGCTGTACTAGCATATAAGTTATTCAAGCCGTCGTGTTATGGTGGTTCCTCATTCCTGTGAAATTGCCATTATTTCCCAGTATTTTAGTTCCTCTAAGTTAAAAGTCTACCTGGGCTGCTGGTTATTTTTAACTTGTTGTTCATCTTGATTATTGAAACACTTAGTCTGAAACTGTTTTTAGAAAGCTCAGAGATAGATAGATTGTTTGATTGTGTTTTGCTTGGTAAATTAATTTTATCTACTCCTTAAATTCAGTAGGGTATTAACTGAGTCTAGAAACTGGTTCAAATATTCCAAGAGGATTAGTTTATAAACGTTAGGGTGATCTTGAATAAACTCTTAAATTTAGAAGTTATTACTTGTAGAACTCATTGGCGGATTTGTAGAAATCCTTAAAGTTGTGTTCTTCTTAGTTTGGTTTGAGTGGTTCTTATCCTCAACCTTTGTGTCTAACCTCAAATGTGCTAGAATTAGAATCTTAAATGATGAATAAGATCCAAAAAAAAAAAATTGTTTATGCCTACATCATAGCCATATCTGTTAATTCTCGTAATCAAAGAATAGTGTGTGTACTCTTAGTTGCTATGTGGAAGAGGTTTTGAATTCCAAAAAATAATCAAAATGAAGAATGTATGTTTAAATTATTATATATTCTTTGCAAAACACAACTTTATGTGAAGATCATTTGCTAATTGTTATTTCTCTCATTTTTTTTCTACATGTACACATCGGAGCAAACGGAGTCTTAATTCGGGACTTTATCAAAACAAAGTCTCAAGATGAGACTCGGCACATCCCTCCATGTAGTCATCTCGTGTCGCGACTCTTAAATCACCTCGAGCAGGCGAAACTCGTTAGAGATCTCCTGCAACATTTTATCTTTTTTTCTTATCATTCATTTCCTCTCATCCATCTTTATGATTGCTAATTTGTCTGTGTTTTGGACTGTGTGCGGTTTAGAATTAGGTGTAGAATCTATGATTCAAGTAGGATTAGAAAGGGGTAGATTTTACCGTTTAGGATCATCGCTCTGAACATTAAGTACTTATTTTCACCCTATAGAGTGCATCATTCATATAATAACACTTTAAAACTTTGTTAGTCACAAGTTATCCTTTTTTTTTTTTTCTTCAAAGCTACTTTCTCAAATTTTTGAACTTTAACTAATTAACCTAAGTCTGGCCGGACAACCGTAGTTAACGGATTCTAAAGGATGCCTAACCCCTTCCCTTTAGGATAATATAGAACCCTTACCTAGAATCATACTGATTAAGCAAGCTATTAACGGAGGTTTAGTTAGCTTTACCTTAGTTAATAATTAGGTGTCCTAATTCACCATAAAATTAATTAGGTGGCGACTCCTTAAAACAAAGCAACATAGGAATCTATAATATGTTGTACTCCGATTCAACCCGGTTAAAATGGGGTATAACAATCATATAAATTTTCTTTAAAAAATAAATAAATTTAGTGTTCCTACAGTTTCATCGTTACATCACCTCTATTCTTACCATCATTATAACTTTTTCTATTATCATTATATATACATCCTTTATATAGAAGTGCTATAATATTTCATTATTAGTACTACCATCCGTTGTTCTCATCACTCTTGTCTATATAAAAGTGATTTTTCTTATTATTGGTGTTAAAAGATAGTTGTTATTATTATTATTATTATTATTATTATTATTATTATTATTATTATTATTATTGCAATATTACTGTAGTTTATGACCCGCTCTTCTTCAAAAAAGTTGGCATATTACGATCCAGAAATTGAAAGATCTATTCGTTTGCGCAGGAAGAAACAAACATCCGCTTCTCAAAGCGTAACTCGTGAAGAAATGGAGCATCAACCAGGAGTTGAAAATCAACCACCAGGAATTCCACCACCACTTGTTCCAGAAGATCAGTTTGACGAAGTGGTTCCAAGACTAGCAAATAGAATTCTAAGGGATTATGCTAGACCAGATCACTTCATCTGTGAATCTAGTGTGAGGAACCCTCTAGTTGCAGCTAACAACTTCGAAATCAGGACTGGATTAATTCAAACAATTCAACAATCATGTACATTCACCGGTGATCTTAGTGAAGATCCACATAGTCATCTGATTGATTTCTTAGAATTAGTTGAAACTGCTAAATATAATAGAGTATCCCCTGAAGCAATCAAGCTAAGGCTATTTCCTTTTTCTTTAAAAGGAGATGCCAAGACTTGGTAGCGAAGTTTGCCTCAAGGGTCTATCACCACTTGGGATCAGATGACTCAAAATTTTTTAAATAAATATTTTTCCCCTGCTAAAACCACAAAGTTAAGACAAGATATTACTAATTTCTTGCAAACTGACATGGTTAATACCATCTAAACCATGAAAATCAAGCAACCAACCAAAATGATGAGCAGACCGTCGGATACAAGCCATATTCTTTTGGTAGTCCATTGGCACAAAAACATCCAGGCTTTCAATGGAGCAATCCAAATGGTGCTGAAAACTCCCAAAGCTTTCAAAAGCAATAGATACAGGGTCCACCTGGATACTAGAATCAAAATCGAGGGCCATCAAATTTCAAACCATATCAACAAATAACTCCATATTAGCAGAGGCCGCAACAAGCACATACGAATCTTGATGACCTATTGTATAAGTACATCAAATCCACTGATGAAAAAATGGAGAGTCAAAATTCAACTCTAAAAAATCTAGAAATTCAGTTAAGCTAGTTGGCAACTCTTGTGTCCGAGAAGATTCAACGTCACTGACCAAGCAATACACAGAAAAATTCAAAGGAGCACTTTAAAGCCATCACTTTACAGTCAGGTAAGAACCTTGATGAACCTTACAAGGACACCCAAGAAAAGAATCAATCATCATAACAGGTAGACAAAGGTAAGAATGCTGAAACACCCTCTGAACAATCAGAAGAAAAAGAAAAGAAAATGGAAGAGGAAAATATTCTCCCCGTGAAAATTCCTTTTCCCCAAAAAATGAAGAAAGAAAAGCTTGATAGTCAATTTTCCAAGTTTTTGGATATTTTAAAACAAATTCACATTAATATTCCTTTTATTGATGCTTTATTACAAATGCCTTCATATGCCAAGTTTCTCAAAGAAATTTTGTCAAGCAAAAGAAAACTGGAAGACACTTCTATGGTAGTACTTACTGAAAAATGTAGTGCTATACTTCAAAACAAACTACCACAAAAGCTCGGGGATCCAGGTAGTTTTACAATTCCATGCACTTTGGGAGGAGTATATTTTGAAAAAACACTTTGTGACTCTGGGGCTTCAATAAATCTAATGCCGTTTTCTATTTTTAGAAAATTGGATCTTGGTGAAATAAAAAACACAAGTGTTTCTCTTCAGTTTGCAGATCAAAGTACTAAAAAACCTAAGGGAATAATTGAAAATATTCTTGTAAGTGTTGATAAGTTCGTTTTCCCTGTGGATTTTATAGTACTTGAAATGCAGGAATGTTCTGATGAACCGATAATTTTGGGTAGACCATTTCTTGCTACAGGAAGAGCAATCATAGATGTCTATCAAGGACAATTAATTTTAAGAGTAGATGAAGAAAGAGTCATTTTTGATATGCGAAAAATGCTAAGATTTTCAGGAGATGAGATACCATCCCCATGTTTTTCAATTGACGTGATTAGTGATCTTGCAGATGAATTCAAAGATGATAAATTGATTCTAGATTCTATGGAAAGATGCTTGTCCAAATCTGGCACCTCACAAGATGATGATCCCACCATCAGGAGCGAAGCTGAAATATTGGAAAAACATTATAAGGATGAGGAGATACAATCGGAAGAAGTTCAACCAAAAATTGAACTCAAAATTCTTCCTTCTCATTTGAAATATGTTTATCTTGAGCATAAATTATTTCCAGTAATTATTTCATCTTCTCTGTCTACTGAACAGGAAGACAGTTTAATTGAAGTACTACGAGCACACAAAGGAGCCTTAGGGTGGACAGTGGAAGATATCAAAGGGATTAGTCCAGCTATTTGTACGCACAAAATCCTCATGGAAGATAGCTACAAACCAATAGTCCAACCCCAAAGGAGATTGAATCCTACAATGCAAGAAGTGGTGAAAAATAAAATAATTAAACTTCTTACGGCAGGTATCATCTACCCCATTTCTGATAGCCCTTGGGTAAGTCCTGTTCAAGTAGTACAAAAAAAAGGAGGTATGACGGTCATAAAAAATGAAAATAATGAACTCATACCTACTGGAACAATTACTGGATGGAGAGTTATATTGATTGTAGACGCCTCAATGATGCCACCAGAAAAGACCATTTTCCTTTACCATTTATTGATCAAATGTTGGAAAGGGTAGCAGGATATGGTTTTTACTATTTTCTTGATGGATATTCAGGTTATAACCAGATACCAATAGCACCAGAAGATCAGGATAAGACAAATTTCACATGTCCCTATGGAACATATGCCTATAGGAGAATGCCATTTGGTTTATGTAATGCACCTGCCACATTTCAACATTGTATGTCAGCAATTTTCTCAAACATGACCGAAAAATTTCTAGAGATTTTTATGGATGATTTCACTCTTTTTGGAAAATCATTTGAAGATTGTCTTTACCATTTGACCTTAGTTCTTAAGAGATGTGAAGAGAAAAACTTGATTCTTGATTGGGAGAAATGCCATTTTATGGTTACAGAAGGAATTGTTCTAGGTCATAAAATCACCGCTAAAGGGATAGAAGTTGATAAGGCTAAAATTGATGTTATAGCAAGATTACCCCCTCCCACAACAGTTAAAAGCATTAGAAGTTTTTTAGGACATGCAGGTTTTTACAGACGGTTCATAAAAGACTTTTCAAAGATTTCAAAACCGCTGACTAACCTTTTTATGAAAGATGTTAAGTTTGAATTTTCAGGTGATTGTTTGAAGGCATTTGAAACCCTTAAGTAAAGATTGTCAACAACTCCTATAGTTGTGTCCCCTGATTGGAGCCAACCTTTTGAGATCATGTGTGATGCTAGTGATACGGCCGTAGGAGCTGTTTTAGGCCAGAAAAAAGACAAGATTTTTCGTCCAGTTTACTATGGTAGTAGAACATTGAATGAGGCTCAGTTGAATTATGCAACGACAAAAAAAGAATTACTGGCAGTAGTATTTGCATTTGACAAGTTTCGTTCCTATTTAATAGGGACCAAGGTTACTGTTTTTACTGACCATGCAGCTTTAAAATACCTCTTAGCGAAGAAAGATGATCGACCGAGATTGTTAAGATGGATTTTACTTCTGCAAGAATTTGACCTTGAAATAAAAGACAAGAAAGGAACTGAAAATCAAGTAGCTGACCATTTGTCTAGATTAGAGAACCCTCCTCTTGAGTTTACTGAGATAAAAGAAGAATTTCTCGATGAGCATATTTTTTCTGTTGTAACTCAACCACCCTGGTTTGCAGATATCGCAAATTACTTGGTTGGAAAGTGGACACCTCAAGATCTCACTTATCAACAAAGAAAAAAGCTTATGTCTGATGCTAAATATTACCTGTTGGATGAACCTTACTTGTTTAAAAATTGTGAAGATAATATCATTAGACGTTGCGTACTCGAAGAGGATATCAAGAACATACTTTACCACTGTCATGGGGGAGCAATTGGAGGACATTATGCAGCCAACCGAACTGGCTTTAAAGTTTTGGAAGCTGGATTCTTCTAGCCGACAATATGTAAAGATATTCGGGCATATGTTACACAATGTGATAAATGTCATAGAACAGGTAATATCACTAACATAGATGAAAT
This sequence comes from Lycium barbarum, assembly GCF_019175385.1. NCBI lineage: Eukaryota > Viridiplantae > Streptophyta > Magnoliopsida > Solanales > Solanaceae > Lycium > Lycium barbarum. The sequence goes on from NC_083341.1 coordinate 16,283,984, forward strand.
GCCATTACAATCAATACAGGTATGTGAAATATTTGATGTTTGGGGAATAGATTTTATGGGTCCTTTTCCTTCTTCTCACTCTTATACATATATCCTTGTAGCTGTGTATTATGTATCAAGGTGGGTTGAAGCAATTCCTACAAAAAAAAAAAAATGATGCTCGTACCGTGTGTTATTTTCTTAGAAAAAATATTTTTACCAGATTCGGCACACCACGAGTCATCATTAGCGATCAAGGGACTCATTTCATCAATAAGCAATTTTCTTCGTTGCTGTCAAAATATGGTGTGACTCATAAAACAGAAACACCATATCATGCTCAAACTCAAGGGCAAGTTGAGGTATCCAACCATGAATTAAAAAGAATACTTGAAATGACAGTTGGAATCTCAAGAAAAGACTGGGCTTTAAAATTAGATGATGCTCTATGGGCATACCGAACGGCTTTCAAAACGCCAATCGGAACATCTCTGTATAGATTAGTCTTTGGAAAAACTTGTCATTTAATTGTTGAATTAGAACACAAAGATTTTTGGGCGTTAAGAGCACTAAATTATGAATTAACCTCTGCTGGAAAAAATAGATTTCTCCAAATTAATGAATTAGAAGAAATGAGGTTGGGAGCCTATGAAAATACGAGAATTTTTAAAGAAAAAAAATGGCATGACAGTTTGATCCGACCAAAGAGTTTTAAAATTGGAGATTTGGTACTTCTTTATAATAGAAGGCTTAGGCTATTTCCAGGAAAACTAAAATCCCGGTGGACAGGTCCTTACAATGTTACAAATGTCACTTCATATGAAGCTATTGAAATTCAACAGATCAATGGAAGAAACAAGTTTAAGGTAAATGGTCACAGGTTGAAATTATATTTTGGAGGACAATTTGAGGATCAACCATCGGTGACTCTGATTAAATAATGAATCAAGAAGTCAATAAGTCGAGCTGACGACATTAAACTCAGAACTCCTATTTCCAACCCGTAGCCATTGATGGTGAAGCAATGGAACCTCATAAGTCCAATATAAATTTGCATCAATAAATTGCTTAACCAATTAATATTGTTAATATCCAGGTTAGTGTACAACCGGAGCATTGTTGACACCCAATTTTGTCTCGCCTCTCCTCCGAAATACCTATTTACGCTTCTAATATTTTTGGAAAATTTAAAAAAATATATATTTATATTTTTTACTATAATCAATACCGGCGTTTCATTATTCTATTACAGTTACTAGCCATCATCATTATTATTATTATTATTATTATTATTATTATTATTATTATTATTATTATTATTATTATTATTATTATTATTATTATTATTATTCACAGTTTTTATCATTTCGGCATTTTACCAGCTTGCGCACACGCATCGCATTTTACCTTTGCATAATTAAATAATAGCGTGGATTTTTGAAATATTATTGCACGGCTATTACAACGCCATTTTCTATTATCTAAGCATTAATAATTGCATATTTTATATTGAGCAATATTTTAACACAAGTTATTTAAATAGGTCGTTTATTTAAATGTAGTAGCCCAATCAACTCATACAATTTTCAGACCAGTCCACATTTTTATTCCAGCCCACATTTTAATTCACCCCAGCCCAAATAATTACACTACCAGCCCATACCCAGTCCAAATCCCGACCCGACCCGGGCGGCCCAATTCTCATTTAACAAGGGAAGGGTTTCCCTCATATTTTCCTCACCAGCCGCCCCATCCCCTGTTCCCTCTCTCTCTCTCTCTCCCCCTCCATTCTCTCCCTTCGTCTCCCATCTCCCCCCCACGCCTCTGCCACTCCACCATGCCCTGTTCCCCACGCTCACTGCCACCCCACTCCTCTGGTCCTCCATTTCCCCTTGTCCCCCCGCTCCTCTCTCTCTCCTCACTCGTTTTCTCCTTAGCAAACCCTAACTGTTTCCTATAAATACTCGCTTCAAGTTCCATTTTGAGGGAGATTTTTTGGATAGCCAGAAATTTGATAAGAGAAGTCTCAACCATCGAGTCCCCGAAAACAAGAAGTTTTTAACCATAAAATTTCAATTGAGCCTAGTCTGTCTTTTGCGGATCTTAAATTTCTTTTCTGTTCCGTTCTGTTTGAGTGAGTCGAGGCTTTAGAAACGAAAGTTCGACTCTGTTGTAGACGAAAATCGCACTAAAAAAGGGCCCTAGTATCTTTCGAATTCGAGGTATATCGGAGATTCGAGCCTCATTTCGCTGCACCCGAAGAAGGTAATACACCTTCTATTAGTTATTCTTTAGTAAATGTTCGAATGCTTATACTACTTATGTGATTCGTTGGATCAGTTATGATTTGTGTTCCTATTTGTGTTCGCTTTAGTTGTATTATGCATGTTTGAGCTTAATTTAATCCTGTGCCTAATTCTGTAATTGTCCAGTTCTATGTTAGGTACCAATTTGGATTAATCATGTGTTTATTAGGTCCACATTGCTTATTTGGTCTTCATTTGATTGGTTCCGTATATTAGTTTGTAGCTTGCTAATGATGTGCATGTGCTTACCTTCAGTTTGTTCCGTATGATTCATTATATGTTTTTGTTTCGATTAGCCATATGTATTCAGCTTATAGTAGTTTGAGTATAGTTTGCACGCTCAATAATGATTGGACACAGTTTAGTTTGGGTTTATTATTATTCCCTATACTAGTTTAGCAGAAATCCTGTTGACATAATCATGTTTACTCAGATGTTTAATAGTTCAAAAAAATGTGAATGCTATTTCAGTTTGATGCCTCTTTCATATTGGCTTAGCATAAGCATATTTGCCTTTTTGTGCTTCTTTAGTTTGTTGGTCTCAGTTTGACTTGAGCCTTGTTTGTCATTTGTGTCATGGTAATCTAACTTAAAATATGGCAATCACTCTCCTGATTTTTGATTGGAACATGTTTGTTAAGGTAAGCTGGAAATTAAGAGATGAGTTTAACATGGTGGACTAGGTCATAAACCCATATCTTGGATCTCATTTATTTATGCTTAAAACGCCAGCCTTTGTCCATTTAGTGAAGTAATCTTCAAATAGTTTCCTAGATAAGTCTAAATGGAGGTTGATAAAGAAATAAACCTAGTCTAATTCCCTGTGGATGTGTAATATCTCTGAGTAAGTATACTTTCTGTTTTAAATGGTTAAAGGATCATCATGTCATAACTGTGTAAGATTAACTTCATAATGCTTTCTTTTCCTTTCCACCTGATTGACTATGTACAGTATGTATATTGTGGATCCTGTCTAACAATTTGGACTAGTTTTTAAATGATATGTGTGGTTTCGGCAGAATGTTGTTTATTTCCAAAAGAGATATTGTTGATAAGATCTCTATCTTTATTAAGCCTAAAACTGCCTGTTTGAAACTAAGAGACATATTAATTGATTCAAAGTGTTTGAGATTTTGTATGCTCCCTGTATGCCTTGTTTTCCTAAGTATGAAACTCCTGCCATCTGGTTCACTGTTAGTTCAAATGATCAGAAAGTCCCAGAAAGTCTAGTTTCAGTATTTTTAAACTCTCGTCGATGTTCTACTAAATTTGGAAAGCTATCTGATATGCTTCGCCTAATAAAATAATAAGTTTTATGCCACATGATCATTCTTGTTGAACCTAAATTTGCTTGTGCATTCAAGGACATTGTATGAGTTAAAAGGTTATGTAATCTCGCATGATACTCTGTCTTGGTCCTGTGAAGGTTAAGGTCATTAGGTCTCACTGGTATGACTAAAAAGGAATATCAAAGAGTATGCTGATATAGTTTATTTGCTGTATACTGATCTGGTAGTTGGTGTGTTTTCATTTTTTTTATCCTTTGACAATGCCTATATAGGATTCTTTACGTGTGAAATGACTTGGCACGATTGCTCTTTCTTATTTCTTCTTTATATGACTGAATGGCTATAGTTTGTAGGGAGTATATGTTCACATATACAAAGTATATTCAACTCTGTACACCTATCCTGACATGTGTATGTTAGTATGTCTAATGTATATTGAAAGTATCATCCTAGACAGTCAATTCTACCATTAAGTATTGAGGATGTTGGAATTCCTTTCTCTATTCGATGGACCTCTGTTCAAAATGTGGAATATGACTTTGCTGGGCTTAAGTTATTCAGTAATGTGAAACAAATCATATGGGCTTCAGTTGTTTTTCTTTATCGTTGTCTTATTTGAGCTTGCACATTTTCTCTAATTGTCTTATTGTTGCGTTATGTGCTAATTCAATTTGCGTACTTAGTTTCTTTATTTATGTCCTAATCCGTTATTATATACTAATTCTTTTTCTTTCGTTTTTATGCATGACCATCGCATACGAGTCATACGAGTCCGAGAGACTCGTTTTTCTTCCACATTTGGCGTTGGGCTAAAAGCCCAACATGACCTCTCTCTGTCCAGTTCCAATCCGCAGCCTGCAGAAAAAAAAAATGTTGTTGGGCCGAGGCCCAAATGGCAGAATATATGGCAGCATATACACAAAAGAAAGAAACGAATTTTGGGCCAAAGCCCAATAGCATGAATAGTATCGCAGCAGTTGGACCTTAATGGGCCAGATCCATTTGAGTGTTGTGTATTTTTGCTTTGTGTGACTAACATCTCATCTCATTTTGTTATTCTAGATGAATTCTAGTAAATTAGCGGGGTTTGGTTTTAGTAATGGGTGTTTAATTTAAGGAAAACTATTAATTAGTTCCATAAGTTTTATTTTTCTTCCTTTACGTTAAAGTTAAATATAGTATTTATAATATACACTTTTAGAATAATTGATTTTCAATAGAGTAAATTCATATTTTTTTTGAGTCAAAGGAATCCTATTTACGATCTGGGGAATTTTAAAAACGTCACTAAAGAATATTTTGTAAACATCTTTTAAGTTTATCCAATAATATACTCCTTTTAGCCAAGTATAGTTAATATAAAAGAACGAAAACTCATACCCTATCCATCACATTTTAAAGAAAATAAGTTTAGGTATTTTTACATCACCATATTGATATAATACAAAATTTTGTCTGAAGTTCACATTTTGCTATAGCGAGTTGTTATACTTTTGCAAGTCTTATTTTCAAGAACATTATTACATTTTCATTCAAGGTTTTAGCATGTCCAAGTTTTATTTTAAATAGCCTTTAAAATCTTCTTTTATGCAATACATCATATTTTCTACAAGTATTATTTCAAACGACATCATTATTACTTTCATTTAAAGTCTTAGCGATATTTATAAGTCCTATTTTAAAAAAATGGCATTTTAAGTTTTCCTTTATATTATATTTTCTGTAAATCTTATTTTCACTAATATTATTTTCCTTTTAAAATTTTAGCAACATTTGTGAACCATTTTAAAATTTAAACATTATATTTTACTCTTAATTAATTAACCTAAGTTAGCCGGATAACCGTAAGTTAACGGATTCTAAAGGATGCCTAACCCCTTCCCTTTAGGATAATATAGAGCCCTTACCTAGAATCACCCTGGTTAAGCAGACTATTAATTGAGGTTTAGTTTTAACTTTGCCTTAGTTAACCTCTAGGTGTCCTAATTCACCGTTAAATTAATTAGGTGGCGACTCCTTAAAATAAAACAAACAGGAATCACCAATATGTTGTACCCAAACCATAACCCGGTTAAAACGGGGTGTAACAAGCATCTCATGAAAGCCTCTACAAAAGCAGAGTCACCTACAAAAGAGTAATTCCATGGTGATCGGTATGCCTAAGTAACTGGTTGGTTAACCAATTTACTGTACAAGTTAATTACTGGCTCAGGTAATTTTTTGGTTTATAATAAACCAAGATCAAATAACTAATAACGTCTTGAATTAGTCAGTCTAATATAGACATGTGAGTTCACAGTTATTTTAAGCCTATAATATAGATGTCTTTCTTTTTAAAGTATGTTTTTGTGTGCATGTGTGTGTGTGTATATATATATATATATATATACATATTAGTTAGAACATAAGTTTTATTTTATCTTAAAAAAAATGGAGGTGGAGTTGGAGGACTCGTTTAAGCTGATTTTCATCTGGAAGAATGAAAAGCTCAAGTGTGGGGAGACTTTCTGGATCTAATCCACCTGTTTTTGTGTATATATGCATATGCTACTTCTGTTTAGGCTATATATATATATATATATATATATATATATATATATATATATATATATATATATATATATATATATATATATATATATATATATATATATATATTGTAGTAGGTGAAAAAAGAAGATGGAATATGGGAAATACTTTAATACCTCAAAGTAGGTAATATTGTATTCCTCTCTAACAATGATTAGGAACTAGTAATGGGTAACTTTTTGATGGGACCAAGAACTAAAAAAAAAAGTTTTCTTTATATAAAACTATGTTATGGCATAAATAAGGTGTGGGACTGCAGTTTCTTTCAAGCTTTCTTCTGCAGTTGTAAATTTGAAGCCAAAAATATTTTTACTTTATTTATAAATATTATATATGTATTTCTTTAAACTTGATCTTGTTGTAGGTATTAAAAGTTCTTTACATGATGTTCAAGATTATTTTCTTTTTACCTTTACCAAATGATTTTCATGTCTATGATTTTGATTTTGTGAAAGAAAGAGTAATCGTCTTCAACTCAAGAAATCATTGGAATTGAGAAAAGTTATGATCACCAAACGGGAAGAATCGTTCTATTAGCTAGAACTTGCTCTTAATGTTTTTCAAGGCGAAATAATGGATGACACTTATTTTTGAAAAATGATATTAAGCCTTCTTTCATAGCCTATTTTAACCTTTTCATTTTTACCCAAGCATACACATTTTCCCTTTTAGAACCCTTCTTTGAGCCATAATATATATTAGTGGAGATAAACATAAGGAGCTAGCCTATGGACAAGACTGTGATACTCAATGAATAAGTGATCATAAATTTATCAATTCTAAAAGATTCAGGATAAAAAAGAGTGCAAGTTCTTTCTGATCAAAGCGGAATTCAGAAATCAGGAAAAATATTTGGTGAACTTAAAAAGGTTAGATTATATTGAGCATTATGAAAAAAAATTATTTCTGAATAATTTTTCTATCCTATAAAGATCATTGATTTTAAATGTTTGAAAATTATCTTTTTCCTAGAGGACGAGCAAAAATTCAAGTATGGGGCAGTTTGATGGATATAAATTATTCATGATATTTTGTATATAAAAATAATTTTTTAAATAAAACATGTATAAATATATCCTATTCTCGAATATTTTCTGACAAATTCTACTGGAAGAAGAGTACTGCAGAAGAATAGATAAGAAAAAAATTGTCAAAGAGTTCAATAGGTGCAACCACGAATTCATAAGTCATAACCGTGGAGTTTTACATGTGGGAATTACAAAAGACAACATTGAGAGAAGTTGCATAATCTCACACCCATCAAGTGTTGAAATCCACGGGTGTCACCGCCACTTTTATACTCAGACCCGTCAACTATGGGCATCAAGAAAGAAGTTGCAAAATTCACGGGTGCGACTACCATTGTTATACTCTCACCCGTCAAGTAAGGTCACGGATGTGAGCACTACTTCAAGGAATGCATTCATATGGGGGAGACACTACATTTTCCTATAAATAGATGCATCACTTTTCTTACAAATCATCCAATTATTTAGAAGACAAAGTGTTAATCTTATTCTATTCTCTTTTCTTTCTCTTGTAGTAACAATATTTATCCAAGTCTTTCAATATTTATAGTTTCTTAAATACATATTTTCTCTTTTCTAACTCCATAATGGAGTAATCTCTTTTTGTTGGGATAGTTGAAGAAACTTGGTGTAATGTTATATTATCTTATTTTAGTTATTCCTCGTCTTGATATTATTTA